>NW_027248280.1:13340924-13665507 GCF_041260155.1 Ptychodera flava | reverse complement strand
TATACATGTACTCTATGAGCCAGGCCCATATTGTGGTCAATTGGTACTATTTGGGGCAAGCAGAGGGCAATCTCACACTTAATATATTTTTGAAAGTTGAAACTCTGAATTTTCTGAAAAGTTTTGGTAGCTTAGTAATGGGTGAAAACCGTTGCCATAGAAACAAACATCTGAATTATTTAGAAAGTACAATTGTATACAAAAGTGAATATCCTGCTTTATGAAATGTTCATACCAAAATTGATAACATAAATAGGATATGTTACACATTCTAACTTTCACTAAAGATGTGACCTTAAAGTCAAGGTCAGGCGTACATGACCAAATGAGGTCAAAGTTCAAAACATGGAAAGTTTACATTTCAGGTGCCTATGCACAGAAATAGCGTCTCTTTTGTTGTGCACTTTTTCACATTTTCAAGCAAGGTGCACTCTTGTTAGCAAAGATGCACTCTTATCTTTGATAAACGATACATGTGGCTTCTACCGGTATTAAATTTGACCACATTGTCTGATGCTCTTTTCAAACCAAGGTCAAGGTCAATGAAAGAACAAGGTTAACATAGAATAAAATGGTGATTTCTATGGTGTTACGTATATGTTTTTACACGGAAAGAGTATTTTATGGTGCCAGTTTGTATTAAACATATCATCATAATTATCAATGATAAGCAATATCAACAAGCTTATATTTAGCTAACAGCCTACAGCTATTAGCTATAGCTATACGTATTGGCCAATAATGTATATCTTCAGAATTTTCATACCACTGTAAACAAACATGTGTCATTTTAATGTTTTTTCGAACGTTTACGTAAATGCAAAATCATAGTGACATGACATCTGAACTTTAACATGACAATTTGAACAACGTACTGAGCCCAGTACTTATACCTTTATATGCGTGGCCCGCACCTGATCTAACAAAGAAATAGACCAGTCAGAAATAAGTTTTTAATGCTGCTGGACATCAGCCGTAAATATATCAACGATAGATAACAAAATGAAATGTGTCTGATAGAGCTAATAATAAAACTACTATTTTGAACCGCTTGATCAAAAGTAAATAGCACTAAATAAAAAAAACATATTAATGTTCATCGTTAACTTACTAATTACAAATGACCAACGACCAATGTTATGTTGACTTTCTATGATCCTCTACGCTTTCCCTGGCATGGGTTTTATCAAAATACAGTACCAGTAATTCTTACGTACATTAGCCACCACTAACACACTGTAAAGCATTTCATAAGAAAGTAGTAATATCTAGGTAACAATCTTTTACATTGATCCTCATTATTATTTTCTTCTCCATTTCATCATCATCATCATCATCATCACATCATCATCAGTAACCTAGCTGTTCTTCAAACTCAACAATATTTCCATACGTGAGGAGATTATATATACCGGAGTATACCTTATTCCGTTTACCAGACATTGACATGGCGTAAATTTGCACTATTTTGAACATTTACATGCCTCAAACTCCAACAACCCTGGTATGCCCCTTATCGATTTGATTGACAAACAACGGTCTTCAATGAACCCAACCATGCCCTTCATAAAAATTTATTATATATGGATGAAAAGCAAGGCTTCCTTTCCAGACAGCAGTCTGATAGTTTGCACGCAAAGCATGCATGTAAAGGCAATCCTCACAAGGTGGTAGTATATGACGTACTGATTTATGTAAAAAAGGTGAAAATTGCCCAAAATCACATTTTTTCATGCCACATCACCTTAAAGAGGTCATCAGACGTCTAAACGGTATTCTGGTGCTGTTAGGTAACAGCAGCAGAATACCGTATAGGCGTCGGCGTACATCTGATTTTAATCAGATTCATCAGACAACCCGTTGCTGCCCCAGTTGCGCCAGTGGTTTTCGGATTGACGTATTTCCTATAATTACATGTATAGGGCTCCTCGGGTACTTAACGCGGATTACTAAAAATGGACGCTTCTCATAAAAATCGACGCCGAACAAGTAAGACAATGGAATGCTTCTGAAAATGTATCAAGAGAAAATTATCAAATTTAAGCGATCTAGATCTGCGTGTGTATGCTACTCAGCTGTAGAAAGTCTTAATTTTGAAATTGGCGAAGGTTTAGACATTTAATATCTAATTTTACGGAACCAGCGGACAATGTAACCAGGGCAGCCTGTTGCTGACTGCATATCAACGCATTATATCATCGATATCAAGACATCAACTGTCAACCAAACGCTTGAACAAACTAACTGCGCATCGACGTAATGTTTATCAGATATTTATCAAATTTCCGGTAACGTTGTATTAGATTTGTCGCTTTGGGTCAATTTGATGGGGCAGCTAGCTGGCAGGGTACGCGTACCCATTCCGGACAAGTGGTACCAAAAGTATTTCGTGGTTCAAGATTACCCCATTGCTTTTGTCATTTTTTGATGTATCCCTTGGACCTGGTAAATTTCTTAGTTACCTTGAATGATAATGATTATTGGACCTGTTTCGATGTCTGTTGTTTAGTAAATTAAATAAACTTTCAGAACCACTTGCATGGCTTCATCTCCTAACGGAAGCCTGAGTGGTAAATGGACAGGCTACACAATTTTTTCTGTTACCTAAAATGTGGCCAGATGTCACGCCCTGCTGTCAAAAGTCAGTGGAAAACTCTGAACAATAATAGTTCTGTTATTCAGATTCTGGAAAAAAATCCTAGCGTTAGTAATGTGCCCAAAAATAAAGACAGCTAGGGTGTTTTTTACTATTGTCCTGGGACATATACTATTTTGAGATGAGAAATAATGCCTGTCCATACATTTTAAAGAACGAAAAAAGAAAACTTCGGCGTACTTTTTAAAGAAAACTTGGCAGAAACGTAAAACGACATATATAGCGAAGGAAGGAAATATTTTCTTCTTGGGCGAATCTTCGTCGGAACATGTTCGACAGGTTTGGAAATGTCGTGAATGGCTCCAAGCGGAATCAGATTCAGTGACAGCTGAACGATAACGACCTAGACGGCAATGAACGACTCTGGACATTTACGACCATACAATCGAATTCCATTTTCCAAATATTTTGTTGCACGGTATCGGCTCTTTCCTTGACCACTTTTCTTTCCTTGACCAATTTTCATTTATGTGGGGAAAAATTACTGAACTCTACAAGTATCTCCATCACAGCGCTGTATCTGAACTGAACTCCATCTTGTCACTTGTTTACGCCCCTGGCTGTCCTTCAGTCTTACAAGATGTGTTCATATTAGCCATTATATCGAATATTTGTCGAATATTATAACAACGAAGCATAAGCTATGACAAATTTTCCAGCTGCTGTCGCCAATCACGACAAGGTAATGTTGGTAAAGGTATGCCAGCTATCAAACACAAGCTCAGACTGTGCATTCTGTAAAATCAAGGGTTTTTGTAGCAGACCCAGGCAAGCCTATGTGAGCCTGAGCTGGCCTGGGGCAAGCCTGTGGCCTGCCCGAGGCTTGCCTTTTGTTGCGTTAGTTCTGTCGGGTACTGTATAGCAGCTGCGGTGGCAGTGTGCTTCTGCTGCTACAATACCCCTAGACGTTATAGCCATCATCCTTTCTACAGCATTTTCCCAAAGACTTATGTTTGGCCTCAAGTCTACTGCTTGATGTAGGGGTTCTCGTGTTTAGCCCCTTTATTACATATTTTGTTCTTTCACAAATTATACATCTTTTTCTGATAGACTCCAGTATTTACATTTGTAGCATCCCTTTGTGACACCCTAGACTCAGATTGCAGTTAATAGTAGATTGAACTGAATTTTCACATTCAAGTCTACTAAGTGTTTTCTTGTGGGAACACTTTTTCTCCGCGGTCTAGATTATACAATATGTAAAACAGTTTCAAATTTGCGAATTTGGTTTGCTTTGAACAAACCTTTCCAAATGTTGAGTTCCCCGAGCTTAATAAGATGTGAGCCATAGCACCTTAAATGATACGTGGACGTAATATTTGCACATTTTTCGCCCGCTTGTTTTGATTAACATCCTCTGAAACATCCATAACGTTAGATTTAACAAAATTTTCACAAACTCAATCGAGACAATGATATTGCGTGAAAAAAGAAATGCCACTTAATCTTTTTTACTTTATTGAAATATATATTAAATTAAAGATTATTTAGGAGGTGACTAATTGTATTTTAATCACCAAAGGTTAAGTGAATTTCCATGTCTGAAAAAATAAGTGAGTATATGACCACAAAACCAATAGGATGTACAACAAATGAATCACTCCCTTGGAGTACTAGTGAAGTTTAATTTCAAGATGTTTGATTTTATTACTTACACAACTCACTTTTCCAGTTTTATAAGAAATATCGCATGAAGCTGAATTATTTTATATGTTGATGATTTCTTTGTTACTTAATTACTCGGATATTGTATGCGCATGATATGTGTATTGTGCATGCCTAGACAAAATTCAAAACTTTCAACAAAAGGCGAATAGATAGATTCAAAAAAGGCGAACTGAAGTTGCAATTCTACTTGCTGTAGCAACATGTGTAACATTGAAACAGACAGTCATTAAATCAGCGCAACTAACTGGACCAAGATATTCACGACACAGCGATCATTTTTCAGGAATTAAGGTGGTTACGCAGTTTTTACCTCCGCTGTCAGTGACGTGGAGCATATCAGATAGGTGGATTGTCCGTCGTCATCCGTCATCTATCAACAATTGTTTTATTCTCTGAAACTGCTGGTCTAATTGCTTTCAATACTGGTATGCAACTCATTTGGCTGAGTTCAGTTAGATTTGTTCAAATCATGGTGAAATTTACATATTTGTATTTTGGGGCATTTCTTCCTTTTTATCAACTTTGAAATGTGTTATGTGGGTTCCTAGGGACAACCTGAGTGAGGTTTATTCAAGTTGAGAAGAAAAGTTTCGTACTTGAAATTTTTGGGCCTTTTTTTCGTTTTTGTTTGAAAAACACAATTTTCTCACAATTATCTTTAAAGGTTCCTAGGTATTACTTCAGTTTCTTCAAATTTTGCTAATACTTGTATATTTATGGTAGAGATGAAAAACAAGAGCCCATTATTATATAATTATATAATTATTATAATAGTAATACATGCATTTGCAAGGATGTCCTTGTTCAGTGTTCCTAAAATCAACATAAGCAGATGTATCAGTATTACAAAGTTTATTTACAAACAAAACCTGACCTTTTTTATTTTTAAGCAATACATAACAGCAGAAGTCTATCGGCTGCTAGGCCTCTTGTTAAAGCTTTTCCCATGTGACCTAAGCTCCGCCCCAATGGAAAATAACAACCAAAAGCATTTATCTGGAGATACAGGGTAGCTCAACATGAAATCCGGAAAAAGTTATAGTATATCGGTATCTCTTGAGATCAGACTACTTGTCTACTCGTTGACAAGCTTATAATCATCTCCCACTAACTACGTTGGTCCGACACAGATACTCATTTTTGATAAGTGAACATGTTACTTCAATCATGAAAACAAAAACATAAAACCTTGCCAAATTTTGTTTTTAAACAATCAAACACACTTACGTATATTGCCTTTTACCTCTTTTACTGTCGATATGACTTTAGTTGACATTGCTGTGTACTTAGCACACAAAAGTTATGATTTTATAACCATTAATATACATGCAAAGGTATGTCCAATGTCGCTCTATTACTGTATCTGAAAATGCATTGATGGTTGCTATGGTGATTGCCGCCCTGTCAACAAGGTATATGATAAAAAGCACTAGTTTAAAGAGATCGCGTTAGCTCTTATAGCTAAGTTTTCATGTTTTACTTTTTGGTTTGGTAAAAATGTTGCAAAGCTATTTGCAAAAAAATCCCACCTTAAACAATTTCTAAGTTGCTGAAGGCAATACCTATTGACCTTGACCTACAAATCTAAAGGTCATGGGGTCAATTAAGAAGCAATGCGAACTATTGATATGCATCCTTAAATCAATCAAATATCTTTTGTCGTGTATTTGATAATCTATTTTACATAGTATGCTTATTTTAATGCTTTTGAATGCTGATTCCATGACAACAATATTTACACTGAAAGCGTATTCAGCAAACTGTCCAATGAAGATTTTCTCAAAATTCAGATTTTCAGGTTTAAAAGGCTGCTTTGTTCCCCACTCGAGTCAAACGAAGCAAATTGACAAAATTTGGGGTCTGGCTCATAGGCTACATGCATACTGAAAACACACATATGGTTGCCTTGGTAATGACTCACTAACGACATCATCCCTGATACAAAACATACTAATTTCAAATAGCACACATCTGTGGCTATTGTTGAGCAAGTTTTTGAGTTTCTATTATATGTTATGTAAACGTAGCAGAAAAGTATTTGTGAAAAATGCTTGATATAACAGAAATTCTGAGATGTTATGGGCATGACCTATTGACCTTGACCCAGAATGTTCAAGGTCATGGGGTCAACTGAAAGGCCATAATGTGAGGTACCAGTATGTGTCATGAAATCATGTAAATATCTTTTGCTGTTCACTAAATAGTCAGTTTTGTGTAGTATTCTTAATTTTAAGATTTTTAGTATGGTTGCTATGACAACAACTTTTTAGACAGAAAGCTACTTCTGAGACATGTCCACCAAAGATTTCAGAAAGTTCAGATTTCGGGCTTTCAGAAAATGTATGGGGGAATTTGCCCACCCAATTGGTACCATCGACCAATTTTGGGGGCCTGGCTCACTGACTATATGTTTCTGTCCCTATTCGCCCACTTACTATTTATTGAAATAATGAAAAGGGATTGGCCTGCCATTACTGTCGCCTAGGTTTATATTTCTGAGAAATACCGGTTTACCAAACTGGCTCAGACGATATTTAAAGCGCAGTGGTCGTCGCGCCGCGCTTGCGTGGTTTTTTTGTTGATAAACATAAATTTTTGTAAACATAAGTCTTCTCAACTTCAATAGGAGTGAGATGGGAGCAGTCCCCCACTTTGTTAAGGCCTTTGTAAGACTCAACATCATGCAATAGTAAAATATTAAGATCGGAAGCGAACTTCAGTGGTATAACTCGTGTAGAGCTACGAACATTGGACACTACACTCAGCACATTATGTCGCTGAGTTCACTGTACGCAGACACAGTGAACAAAAAGCTTTGATCGCGCGCGATCACGCTGGTTATACACAATGCTATGTACAGTACAGTGAAAATACATAACTAAAATGATCAACATTGCCTATATATGTAGACCAGCAACAAGCACAATGCCTAACACAAAAATTACACTCAAGACCATGATCGGCTAGCCTGAGCAGGACACGGGAGATGTTGTTGGGAGACGGTCACCACGTTGACGTACACGGATATAGAGAATCCGGTCCCACAACGTACCGGCCGGCCCGCGACGACTTGGCCAACAACCAACTGTTGATCACCATGTCTTACTTCTCCTAGTATTACGTGGTAAGAAATAGTAAATGTCAGGAAACAATAGACAAAACGAGCGGGTTTTTGCGGCATTTGGCAGGAAAATTGCACGGCTACACCGTGCATGGACGTATCGAGAGATCCTGTGCCCCGGGCCTGTGCACGGTCATGGCAGTGATCCAACCGCTAGCTGGTGTAGGCCTACCGGTGAACTTCGTTGTTGTACCTCCTGATTGCCGGGTAGGTCTGAATCCTCTTTCAAGTGAGATAACCCCCACATAACAAGAAGACCTATGAAAGGTCCTTCGCTTGACTTGATACCTGTACTCAGAATTCTCGTTTGCACCCCAAAACAGGGTAAACTTTGTTGCAGTTGAGTTGGATTCTCCACAGCCGAGTGAAGCGCGCCATATACCCGGTTTGACACGGACGTTCATACAGACCACGGAACGGAACAGATGCAGAGATGCTTCTTGCTGCAGCGGGCATTGCTCTGCGAGCTGTAGATTTCTGCAGTTTGAGTTGTTGTCTTTGTACAACTTGTTGTACTCCTGTGGGGCCTCTTGAAATGAAAGCTCTTGTCCTTGCTAGCGATGTCGAAACTAGAGCCCGGTCGTTGATAGTCTGTTGGCGTATACATGCTTACATGCGTACGTCTACACTATGGCTCGAGCGATAACAGTAGCCGAGCCCCATTCAACTGATTCAAGAAAATCATGAGCAAATGTGATCTCAATCCAGCGTGCAATTATTGTTCAATATTCAGCAGATATTTAACTTAGATTAATTGACCTTTTATTGTGTGTTACATTGGATAGTTGGTATGCTTGTGACAGATCAGCCGCCATTTTTAACAAGCGGCAATATCGCAAACATTACAATCAACCCGTAACATGTGCGGCGTTCTTGGATTTGTTTACAACAGAGGGGACCCCCTCAGGAGGATGCGCAGCGCGACGACCACTGCGCTTTAATAGTACATATTGGAGCTCCAGTTTGCTCACTGACCCTGAGACGCGAACACTGAGGCACTGTCACAAGTACCTCATTTTACTCGATATCGGGTCGCTTTAATGTATGTAGTACACACTCTTGAAATCGACCCGGATACCGGGTGGTAATGGTCATGCACGAGGCAGGATTTGACGAACAAGTCATCGATAGAACCCTACCCGTTGGTAGAACATAATTCCTAAACACAACATTCCAAGCGAGAATAACATCGCCAGACATCAAGATATCAACATACTTGAAACTAAAACTTTTATCAAATTTTCAAAACAGTTGTCGAAAATTAACACCAAGAAGTGACTGAGGAAAAATTATTCATCACCAAGACTCACATACTTTTTGCGGCCAATAAATAGTAACAGCCACCTACAGGTGGCAGCCGTCGACAGTGCTCGAAATTGACCTTACCTGGGAATTCTGTGCGTGGAGTTACCTTGCAGCTTTGCATTTTAGAATCTCAATTTTTCTGGGTCTGCCAAGTGTGAGTGTTCGTTAGTCTTTCCGACGAATATTCCCAATGCATATCGCTCCATTGCAGACCAGCTCTCGGGCGTTCAGATCATAATGTGATAAATCTACTCCCGAAATATCGTCAAAAGCTGAAAACTGAAAAAGCGCAAGTCAAAACCATGCAGGTTTGGTCTCCGGAAAGCATTGGCGATTTTCAAAACTGCTTTGAGATAACAGACTGGGACATTTTTAAAACACCTTCGTTGAACCCAAGAATTGTTGTTACCGTTTCCTGTTATATGAAGTTTTGCGAAAACATTGTGGTAAAAACCAAATCAGTACGTGTATTCCCGAATAACAAGCCTTGGGTAACAAAAGAAATGAAAATGTTTCTAAATGAAAAAGAATTAGCATTCCTACAAGGCGACAGAAGTAAATATAAGGAAAAAGAAAAGGAATTTAGACGGCAGGCTAGAATTGCGAAATATAAGTACAGAATGAAAGTTGAAGAAAAATTGTTGCGTGTTATCACCTACTCTATTTTCTATTTACACAGATCACATGAGGTGCAATACTGTAATATCTTGTTTGTTCAAATTTGCTGATGACATGGCTCTTGTTGGGCTACTCAAAAAGGAAGATTCTCTTTCTGAATATTTCCATAATGTTAAAATTTTAAAGAACTGGTGCATAGATAGCTATTTAGATATGAATATTAGTAAAACAAAAGAGCTTGTCATTGGTTGTAAAGTTTGCCCGGATTTTACTCCTGTCACAATCAACGATGAATCTGTTGAAGTCGTTTCATGTTTCAAATACTTAGGTACTGAGGGCAACATGACGGAATCGAAATCGTTTTGCTGCTTTGGGTTGTTACGTTTTGGAATCGGGATAACTGTTGAGGTTTTCCATAATGCCGGAATAGTAACATTATTTAATGAAATTTGAAATAGGTGTTGAAGTACTCTACTTAGTTGATCAGCACACAATTTAAAATTTGAAGAAGAAAAGGCATAATTAGTGTAAAAAAGACAATTTTATTGGTTGCTTAGTGTCAGGGCAACGGTTAGGTCCAGGCTTAGCGAATAAAATGACTCACAGAGATACATTATTTCAGTCCTTTTAATTATACCATTCAGTTTCCATTTTAATATTACTTATAGTATTCAGGTCATAGCATGCATAGTCAAAACATACAATTTCAAGTTAAAGATTATTTTTACATTCAAACTAAGACCCGCAGGCAGCACCGCGTGGTGTGGCTAGAGGGGAGGTCTTTATTTCAGGCGTTCTAGGTTTGAACCCCTGACAGGCCGAGGTTAGCGAAGCCTACAGTCGTAGTGAGCATTGGCAACCCCTTTTTTCATCATTTCCCCACGTACGTTTCGGAGCCCCATTCCAATCTCCTGCCCCAAATACATCTTCAACCTTTTTAGAACGTACCACTTGACATAATTTAGACAAAGCAATGTCTTTGTAAATAGTATTAGGGGGTAAATATCAGGGTGGTAAATGTCTTGGTATGGATGGTTATATGGTTGCTGGTAACTAGCCTGGGGGAAGGGTGGTGGGGAATGCACTGTCTGGGTGGTGATTGTTCAGGGAGTATTTGTCTGGATGAAGACTGTAATTGAACCAGACCCGGAGTGTAAGGCTGAATGCCAAACCTCGGTAGTAGTATATAGGATAGAAGGTTTGAAACAACAAATTGGCGGGAATTATAAAATCAACACAATGAAATATCTGCCCTTATAAAAGTGACATCGGAAGATCGAAAATACCTTTCAAAAGTTCAAATCTTTACTCTGATAACCGCATTTGACTTTTTATGTGTCAAATCGAGGCGAAAATTCACCGTCAGGCACATCTCAGCATTCACGTTGCCAGGCCGCTATCGGGGATCATTCAATTACTATTATGTTAGTTAAAGTACTCGACATGTATGTTTCAATACTAGTACAAGAGTAAGTGTTTACGAAAAGCTACAGAAGCAGGCGTCAGCAGATTCTAGTGCATAGTCGTCACTTTGTAAATATATGAGAAGACTTTAACATCGAACCGAGGGCTTAGGAGATATTTTGATAAGAAATACATCCAAAGTCATCTCAGAAATGACCGTAATTGCCGAATTTTGTCTTGGAGTCGCGTGCATTTTGGTCAGCATTAATGGCAGTGAGTTAATAGTAAACTTTGAGGTTAAGTGACACTTGATAGAATATCGATCTGTGACACTTTGAGTGTGGCAACATACCTCTGCCACTGCATGAAAACCCAATAATTCAGATAAATTCACATTAATGAGTTGCCTGTATTATAGTATAATACACGTGAATTCACATGAATCCTCATGAATACAGGCTTGCTGAATACAAAAATGGATTCTTGACTGTATTCATCTGTATATGCACTCTTCAGCTAAAATACAGGCAATAATCCATGTTATACAGTAAGTATTATAGGGTTTTTATGCAGTGTGCCGTACTGTCAACATAGTTTGTTTCAAAGTAGGCCCACAAAAGATAAAATTTATTTTGCTATTCCTTTAGTGATTTGGCTACAGCTATGTATTAAATTTTTAACACAATGTGAGTCCTGTATGATTCTTCAAGTTGTTGCGTACAAGTTCCACCAGGGTTTAACTCAGCGTGACCGAGAGTTCGGCTGGTCAAAAGTCGGGGAATGCCACAGATATGACAGTCTAGCCTATTAGCTACAAAGTTTATCGTTTTCTGAGAAAGAGACCGGCCTTTTTCCTTCCTTTTATGTATCTGAGCACCCGTAGTTTGGCCCGATGTTTGTTGTGATAGCAGCCTCCAATTCGGCTGACTGAAATCATTATTTCCACCCGTTGATCTAAGATAAGCTGTTGAATCACAGATGCCTGACTACAAGAAAACGCAAATGTATTTGCACAGTACCGTAATGCGCCATCACATTACTATCTTGATAATCTCTCTAAACAGTAAATAATGCACAGTACTTCCGACCTGCGGCGATGGACTCCATTTCCGAGGTTATGCAGTACAACTGCGTGAATTTGGCATACATACTGATTATCGATGATTCAAGTGCAGTTTAGTACATTTGCAAGTATACAGTAATGACAGAAATATTAATTTTTTAACGATAATCATAATCATATTATGTATTAATAGCACGTTTTTAAATTTTTGTTAAGGCTACTAATACTTTCATGGCCGTGTGCCCAAAGTGTGCACTCTACTTAAAATTTGCCTCTCAAAACAATGTCCGCTAGATGCGAAACTCATGACAGAGGATTGTTCGAGGCAGTCGTCATATTCTTTACAATTCAGCCTCACGTGCCGTTAGATTGCAAAACTTCGGAATATTTTTGATGATTAACTATGTTTGGAAAAGCGGCAGGGCTAGCACAACCAGTCAGTGTTCGATCCGCTGATAAAGTGAGCTTGTACAAACTTGCTCGCTCGTCAGGTCCTTGTTGCAAGCAGGAAAGGAATCCATTTGCTGATGACGAAGCAAAGGGAGTGTCAAAGATTCTCTTGCAAAGTCATATTTGTGTCACGGTGAATCTAAGTGACCGAGTTAACAGAGTGTCGATGTAAGGACACGTCGATTGTGACTCATGGTTCTTGTTTGCATTATTTCAGCATTAAAGGCCATGCCCAGTTTTATAGCTGATAATGCACACTCTCATGATTTCGGTTGTGTATAGATGTGAATTGGCTTATTGCTGATGCTCAGGTCAAGGGTCGTCGCCAAAGAAACGTGTACAGCACTTTATCATTGACTGTCTATGGACTCATTATGTGCTCCTGTTAACTACATCAATAATAAGAACATAGATTTTCAACCATTTTTCCGTGTGCCTCGACAGTGCTCGAAATTGAACTTTCAAATTGAAATATTTTAATAGTGCGACGTATAGAGTCGTATGTGGTATTAGACAGACATTAGAAAGGTAAAAATTGTGCTAGGTTGCCCATCATGGCATTTTGGAGTACCACTAGCCTAGGACGGCAGGTGCTGACAGGAAGAGATATTGTCAAAGTCAAAAAAGCGTCGTTACATCGACCAAGACTGGCAGGCCTTTTCCATCAACGAGCACAGACAAACTAGGAGTGCCTTTGCATATTGTCATCAGACTCTGAGTTGTGTAAGACTCGGAGTGTAAAGTCAAATAAGTGGGATCAGAAAGGCACTCTCATAGAATATATCTCCTCAATTGTGAAATATACTGATATCATTAATATATGCGTCCAAGTAGCCTGAGAAGGCAGGCGTATCTGTTGCTTCTAACTTTAGGTCACTGCGACATTGAACTTTCACAGGATATCGAATCTTTGCTGCTTCTGGATTAGTATACATTAAGAGGTAACAGTGTGCTTGGTTGCCTGACATGGATTTTTTGGCGCACCGCTAAGCCTGAGATGGCAGGTGCTGACAGGAAGTCAGATTGTCAAGGTCACTAAAGCCTCGTTACGTTGACTAGGCGAATAATAGACCGAGTTGACCTAGATATATTGATAGCGTCATAAGGTGTTCAATGCTTAATTTCCTCCTACTTGTTACGCCTTTTGTGTGGCGATAAGGAACTCACATGTTTATGAAAAGTCTGGAGAAGCGGGTGTCAGCAGATTTTATTGCAAAGTCATCACTTTGTGAATATGTTTTCAAGCATGTCAAACAAAGGATTATGAAATTCGGGATCGGAAATACATCAAAGCAAATCTAACAGCAAGCAATGATTGGAACACTTTTTCTTGGAGTGTGTATTTTGGCTGAGACTAATGGCGGTAAGAGAAAGTACTATTTCATTCGATAGAGTCGACGCCACATCGATGAATGGCATGTTGAGTGTGACGAGGGCTTTTGTACTTCAATCAGCAGCTGACAATCGTGGTTTGTTTCAGATGATTGACCCATAAGCCGATAAATAATTTCATTCATTCCTTCTGCAGTGACGAGGCCGAATTTGTGTATTACGAAAGAACAACTTGTTAAACGTATAATCTTGATGGTCCTGGCTACTTAGTGACCACTATATTTTTTCGGCGTTAGACATGAGCTGATATTTGAACAACTTCGAAAAAATACATTCAAAAATTCCTTCTGGTAACGTAGTGACCGCTATAGTTTAAGTGCGAGCTCTATAACACGTATCTGATTAAACAACTTCGATGAGATACATTCAACAATTCCTTCTGTAAGAGTTATGCCCTATCAATAAACCATACCACAAAACTATTTCGAATTTCTACTAAATGTCTAATCACCTGTGCAATTGTCTTTAACACATTGTTATAAAAATGGACATCTGTTGTGCGTGTTCCACTTAAGGTAGCTTTCCGCCTTTGTTTTGGTATTTTGAGTCAAAAACACGATTTTTCTTTTATCCCTTAAAAGTATTCCTATATATTGATCTTCCTTGTGTGTAGAATATCTTGGTCGTGAAGTTCCTGTTTTTGGGTGAAATTTTGGAATAAAAATGTACGAGAGGCACAGGTGTACATTTTGGCGTTTGAGACTACCGTTAAGTCTTGATTGACAAGGGATTACGCTAAGCAAGCAGCGTCACAGTATTCACATGCACTTGGACAACATACGCTGTGAAAATCCCATTAGCACCTACCGTTCACTGCGTGGGTCAAGACCATAGTGTGTACCTGGCAATTAGGCGTCGAAAGGTGGGTCTTACCGTTTTTCTCATAGGGGTGGCCGCTCCCAAAAGATCACAATTTATCGACACAATCGGACAAGGTCACACTTATGACATTGTTGACGGTACAATTTCAGATTACACAAATGGCCCACGCACTAAATGTTTTATCTGGCACATTTTTGTGCTTTTGTAAAAGCACCAGGAGTGGTGGATAAGTTTCGTATATAATGTTAAACATCTTTGAAGAGGCTGTCCCGTATACATAAATGGTACGTTCCACTGGCGGCCTTAGTGACAGCGGGAACACTTGAATACCGCAACAGACACCCTTCACATCTTCAACATTCAAGCAACATTCGGCCTCTTTCGGCCGAAGTTTCGGCTTCTTTTGGCCCAAGACATTTCGACACCCCCGTTACGATTTATTTTTTTCCCTTCAAACTTATTAGTAACTGACAGACCAGTCATATTCATAAGCGTGACCTTTGCGTTTTGACCAGTCTGACTTTTACAGTGCCGTTTAGGCCCCGCTTTTCAAACTTTGACAGTGTCGGCGGCTATTGCTATTGAAAATGATATGAAACTCTTTTCGACGGTTTTTCACCATGTTCTCACAAACTTTAAAGCATGTGAATGCTGACACTTTACTTCTCATTGTTTTGATTTGTAACATTTAGCACGAGGTCCCCCAACCAGATAGTGCCGAAACGTCTTTGGTCGCGTTGCCTAAACGTCTTGGGGTCGGAAATTGTGCGGCCGAAACGACTTTGCGCCAAAAGGTCTAGAAACCCGACATTGTCCGTTCGATGAGAATACTAAGTGAGTTGAACAATTTATGAATAAAAATGAAATATCAGAAGCCGCGGCACTGGAACTACTTGGGATTAGAAAATACAAGGTGGAAACAAATTGCATGGGCTGCAAGAGAGCGACAGCAAATTTTCCCAAGGCAAAATACGTAGCGATGCAGAAATCCCACGCCACAAAACAATAGCTGCTTTGGTTTGCAGACGTTTTGGCACAATGGCAGTGAACTGATAATGTCGAAGTCGTTTCAATCCCGCGGTCCCGTTTTTCCTTGTCCCATTTCGTTTCCGGACCGCGCTATTACCCAATAATCGTACAATGCAACCCTACAACTAAATGAGAAACCGACCTTGACAAAGTAAAAACATACGTCGACTAAAAATGTTCATCGTACACCGAACGAATGTGAATCAAATGATTTTATGGGAATGGACACGACAGCATTGTTATCAGTTATCATGGCAGTAGCCAAAATGCTGCAGGACCGAAGACAAATTTCAATATGAATTTGACCGTCACAACGTAATAACGTAATCGCCCTGAGTTTTCATCAACATGTCATCATTGGTCGGTAACCATTGAATGAGACGCTTACGGGCTAACTACTTGAATACAGTGCAAAACACCATCCTAATCCTGAGATTTACATGTAATGAAGACGGGTCTGATATCATATTCGCCTGGAATCGATGGTACTCATGTTGGATACGAACAACAGCAGAGAGTTATCTATCTGTGACCATGGGGTAGGAAGACTACGACCTCCATGCTGTGACGTATGACGCTTGACGAGAGGTCTATCGCATGCAACTTGCGCTTGATGAAATGACGTACTTTTCTCTATGTTCATGTTTTCTCAACTTCTCTCCTTTGACTTTTATGCCACCGACAGGCGATTGGTTCATGACTCCAGAAACGGTCTTCACCCACAGAAATGCTGTACAGAGTGAGGACGAACTATTGTCTCAGAAATGCTCGTAGTTTGATTAGTGTTAATTAGTTTTCAAGGCGCGTGAAGAACTAAAAAATGGCTGCTCACTGAATCCTCGGTTACTCTAACCGTAACGAATCACAGCATGGAGCTGTTCTTTTTTATCTCCATGATCACAGACACCGCAAATGTACATCCACATACAAACGCAGATATTTTTGTTGTCAGCCAATATTGTTTTCCCTATATCACTCATTGGGCTCGCTTTCATTCCGCAGCAGTGAGTCGTTTCCGAGGTCGAATCGAATGCTGCCATAAACTTACACTGTAGTGTACGCTTGTCATGGAGGTAATTAGTCCAAGCGCTCGTGTTGACGGCATCGAGATGCCGTAGCAGTTCCGACAGTTAGGTCGAACAGTTAATACTCTATTTAAACCTTACAACTAATCAGTCAACAGATTATGCATAATCCCTTCCTGGCACTCCCCAAGTTTATTTACTCATCAGCTACTGTGTAGATTGCGCTCTAAAAAGAGTACAACGCTCCCAAAATTCACCCTTTTTAGCCTCATTTCGACCGTTGACACTGATTTCAATGAGTGAATATACTGTTGAAGTTGAACACTTTGATTTCACTATCTGGTTTAGTGTTTTGTCGTTGAGTACATTGTTTATTGCCATTCAAAAGGAAAAAACCGAACCAATTTACTAAATCGCCTTTTTCTCAGTTCGCCATTTGTCACATTGCAGCACGTTCAAAAGAGTTTAACTCGAGAACGCGTGAACGGAAGTTCACCAGATTTTCACAGACGTTTGTCAAGTAGGTTGTCTCCAAAACCGTGTCTCAGTTTCTTATGAAGATTTTTAAAGTCGAGTTATTGCTGCTTAATTAGGCGGCGTTGTAAGACTAATCGGTGGATAAACTTTGACTCAACGATGTGAAAAAACTAAGGCCTTTTTCAAAAATCTGAGACACGGTTTTGTAGCCAGTATCCTGAAGACCAATTGCCCGTTATCAACTAAACAATAGCCCCTCTCCGCTCAGACTTAAACTTTTTTACGTGAGACCACCCATTTTCTTTACACTTTCACTAAGATCTTCAAAAAAATTCATCGCACACTAATTTTCTTGAGAAAACAAAAAAATCATAGCAATAGCTTTCAGGTGATATATAATACTTGGGTAAAAGTACACATCTTGATGGCAAAATTCACGTTTGAAAATAGGTCGACGCAAAGGTGGAAAGCTACCTTAAAAGACCTTATGTCATGCAAACATTTGTATACCTTCCTATTTACAACTCAGCCGCAGTTTTGTTAAGGACAACCCACATTCCCGTACTCTTTCAAAATTAAAACAAATCTGTTCCTTTGACCTAGACCTGTATTCATGTTGACCCTATCGGTAGACATCGTTTTTTCATGCACGTCTACTCGTCAGTGCCGTCCGAAGTGTAACCTCATTTCTCTTGACAATGACGTCATACAGATTCATTTTGATTACTCTGGTTTTGTCGAATGGAACTACTTGATATTGTTTGGTCGACCAATTCCAGCGTAGATTATATTGAACAACACTTGTAACCATGGTCACGGTATCATATACAAGATTGTTTGTATCAGTACCATGCGTCATCTTCTTCTCTTGGGGAGGGGGATGGGGTTAGTTAGTCCGGTACTGTAAAAAAAGAAGATTTAAAGTCCTCGAAAAAATATCCAGATGTATCACACACAGTCTATGTTGAAGTTCAAACTCAGAATGGTAGGTCGTATTTCGCAAATATCATTGTTTTAATGTAAAGCTGCAGCCTACTGGTAAATACGATCGATTTTAGAAAATCATAAGGAAATGTTTCGACGGTTGATATACTGATTCTACGTCATGTTTTTGAAATTGGCCTTAAAATTTTGAGGAGAAAGTTCAGTTGTTCAATTATGCCCTCCTATTGGCATATGCGGAAAATATACCCTTCCGCCCTTCCACAGAATAGTATATATTATAGCCCAAACATGGGACTATGTGCCCGAGGGTAGGTGAACATTTGCCCGACGTAAGGAGGGCAAATGGGCTCCTGCCCCGAGGGTACATAGTCCCTTGTTTGGGCTATAATGTTCTTATTACCTGCCTCTCTTACTCAGTTTGCACCAAAAATATTTACGTTTATTAGCAAATTATAGTCAAATGCTTTATTGTCATTTTAGACGAAAAACTGTTAGAAATAGAACGATTTTCATCATCGAATGGCGCATTGATATATTTAAACTACTGTTATGCGGTTGATCGATTATTTTATGCGAAATTTTCCAAAAACCGGATTTTCTGTGCAAAACATGAAATTTCAAGACTTTCACATCCAAAAGTTTTCAAGTTGAAAATAGTTCCGGTTCACTTTCAGTCCAGTGATGACTATGCGGCCCGCGACGTCATCGGCGAGTTACCATTGAATCCTATGGAGCGCGCGACGTTCGATATACGAGGCATGTAATAATGATGAAAACTGCCCTCCAGTAATTATTATGATCTGCCCGAGACCCGCTACCACAACAATTCAAGTTCCAACTCCCCTCTCTGAAAGTCCCCATTGCCCACCAGATGCACACGCGCCCATTTTACATATCATTTATGCAACCATTTATCATCCAATACATTGTTTAGTGCATGAATGTAATATGCATCCGTGTTCAGTGAAAAGCTACCGAACTGTTATACTTAACATCTTCTAAGTTTTTATAAGGCTCTTAGTAATCTCCACGAAGTTCTATTTACCATAGTATGCCCCCTCTCTACCTGTCCTCCGGTACCCCGGCACTGCCAGAAATTTTCTGTCTTCCATAGGTAAAAGTGAAATGTATTCCCTCCCTACTGCACTGTAAACATTAACTCTTTCTCCCTGCCCGCTGATGAGTTTTTTTTTTGCCGCCAACTGAAAATCTGCACACGAAGACCATTTTACAACAGCTTCGTTGGCTACATCTCGTTATTACACATGTTTAGGGCCTGGAAAACGCCAATCAAAATATTAGTGAGCACGCAGTAAGCCCGGATAGACCAATGAAATAGTCCCAAATAATTCACGCGAATAGTATGATGTCATAATCGCCAGGTAACCAGTGCCATTTCTTACTTGACAGCTTCGAGTCGATGTTAACTGATCGTTAATTTAGCGCACGCTTCCTCGGCCATCAAAATGTTAAGTAGCACTTACTGGATAACAGTGATGTGTATTCTTTTATCCTTCATTCCTACTTCGGCGAGTTTTGTCCGACAACTCAACGGTAAGTTCATTTTCATCTTACGATAATGTAATGTCACATAAGTGGGATCGGAAAGGAACGCCCACTCAATGTTTCCTGGATTGTGAAATACATAGTGCAGATACGTACGTCCAGGTAGTATGGTGTCCAATCCATGCCAAAATTACTACTTTGATTTTACAACTTGACATGCAACTCCGTTTTCTATTTCACTACTCAACATGCTATTCCACTGCTCTGTATCCTATTCCACAACTGTGTATGCTATTCCATTTTCTATTCCACAATTCAACATGCTGTTCTGAATTTAATTTGACAACACAACATGCCATTCCAAATTCTATTTCACAATTTAACATGCTCTTCTGAATTTCATTTCACAACACAACATGCTATTTTGAATTCTATTTTACAATTCAACATGCTCTTCTGAATTTCATTTGACAACACAACATGCCATTCTGAATTCTATTTTATTATTCAACATGCTCTTCTGAATTTCATTTGACAACACAACACAACATGCCATTCCGAATTCTATTTCACAATTCAACATGCTCTTCTGAATTTCATTTGACAACACAGCATGCTATTCTGAATTCTATTTTTACAATTCAACATACTCTTCTGAATTTCATTTGACAACACAACATGCCAGTCCGAATTCTATTTTACAATTCAACCTGCTCTTCTGAATTTCATTTGACAACACAACATGCTATTCCGAATTCTATTTTACAATTCAACATGCTGTTCTGAATTTCATTTGACAACACAACATGCCATTCCATATTCGATTTTACAATTCAACATGTTGTTCTGAATTTCATTTGACAATACAAAATGCCATTCCGAATTCTATTTCACAATTCAACATGCTCTTCTGAATTTCATTTGACAATACAACATGCCATTCCGAATTCTATTTTACAATTCAACATGCTCTTCTGAATTTCATTTGACAACACAACATGCCATTCCGAATTCTATTTTACAATTCAACATGCTCTTCTGAATTTCATTTGACAGCACAACATGCCATTCCGAATTCTATTTCACAATTCAACATGCTGCTCTGAATTTGATTTTACAACACAACATGCCATTCCGAATTCTATTTCACAACACAACATCCCATTCTAGACCAAGTTCTGCATGGCAGGGCTGTGTGTTACCGGCGTTATACCGCCTCCCACCACACCCTTGCAGACTGCTCTATAGGCAAAACCGCTGCAGGTCGTAGCTCCTCGGAAATACTGCGCAGTTTCTCCGCCGAAAACAGCCGAATTTGAATCCAAAACTTGCATTGATCTTCGTTTTCTAGCACACCCATCTCGCCTAGGTATATGATGTGCTCAGCCGCGCTTGTAAACTTACGCAAAGCCTACTTTTCTCACTCTATGCGAGGGAAGCATTGGTATATCCGCCGCCATTGTTATCATTCAACCCATAAGCACTCGGGCAAAAACAAGCCTTGCAAACAAAACAGCATCGAGATGTAGCACTCTGTAATTAACATTATTTCTAACCACCCTTCAGCTATGAACAATCTACGATGATCATTTTCCGTTGACAAAATAATTTTCTTTTTTCTCTTCAGAAGTTTTACATATTTCACAATTTTCTCTTGTTTCACTCCTCTCAGAACGTCGACTTTCGAGGTTCGACATCGCGATGCTCTTTTGTTTGCAAGGCTGTTTTTCGCCCGAGTGCTCACGGGTTGAATGAGATAAACGATGGCGGCGGATACGAACGCTTCCCTCGCATAGAGAGAGAAAAGTGGGCTTTGTGTAAGTTTAAAAGCACAGGCTTAGCACATCGTGTATCTTGACAAGTTGAGCGTGCTCAAAATAGGAGATCGATCACGATTTTGGATGAAAAATCGATTGTTTTCGGTGGTAACTGCGTTGCAACCAGTGGTTTTGCCCACAGGCTCTCGACTCATTGCAGGCGAACCGCCAGATGTCACTGATGCAATAAAATCAACGATTTACGTTGAGTGGAATTCCCGGAAACACGGAAACTAGAAAATGGAAAATAAGACAGATTTGACAGATTAGACACTAAAAACTTACTATGTGTGAAAACTGGGAACATATAGAAAAGGACGAAACATTTTATTTCCTACGAACATCAGCGACACATTAACTAAGGTCAAAGTCCATTGCATTAGAAACAAGTCAATGAACGAACGAGCACACTACGATCCAAACATAAGCATTCTGGCCTCACTGCTAGAAGAACAGGAGATCAACAATATCGACATGACATAAAACAAAACAAGATATAAATATATCTTAAGCGACTGAGGAAGAGACCGCTTTGGTTTCGAAACGTGGGGATAAAGAAGAGTCACTGCTGTCAAGGACACATCTGACCACGCCCACGTCTTGCCATGGCTTATTTTAAAACTAACGACTCATTTGTTAATTTTTACACTAACAGCCAAAACACAACTCAGACACTAAATACGCCAAAGCACATACAAGACGAGATGGCTGATGTGTGAAGCCACTTTCCCATTGTTACACTATTATCTACATTCTTTGGAAAATGCTGATGCAAAACTTCTAAATTCGGTACATTTAATAGTTCAAAAGTGCATAGGCGATACAAACGTCTATTTCATTATAACCTAGGAAAAAAGTCAGGCCACATCGATATGACCTTTGTCAAACTCGTAGACGAAGTGGTAAGCGGTCACAATAGAGGTACACACCCCCTGTATAACTTTCCTTTCAAAGTTTGGTAGTGCTTAAGCCGCGTTCAAAAATGGTGAGGGAGGGGGGCTGGAGGAATTCAGGGAGGATTCGAAAAGTTTTGGGGCAGTCGAGGGGGGACTTGAAGGTTTTACTCTGCCTATAGGGGGACCTGAAAATATTTTGACTCCCAACATTTTGATGTCATCCAATGGTTCTAATGTTAGTAATAATTAAACAAAATCTAGAACCGTTTTGTCACATTCTATGTCTTTAATCTCGAAAAAATCTAAAAATGTATGAATGCCATTAAATTTTCGTGAAACAAGTTGGCCTTGTAATGGGGCAGGAGCTGCAACTGTTGATAATTTTTCAATATTTCTATGCAATGTATCAAACACAGTTTCTTGGTGTCTCTCTACTGCATGCTGGAAAACACAATATTCAGTTTGTCAACAAAACCTGTTTGTCTAAATATTGGTGATAATTGAATGATACAAATGCATGGTACACGTAAACTGTGTCAGCAAGCTAAATATTTGACAGCTCAACATGCTGTAGGGAGTAGAACAAGAACGCATTTGTAAAGACTGAACAAAAATATTGTCAAAATAAAAAGTTAATACAATAACTGCCCTGCTACTACATACTGGCAGTGACAGTGATACATATAGCTCTGATTCTGATGTAGTTTCGGTCATAGGACACTCAATTGATAGTGAAACATACATCTACTTTTACACAAGATCCAGCCACAGAGCAATACATAGAAGACCAGGGGGCTAACAGTTACCATATCATGGATTTTTGAATTCTGGCATATGAGAACAATCAAATATTAGAGAAAAAAGATGGGGTCACCATACTTGATCTTACAGTAAGTTTTTCTAAAATCACTTAAAATCAATATATAAAACCATTCATTTCAAGTTCATGCAGTGAATGAAATTTTCACATCTCATTGTACCAATAACACAAAAGTAAAACTTTGAACAGTAAAGACTCTAATTTCAATGGAAAAATGTATGACTAAATGGAATCATTTATTTTTTATCAAATTTGCCATTATTACACCCAAAATTTCTGAGATTAAAATATAACTTTTATCGAATATTTTAACCTTCCAGTATTGTCAATTTTGTAAAACATTTATAAGTGGCATCTAAGTTATATGTGTCTTGTACTTTTGGAAAAAAATTCAGTTGGTCACTGTGCTCATTTTTTAACAATTTGGTTAAACGTAGCTAGGAATACACAATTTTCATACTCTCTCATGATTGTCATTTTGTGTGCTTTTCAGCTGGTGCCATTGAACTGGCCAGAGTTGGATAAACTCAAGTCGGCTTAGACTGAGAAATCCAAAAATTCCACTGATGCATTTAAAAATGAATCAATTTAAGAACTTGCCCTAAGTATATGGCTCTACAACCTGCTGATAAGAGGTAGTGTTGAACATCTGCGTGCAGAACGACACATTACATGTTTGTTTCTACTCTGCGTGCATTCCTAATAAATGTGCGGCTATGTGGTAATTTGGGGGGGGGGGGGCTTGACAATTTTTGAGGGTATTGAGGGAGGATCTGAAAAAAAAAATTTCAATCGAGATTCCTCCAGGCTCCGCCCCCACCATTTTTTTGAACGCGGCCCTAAGCTTTCATCCAACATAATCGGTGATCTTACAGTGGCTTGTGACCTAGTACTTACGCGTTAAGTTGACACAAATGAATCAGTAACTGCAGCGAAATAGCCTTTTCGTATTGTAGTCATTTGTCCGTAATTCGGGGATATATGTATGATTGCAATTCTGATAAACTGAAAAATATATCACGCAAAGGAGGCTAAGGAGTTGACAGGAGACCGTACTCAACTCTCTGGCTACTAGTTTTTGTTGTACGCATCATGTAGCGAAATATATAAGCTTAACGGCCGATATGCATCACTGCGGCAAAACAAAAACTTGCACATCTGAGCTTTCTGCGACGTCTACAATTAGGATAATTCACACAAACTGTTACCTCTACGAAAGACATAAATGTTATTTATAGACCGACTAGCCTGTGATGGGAGGTACGTCACGGTGACATCACCAGTCCACTAGCCTGGGGTGGCAGGTCACTCATCGGACTTTCGTTTGTTTTCCGTACATGTATACTGATACTGTACGAGCTCCATTGTTGCAGGAACAGTGGACTCGGCCGAATCGAGGGCCGATGTCTGGCGAAAGCCTTCGACACTTTAGCCTAGATTGCTTTACCGTCCGCTTGCCTCCGTACCTCCGTCCCCACTACCGTCTAGTCTCGTGAGCAGTATTTCGAGCTGGAGTTGTAAAAACTGCTCATTTGAATGTCGATGGTCACCAACTGAGACCATGACGTCACCAGCATCCCTTCCAAAGTCAATCACTGAAAATGACCCTCTCATGATTGGCCTATGACTTGGTTGGGCAGAGCAAATGTGGGGTACACACTTGGGGATAGGTTCGGTTAGAGAGAGACAGAATAGGCGGAGACAGCTTTGTATTGTGTCTTAGTATGACCAAGTTCAAATCTTGACCTTTATTACTATCACAGGTCCATATATACAGTGTAGTATGAATAATCATTAGAATCAATGAATGAAATGACTAACTAAAGACACGCCCAATGCATAATGTGCGTAGTGGGGACGGAGGTACGCAGGCAAGCGGACGGTAAAGCAATCTAGGCTATCGACACTTCGGCATTGGCAAGAAACCGAACCCGTATGTGCGAGAGACAATAACAATAGACAAGAGAAGGCACAAGGGATTGTAGAAATTCTATACGATAACATGTACGTGCTTTACGCCGTACCCGGAGCGCTTCGTTGAAAACATCGCAAAATTTGCCTTGCAGCAAACCATCGTTTGTGGTCATGCAGTGCGTGTCAAACAACCGTTTACTAAAATGGCTGTAAAATTGCCATGCCGTCAAAATTAGTGCTAAATTAAACTTAGAAAAAACTAAGCGATTAAGTTTTGGTAAACCCTAATTTAATTTGAAATCCAAAAACGTCCTGAAATAATCATCATTGCAGAACAGAATCAATAGGGTTGTTTAAATGCTCTTTTTCGTTGTACTTTAGAATGAGTTGACGTAGTTTAGTTTTACATCTAAAAGAGTGACTTTTACCTTTCAGTTTGTCTTGCAGAATTTCTGTTGTTTTATATTGCAACATCAATTCAATTCTAATAAAATACCTCAAGCCTGTTGTGGCAAGAGGGGTTCACTGTAGCCTCTATGGAAAACGTCATTGTTATTTATAGACCGACTAGCCTGAGATGGGAGGTTCGATCGTCAAGGTGACGTCATCAGTTCGAAATAATAGCGTAAACATGTGACAATATCACTGGCCTCTGGTGGCAGTCACTGATCGCACTTCCGTTTCTTTTTTAGTCCCCATGGACACCGTCCGGGGGACTTAAAGGTTTGGTCATGTCCGTAGGTCCGTCCGTCCGTTCACGCTGATATCTCGGAGATGCAGGGAGCGATTTCATTCAAACTTGGTACAAGGATTACTTCATATGTCATACAGATGCACGTCGATTTGTTTTGTGATACGATCCAATATGGCTGACAGGCGGCCATTTTATTACGATTTTGTCATGTACAGAGCCATAACTCAGACATGTTTCAACCGATTTTATTCAAAGTTGGTACAAGGACATTGACCAATGTAATAGATATGCACGTCAATTTGTTTTGTGGTACGATCCAATATGGAAGCCAGTCGGCCATTTTATTACAATTTTTCATGTACAGAGCCATAACTTAGACATGTTTCAATCGATTTAATTCAAAGTTGGTAAAAGGACATTGACCAATGTAATAGATATGCACGTCGATTTGTTTTGTGATACGATCCAATATCGCCGCCTGGCGGCCATTTTATTACAATGTACAGAGCCATAACTCAGGCATATCTCAACCAATTTTATTCAAAGTTGGTACAAGGACATTGACCAATGTCATACCGGTAGATATGCACGTCAATTTGTTTTGTGAAACGATCCAATATGGCCGCCATGCGGACATTTTGCTACAATTTTTTCATGTACAAAGCCATAACTCAGACATGTTTCAACCGATTTTATTCAAAGTTGGTACAAGGACATTGACCCATGTCATACATATGTTCGTCAAATCAATTTGTTTTGTTATACGATCCAATATGGCCGCTAGGCTGCCATTTTATTATGATGTTTTCATGTATAGAGCCATAATACTCAGACATGTATCAAGCGAATTTATTGAAAGTTGATAAAAGGAGATTGACTAATGTCATACATATGCATGTCAATTTGTTATGTGATACGATCCAATATAGCTGCCGTGCGGCCATTTTTCCGATTTTTTCATGTACAGAATCATAATACTCAGGCATATCTCAACCGATTTTATTCAAAGTTGGTACAAGGACATTAACCTATGTCATACATATGTAGGTCAATTTGTTTCATGATATGATCCAATATGGCTGCACGGCAGCCATTTTATTACAATTTTTCATGTCCTTAGCCAAAACTTGGGCACGTCTCAACTGATTTTATTCACCAATTTTATTCAAACTTAGTACAAGGACATTGACCTATGTCATGCATATGCACATTGATTTGTTTTGTGATACAATCCCATATGGCCGCCTTTTGGCCATTTTTTTCCGATTTTTTCATGTCTGGAACCATAACTCAGACATGTATCAAGCGAATTTATTCAAAGTTGGTACAAGGACATTGATTTATTTATACATATGTATGTGGATTGGTTTCACGAGATGGTCCAATATGGCCACATGGTAGCAATTTTGTTATGGTTGTTTCATGTCGAGAGCCATAACTCTGGCAAGTCTCAACTGATCTTATCCAAAGTGGTATATGAACATTGAGTTACACTGCATAAAAACGCTATAATACTTACTGTATTAGCATGAATTATTGCCTGTATTTTAGCTGAATAGTGCATATACAGGTGAATACAGTTAATAATCCATTGCTTGTATTCAGAAAGCCTGTATTCATGTGGATTCATGTGAATTCACGTGTATTATTCTATAATACAGGCAACTCATTAATGTGAATTTATCTGTATTATTGCGTTTTCATGCAGTGTTATGTCATACATATACGTGTTGATTTTTTAAACAGTAAGATCAAATATCGCTGCATGGCGGTGATTTTGTGACAATTTTCTAATGTACAGAGCCATAACTCAGACATATTTCCACCAGTATCATTCAAAGTTGGTACAAGGACATCGACTATTTCATACATATGCTAGTCAATTTGTTTCACGTCATGTAGCAGTAAAATGTCAATTATTGAAGTTTTGTAAATAGGCTAATATGTCAAGAAATACTGCATCAAATTCATGAAACTTTGTACAGATGTTAAGCTCACATTGCTTTAACATTGAAAAAGACATTTATCAGTGTCATGTTAATTAATTTGTAATTGCATAAGTAATGAACTTTCCTAATTAGAGTGATATAGCCACAAATTAATACAACGTCAAATTTGATGAAACTTGATACAGATGCTGATCTTATAGTTTTGTAAATACTGCATCAAACTTTATGAAATACGGTACCAGTGATAATCTGTTAAGTGTTAGGATTGTATGCAAACCTGTTTTGCAACATCCTGTTGATTAATTCCTAGTTTACTCATTTTATGAACTTTAGGATGGTTGCGTACATTGGTTTTATGTTTTCATCACCATGGAACTCATTCTTGGCCATTGAGCGCCATCTCTATCAAAGTATTTTTATCACAAACCTTATTAATGAAGAGGACTCTATCCTCTCTGAGGACATGTAATCGAAGTACCCATTAACAAGTGGGGACTGTGTCATCAACGATGACTTGTTTAACCTGACATTGTATACTGATACGGTATGATTTTTATTGCTGCAGTACTATATTGGACTCGGCTGAGTCGATGTCTGCATAGCAGAATACCTTGGCGGTTGAAACTGAAAACACAACAATACAATTTTCTGCTGTATCGGGTTGTAAAATCTACATTCTTTGAAAAATGCCAATACCAGATATGAACTGAAAATGCTCACGTGTTTCATTATATACCGGTTATGTGTAAATTTGAACCTTGGCCACATGTTTGCAACTTCATTGAAATTATTATGATCAACATAATGAACAATAATCACCGCCGATTAATTCTAAAAGGTCATGAAGTATACAAATATGTAGTTAGCTGAAATAAAAATATTAAAGCTCTTTGACTGCTATCATTGTATCACCATTTTATATAGCAATTGTAATTACCGTTGGCCAAGTCCTTCAAGCTATATATGCCGAGCTGTGAAAGCTCATTAGATATGCAAATTATAAATTAGCCGACATGAAAATGTGAAATGACTTTCGATATTGTTTTAACCTGGTATAATCATCAATGTACATAGCATGTTTTGCCAGCTTTGATCAAGTAAATCCCTGTATATATCCCTAATAAGCAAAGTTAATTAAATATGTAAATTAGGAATTGACTTAAGTAAAAATGCTTAATGATTGTCAATAATGTTGTATCATGGTATCTGCAATATATGTAGCAAGTTTTGTCAACTTTGGTTAAGTTAATTCAGATATATATCTCTAATTAGGAAAGTTCATTAAATATGCAAATTAGGAATTGGCTGAAGAGAAAATGCTTAATGACTTTCAATAATATTGTATTATAATGGCATTAATGTACATAGCAAGTTTTATCAATTTTGATCCAGTCAATTCAGATAAATATCCCTAATTATGAAAATTCATTTAATATGCAAATTCGGAATTGGCTGAAGTAAAAATGCTTAAAGACTTTCAAAAATGTTGTATCATAGTAGCTCCAAATACATGTAGCACGTTTAATCAACGTCGGTCCAGTCAATTCAAATATATATCCCTAATTAGCAAAGTTCATTAAATGTGCAAATTAGGAATTGAAAAAGTTAAAACGCTTAATGACTTTCAATAATGTTAAATAATAGTATCTTTAATATACATACCGTGTTTGGTCAATTTGGTCGGGTCAAATCAGACATATATCCCTAATTAGGAAAGTTCATTAAATATGCAAATTAGCAACTACCTTTCATATAACCCCTTAATGGTTCCCACTGCTGATATATCTCGGTGTGATCAACATTTGTAGCAAATCTCATCAAATTTTGTGTAGTTGTTTTTAATGTATATCCGTTTTTTCTAAAATCATTTATTATGCAAATAAGTAAAAAGTATGCAAGCCACATTCACCAAAAACTAATCAGTTCTTGCCATTTGCTAACTGAATATATGTACTAGATTTGATTCTGATCTGACCAGCCGTTTTTGAGATATCGGACCAACAGACAGACAGACAGACAGACATCGCTGCGACATATGCTCACGTGTGTAAACACGTGAGCAAATAAAACTGCTAAATTCGACACATTACGATTGGTTGGCTATTTGAATAAACATGGTGTTTTCAATAAGCATTGGTATGGTTTCCGAGAAAGATATGGTGCCAAACTTTCTCTTATTAGTTTAATGAATAATTTACTTGGAGAAGTCGACCAATGAGATGTGAAAATTCCATTCACTGCATGAACTTTAAATGAATGGTTTGTTGCAAAAGCCTTTCCCACATTTCGGCCTCTTAGGATGGATTAATAAACAAGGTCACCAACGACCCTTCCTCAGGTGCTTGACTGAAGGGGCCCTCTCCCATATGTTTTATTCATATATTTATTGTATGTTAGTTTGCTACTTTAATTTTGATTGTTTTTCGTTGTGTAAGTTTTTTCTGTCTAATCTGTCAAATTTTTCTTATTTTCCATTCTCCATTTTCCATGTTCAATTTTCCATTTTTCGTGTTTCCGGGAATTCCACTCAACGATAGAATTTGGAATGGCATGTTGTGTTGTGTTGTGTTGTGAAATGAAATTCAGAAGAACATGTTGAATTGTAAAATAGAATTTGGAATGGCATGTTGTGTTGTCAAATGAAATTCTGAAGAGCATGTTGAATTGTGAAATAGAATTTGGAATGGCATGTTGTGTTGTCAAATGAAATTCAGAAGAGCATGTTGAATTGTGAAATAGAATTTTGAATGGCATGTTGTCTTGTCAAATTAAATTCAGAACAGCATGTTGAATTGTGGAATAGAAAATGGAATAGCATACACAGTTGTGGAATAGGATACAGAGCAGTGGAATAGCATGTTGAGTAGTGAAATAAAAAACGGAGTTGCATGTCAAGTTGTAAAATCAAAGTAGTAATTTTGGCATACAGGTAGCCTTGGATGGAAGGTGTATCTCTTGCTCTTTTAGAACACCGCCAGTGATGTAGCACTTTCGAATCGAAATTTTAGTGCTTCTCTATTAATATAGACAGACGTCCGACATAAGACAGGTAGTTACCTGTTAAGTTGCCTGACATGGCATTTTTGGCCACTGCTAGCCTGATATGAGTGGTGCCGACAGGAAGTTATCAAGGTCACTAAAGCGTCGTTCCTCGGACTATGGCGAATAATAGAATGTACGTCTAAGTGCCCCCAACCTACACATTAGTCCATTTTACAACCTCCACTTGACGACATTTCGACAAAGCAATAATTTCGTAAATAGTATTAGGGGGTTAATATCCGGGGTGGTAAATGTCCTGGATGGTAAGTTGTTGTTGGGAAATGGTTGATGGTCATTAGTCGGGGGAGGGGTGAATGTCTGGTGGTGATTGTCCAGAGATAGGTGACTTTAACAGAACGGTAGTAATATAAAATAGAAGGTTTGACACAACAAATCGGCGAGAATTCCAAACAACATAATAAAATATCTGCCCTAAAAAAGTGATATACGACGATCGTAAATACCTTTCAAACATTCAAATCTTTACTCCGGTAACTGCATTTGACTGATACATGCCAAATACATGTCAATGTCAAATTCACTGTTCGGCAAATCTCCGCATTCATGTTGCCAGTCCGCCACCGGGATCATACATCAAGTTACGTAGGTTATGCTGGTAAAAGAACACATCCAAATAGCTGTGGGCAGGGGCCTCTCTTAGGTATTGTAAATTACGGGACTGTCTTCCCGTTGAAAATTCCACCATGGTTGGCAGTTTGAAAGATTTCGGAACAAGCATAAATACCTATCAATTCCGTGAGTGTTCTCTCCATGCCCCGTTTTGAGCTGTGACGGAAATTGCCTTCACATTGCTTTTTACTACATGTTTTACTTTCAAAGTGCACTTGCCAACGCATATAAAATGACGTCCAACATCACAGATAATAACTAGACATGAAAAATAATATTTTCGCGCAATGCTTGTGTGTTATTATGTCAGTTATTGACTTTGATTCACTCAATTCCTCTAATTATTAGGTTTTACTTGCCATGAATATTCAGAGGGGTGTCCGAAAACCTTTCCGCCCAATCCATGTTGCACTGTTTTTCAGTAATGCAAAGCGGAAACAGGGATTTAGCGAATTATCTGCGCGACACTGTTTAATTACCCTCTGTCGCACTTGTCAACACAGCCGTCAACCTATCAAACACACACAGGGCCAAAAATAAATCACACCTACTTATTCGACATCCGCATACACGGGAAGCTGAAATCGATTGTCTTTTTGCCTTTAAGAGACCAAATTTAATTTGTTAGCAGACATATTGTCAGCTTACCTGACCCCGAACACCTCAGTGCAAGAGGAAAAACTGTGCTCGGAAAGAGGGTATCGTCATGCCAATGTATGGTTTATAATAACGTTTACTTGAAGTTGGTGGTGATTCACGCGATATTTGATGTCTCTTTCTGATAGGTAGGCAAAGTAACGATGATTCATGCGATAGTACACTTAGAGTGATCTGGCTCTTCCTGATTGGTAAGCGTCGAATTAGCATGTACATCTCATGATCTTCCAGGACACGACATGTATGTTGCAATACCAGTACAGAAATCATTTGTTTACGAAAAGCCAGAGAAGCAGGAGTCAGCAAATTGTCTTCATTAGTCATCATTTTGTGAATACGTGAGAAGACGGCAACATCGAGCAGAACACTCGGAAGGTACATAGGTCGGAAATACAGCCAAAGGCATCTCAGAAATGACCGTGATTGTTGGATTTTGTCTTGGAGTCGCGTGTATTTTGGCCGGCATTGATGGTGGTGAGTTCATAGTAAACTTTGAGGTTAAATGACAGTTGATAGAATATCGATCTGTGACACTTTGAGTGTAGCAACACACCCCTGCTGTACTGTCAGCATAGTTTGTTTCAAGGTAGGCTCATCAACGGATAAAATGTATTTACACATTCCTTCTACAGACTTGGCTACAACAATATAATTGTTTTTATGCACTTGTTGAGTTCGACACAGACCTGTACGATTCTGGTTGTGTACTTTTTCCACCGGGATTTAATTCAGTGTTACCGACACCATTAGGCTGATCAGAAGGCGGCGAATGCTACAGGTAGTCCACTGGCTACAACGCTTATCGTTTTCTGATTGAGAGGCCCTTTAACCTTCCTGTTAGTAACTTCACATCCATAGTTCGGCCCCGTAGTTTTTGTCATGGTTGACCCCGTGGTTGTTGTCATGGCAGCCTGCATTTAAGCTGAATGAAATCAATATTTCACTCGGTTGACTAAGCAAATACAGTTGTACCGTTGCATCGTACCGTAACGCGCCATCACAGTACTATCTTGACAATCTCTGTAAACAGTAAATACTTGCACATTACATCCGACCTATTACGATAGACTCCATTCCGAGGGTATCTAGTACAACTGCGTGAATTTGGCATAAGGATTTATCATAATTGATGATTCAAGTGAAGGTATACAATAGTGACGAAAATATTAGTTTTTATCTACGATAATCATAAGACGCTTTTACACTTTTTTTAGGACTGCTAATGCCTTCATGGCCGTATGCCCAAAGTATACATTTTACTAACAATTTACCTCTCTCAAATGCATCCGTGATTTAATACAGTGTTTTGTAGAGCAAACATGTGCGCTACCTGCAACGTCATAATATTGGAATGTTCAAGGCAGTCGTCATTTTCTTTACAATTCAGCCTCACGTGCCATTAGATTGCACAACTTAGAATATTTTTTGATGATTAATTATATTTGAGAAAGCGGCACGGGTTTAGCACAATCAGCCACTGCTCGATCCGCTGATAAAGATTGTTGGTACAAGCTGCTCGTTTGTCATGCCCTTGACCCCAATCACAATATGCATGCTTTCTTTCCTAACTAGTTGTTTGAATAATTACTGTAATTATTTCGGTAACAACAGAAAATTTACGATTGAGTTGCGGTATAAAAAAGACGGTTCATACGCTATTTGTATATAATTTAGGTTCTGAGCCTGCGTGTTACGCCTTTTAAGTAAACTGTGTTGCAATCAGGAGAGCTCATTTGTTGATGACGAAGCGAAGCGAGGTTGTCAGTAGATTTTGTTTCAAAGTCATCATTTGTGACTGTCTGAATCTAAGTGACCGAGTGGACAGACTATCGATAGTATGACATGTCGATTGTGACGTGTTGTTCCTCTTTCCGTTATTTCAGTATTAAAGGTCATGCCAGTTTACAGCTGATAATGCTCATCCCCATGATACGGTTGTGTATATATGTAAATACGGGTGCTGTGTCTTATCTATCAGGTCAAAGGTCGTCGCCAAAGAAACTTGTACGGCGCTTTATCATTGACTACCTACGAGTTGAATCAATCTCTTCTCCTGTTAACTACCTTCATCAATTGACAAGAAAAATATATATTTCCAACCATTTGTCCGTGAGACGTCAACAGTGCTCGAAATAGAATTTCGAAGTGAAACCTGCAACACCCCCCCCCCCCGGGGCCTGCAACGTGTTCGATGCGTTATGCGAGAGTGCAAACGTCACAGAAGCCGTCGACGGCTCACCTGAACCATGAACCGCTAACTGTTTTCACTCATTTACTACTGCGGTGACGAGGCGGAGTTCATGTACTGCCAAAGCGCAATTTGTTGAGCGCAACGTGTTAGTTTGATGGCCCTGCCTGGTTGCGTAGTGACCAGTAAAGTACGTCTAGGTGTATTTGAACTTCGGAGAGATACATTCAATCATTCATTCTGTGAATGGGGTAATATCACGTTGACCCTATTGGTAGACATAGGTTTGCACGTCAACCAGTCAGTGTGAACTGTAACCGCATTTCTCTGAACTTTGACATCATACATATTCCCTTTTGATTAATGTGTTTTTATCGACCGACGTGTAAAATTGCGTAAGATACTACTGAAGCTTGACTCTCGGTTGTTGTCGTCTAAATTTGTGGCAATTCAGCCTCACGTGCCTTTGGATTTAGAATAAATTTGTGGTCGTGCGACAGGAAGTCTCACCGTCCGGATAGTGTTGATAGACTCGGCAGGTATAGCAATTGTCCCTGCTCGTCAGGTCATGTGTCCTTCGGTGTTGGTATTCAACACCCTTGCTTTGATTGTTGTTTCTTTGTCATTTCCGCCGTTGATGTCTGCCGAGTTAGAACATGCCAGACTGTCTAGTCACATTCACTTGGCCGTCGGAAAAGTAAATAATTAATCAGTCTTTGAATATTCATATGCATATACCTTAGACGTTTTGGAATTCGAGTACCAACATTCAAGGACCTTTTGAACTCTACCTCCTTTTGACTCGCGACGTCATGCAATGGTTATAATGCCTCAGACAAAATCATCTCCGATTTTTATTCTTGTCCACTTTTTGCTGTACTATCACCATAGTGTAGCCTTTATTTCATTACACTCTTTACGCTGACACACTTTTTCGAAAACATCGAGTTGACATGAAAACCTTGATGATTTTATACGTTGTTATCAGTAATAAGGCTCTAGTTCAAAGGTTACGTCCCCTGAAATAAACTTTGTTGCAATTGTTGTTGCAAATTTGTTTATGAAAAGCCTGCATGAGTTGACGTCGGCAAAAACGTCCTGTTGTACTCAGTGCACGACTTGTTGAGTGTAACACATATTTTTCATGATCCTTACTTCAGCGCAAGCTCACTCGTATTTGCATAAAGTCAAAAATATATGTTCGGAGCTAGAGTTATGTCATTTCAAGAACAATATTACAAAATGTTTCCAATTCTTCCGAACATACTTCACCTTATTCGAATAGATCTAGAGATTTGGCAACTGTCTATGTCTGCAAGCAGATGGGCGGACCTGATGTGCTTGGTTAAGGTGTCTAGTGTCTGTGGTCATACAACTCAAGGCTATACAACACAAGTTATCATTGTTCAGGAAAGGTGTGGCAGCTTAAACCTAATGTTGAGGCACCGTGGAGCGGTGGTTGGGGTACCGGACTCACTATCGGCGTATGGTGAGTTCGAGAGCAGGTAGATTTAGAGTAACGGACTCACTTTAAGAGGATCGAGAGTTGAAGACTCCATAGCACGGTGCTGCGCCCTTGAGCAAGTAACTTTTCTCCTCATTGCTCCATTGGGTAGCGGGCTATCTGTAGCTCATCCTGTAATTGGGTTCGCCTGTTGGATGAGCTTTAAAGAACAAAACAATGTATAAACCTAAAGATGCATTAACTAATTTTGAACAAAACATATCTTTTTTGTCCTTCAGTCAAGCCCAGTGATTCATGGCTACAGACACCTGTCAGCGCAAAGGTGCGAGAGGGAGATGACCATATCTTTAGATGCCAACCAAACATGACATCACGTGTTCCAGCCAAAACTAAGTGGTTCAAGGACCGTATCCAAATAGCAACTAACAATACAGTACACGGTGATAAAGAGAAATACAAGATCATCGGAAATCATTCGGAGGGAGAATTTCATCTGTTTATGAGGCATGTGTCCCTGCTCGACGAGGCTGAATATACGTGTGAGTTTATCCATGCCAATCCAAGAAAACAAAAAGGAAGACTTACTGTTGATGGTAAGTATACGAAACTTAAGCCACATAAGACTAACTGCTGGATATCTGATACACTTGATTTCAACACGATTTTTGCTGATTCGAAGGAAAATCAATATTCATAATACAGGCATATTACTCTTGTTACTCTCATACGGAATGACACCAAGAGTATGAAATGCACGAGGATACGCCGATAGCTCTGCTTGCTCTTTGCATATGTAGTTGATGCTTTAAATGCGATCAATGCATTTTCCGATACTTGCATATACGTTCAAGCGTACCTCCGTCCCTACGAACTTTGCCCAAGTCTTCAGCAACATAATTACGCAACTAGCTAGTACATTGCTAATTATCTCCACGCTACCTATATCTACAAGTATCTACCCAATTTTCCGCCTGCACACAAAGCATACGTGGTTGCTATTAATGAACTGGTAACCAACCATCATATATTTCGACATATAGCTAGCCCCCATATAGCTACCTACCCACTGAACATGCTCACAAACTCAAAAATACACACGTACATACATATACATACATACATACATACATACATACATACATACATACATACATACATACATACATACATACATACATACATACATACATACATAGGTATGTACATAGTATAAACATACGTGCAGGATTGTACGTTTGTGTTCATAATAATGCAATAAAACATACGTTTCTCATTTGTGTTAGAGGAATGGCTCCTTAACGTATACATTAATTTCCTCTACAGTACCATACAGAAATGTCAGCTTGTCAGAGATGGGAAAAGGCGTAATTGTATGTCTTGCTACACGCGGAAAACCACCCACAAATAAGATGTATTGGTATGCCGACTCAATACTTCATTCCGAAGTAGACCCGAATATCAGCGAAAATAGTGACGGGACATTCAACAGTGTCAGTCGACTGTCCTTAGCATCGTTCAGTAAACCACCGAGACAGCTGATGTGCAGTGTGATACAGCCGGACACACAGGAAGTGTACAGTCAACCAATCAGCGTGGCCAGTGGCGCTGGTAAGAAGTTCTCAATATTTGATAAACACCACAAGTCATTGCCGAACTTTATTGATTCAGAATACACAATATTTACTTTACGGTCAACATCTATCCACATATATTATGCAAGCGGGTGTTACTCATGATATCCATTGAAAGTGATTGCTCCTGCATTTTCCACAATTAAATAAGAAAAACCACTGTGGATAAACGCAACAATAGAGGACCATAGTTATTCCCTGATATGGTATTTTCGTTCCATTTGTTTACAGGTAAAGGGCAGAGTCGATTAGTTACTGTTTTGCTATGGGTTGCAAGCTCTGGATTCTACCTACATTATCTGTGAAGTTCCCCGTCAAGTCATGCAGCCTGTGGTGGTTCAGAAGAAGAATCTCCTGAACAGCAACAAGTCCACTACGCTACACAGAACAGACACACTGAGAAGATATCGAATTCAAGTCACAGCCAGGATAAACACAGTGATCCTTCAGCAGTGATGATTCCACGCATGTCGATAATGAAGGCAGCCGTCTCCAGATTTACCTCAACGACAAACACAGCAGACTATTTCTGCTGTAATTCGTACGTACATCAGATGAAGCGCTAATACTCTCTGCGAGTGTATCATAACCCGACGTACGGCTGTCCTATCAACGGTTCAGTGTCCGAATATGCCGACGCGTTCAGCAAACGTCGAGTATCCAGAAATAAGTGAGACCATAGCTGGGAGTGGATACAGTGACTAACCTTATGACTCGTAGGACGGTGAAGTTAAAGGACAGTGAACAATAGGCAAATGAAGTGAACAACAACGTTATCACGTTAAACTACCACACAATTTGTTGTCAATCCGGTCCAACGTTCCATTCGGAAATCTGCAAAGCACAATGATATTGCGATCTCCTTCGCGCTTACTTGCCCCACATATCGTTCATGCTGCCATCATGGAATCTGAGATAGATATTCTCTCCTACTCGTACAGAATTGAAGTGATTGAATACATGAGACAGGCTAAAACAAGCGACAACACTATTGTTCTGAAAACGCAAGCGAAGAAAACATCAAAGAAATACTGAACAGTAACACGTCTGATAGACTGACTCTCTCCGCCTATAAATTGACAAAGTACGTAGGCTGACCATTGCCTAGCTTTGCGTATGTATAATTACTGACTTTCCAAATACATATCTGGTGTCGTCTGGTGTACTAAAACACTTAAATAGCCAAATTTTGAAAGATTTTTTTACGAGTAAGCTTATGTGGGAATGTATTAATTTTGAGTCAGTACGGATATTGACTTTGAGAAGTTTTGGTAGACCGCTTCACCGGCGGAATGTTGACATCTTTCTGTCCCCCTCGTTTTATGATTATGACATAATAATGTTATTCTGACTGTCAAGGTGTACATCAACATTTACTTTTACCGACGAAACCCACTTAAAAGGTCTTCCTGAATGCTGTTTATGTATGGAAATTTAATTTAAAGGACAAGTTCACCAATAGTTGCGGTAGAATCGAATACGTCCATCAGATCTCCAAGTTCTTTTACTACTCAGTATCTCATCCAGAAGATTATATGAAGATGAATTTATTTGCAAGTTTTATCAAAGTATCAGTAGTGTTTATTTTTAATTACCATCTTTTAGGCGTGTTAAATGCTTTTTAATTTTACAATTCTGAATTTGTATGAGTTTATGTTATAAAATGTATGACGTAGATTTCTCCGATGATAGGACGATGGAATCAGACTCTTAATCTAATTAAATTGATATCTTACAGAATATTTAAATAGACTGAAAAAAATTCAAGTAATGACCTATGGAGATGGCGAATTCGAACGATTGCGAATTTTCTTATTTTGAGTGTTAGTCTTTTAGGCTACACAGTTCGACATTGGTGTTAACGTCACCATCACTCCTTAAAAACACACGCGGAAGTTATACCTCCGCCCTGCTGGTTAAGTTTTGGCAGCTGCGAAAAATTTCCATTTCTACTATCACGCGACTCGGTAACATTACTTAGTGCCATTTCTTTATTTCACAACTTAGAATTTAATGACCGGTTATCTAGCATATAGAATAAAATTATCCTAAAATTAGCCCTTTTAGTTGACAGTCTGTCTGATTGTGGTAACAGTTATTGTTTATGAATTGATGCATGTTATTTACTAGACACTTTTCTTTGAATAAACCAGAGATTTTGAACGAGAAAGTTGTCTCTATACCTTTAAAAAGAATACAAAGCCTTGACATAGATCCTATCCTAATACGCTGAGTAGCTTTAACCCTACTCGCTGGTAGACCACAATTCCTAAACATAACAATTCAGGCGAGAATAAGATCGCATGACATCAACACTTCTAAATTAAAACATTTCACAAATTTTCAAAATAGCTATCAAAAATAACACCTAGAACTGACTATGGAAAAAATATTCATAACCTTGACTCACATACTTTTTGCGGCCAATAAATACTGACTACCATCTAAATGTGTCGGATTCTGCCCCGCCTACGTCTGGTTAGACTGAATGATCCTTTGTTCAAGGGCTCTCTCTAAGAGCGCCCTCGAGTGACGGATATCAAACGATTGTAGTCTGAGTAGGTCAAATGAGCGATCTGAATGGGCGATTGCGAATACAGCAGCAGATAAAATAACTTTTAGTCTGTTATTGGTTTCGACGGTTGGCAAGTTCTTGGTCATAGCTGCGTAGTACCCCAATCTCAGGTCAGTTGTCGGTAAACCAATCTGCAGATACTGTAGCACTCCCGGCTTGGAGGCTCAGTTAAACTGAGACAAGCTGTCGTTTTTCTCAAGTAAACGGTGTTAATACAATACGCCCGACTGCCCATACATACTGACTAAGCTGTAGTATTACATTCATTTATCAGGATTATTCAAATTTTAGTCACGTCTGCTTCGTCTGTTTTTAATCACAGTTCACAAAATGCGTGAAGAAGTTTGTGACATGATTTACCGTACGGGAACGGCTTTACGGTCCTGTTGCACAATATCAAGTGGTGAACAGTTGACATTCGGCGGCATTTCCAGTTTTAATTGAAGGCTAATTTCCAATGACGTTTCTCTCAACAAACATTAGCATTGAGCCTACCGTGAGTGCCCAAAATGACTGTTTCACCACAGAAAATACAGTCAGTGCTTCGATAATTTATTCAGACTTCGTCACTCTAGCAATGATCTTAAAAGGGTATTCATGGCAACGATGTTGTACAGATTTTACTTCCTTTACAATTTACCTTTCAAATTAAGACGATTTTGAGAAGCCCCTGCTATAAGGCTCTTGTATACACAAAGGTTTAGTCGATGTTATAGGCTAAGCTAAGCAGTGTTGTTATATGATGTCTGAACAGACTGCTGAAAATACGAGAACGAGACTAGCCATAGTTCAGGAGTTGAGTGGTAGTCTACACTTTAGCTCTCTGCATTTGATCCACTTAGCCTTATTTCGTTTTGTATTTAATGACGTCACTTTGTATATATTTTGTTAGCCAATCGAAACTAAATGACATCATAGTTTACGTTTTTACCGCCAATTTTAAACCTGTTGACACTGAAGTTTCAACTCGGCAAGCCTGTGGAAAACTTGAAACTATGACCAGTATAACAAGAGTTTTGTATGTTTTTCTAATGACAGTCCACGCTGTCTTCTCAGGTGAGGTATTACAAATAATTATATTATGCTTAGCTGGACTCACGCAATCTGATTGTCTTGAGCCGGGTTTTATATTCTAGACTTGAAGACCTACATACGTCTACGCGGGTAAGATTTGGACGCTTGGCATATAATTTCGAGCTCCTGGTTGAGAGCTCAACGCGCCATTATGTAGGACAAGTGTACGACTTGAGGTTAATTTTGATTGTCCAGTTTAGTGCAACTTGATGAACAGAGACGGCGGTGAAACAATATCATAATTGTTAAATTTTACTTTTTTAAGCGTTTTCCAGTAAAATACTTCAAGTGTAATGAGTAATCGATGCGATGCTTTACCTTATCGTATATAATCAAGCGTTACGACATGTTCGTTTAAAGAGTTTGTGTTCAGGCTAGGCTCGTGAACCCTCGTCCTTACTTCGCTTGAAAATGACGACATTGTGAACTTGTATTTGATATATTACATTATAATGTGGTTATAAACGGTGCGCTCTGGTATTTTTTGTGCATGTAAGGACCTCTGGTGTGACAATTAGCTTTTATGTCCCGCCAAATATGCTAATTATAACTGTAATTTAATTAGCATATTTGGCGGGAAATCATCACCGAGCGAAGCTTAGTGATGATTCCCCGCCAGATATGCTAATAGTAATCGGCGGGAAATAAGCTAATGATTTTTGGCGGGAAATAATCATTCCCGCCAAATATGCTAATTGTCACACCCGAGGTATTATATCCTCAACCAAATACCCTCGCTCGCTGCTGTTTATAGTCTCTAACGGGCCGTGAATAATTAAAACATGCGCACGGTAAACGAGTTCGGCTGTATTTCGATTACCATGCGCAAAAATCGCACTACAAGTTTTCCTATCGCAACATCTCACTACACCAGCATCTGTTCGACATACATGTTAATCTGTGCACGAGTATAATACCGTAACAATCATTGTGGATACACTGCTTAATTTCATTCTATTGGTTGCCTCATTGTTGAGTTGGCACTGAATAGAGAGGAAGGGGTATGCACAGGGGGCGGTCTGTAGCTTATGCTTGAGTTCATAGCGACGTAATCACCAATTGTTGGATTCAGATACAGAATATAACGAGGCTTGGTTGGATTTTCGCACTTCCGAACTTTCGGTTAGGGGAGGGGGAATTCGGTTGAGGGCAAACGCACTTAGTTTCGTTTTACCGTATCCATGTTTTAATTATCCACGGTCCCTGCTAATCTCAGTCCTGCTGACAATCGTGGTTTGATTAACATCTCGCTGTTAGTACATTCGTCACCAAGAAAAAAAAAAGAAAAAGCGAAAGCAGGTCACTGAGAAAGAATTTGGAACTTCAATCTTGAAACAATTCTGAGTCACATGCGTCATTCACTATTCTGTTTACTCGACACACGTTGGGTCACTGAGAAAGAAGTTGGAACTTAGAATTCAAAACAACTACAGTCATACGTTTATGGCTGTTCTATTTACCGTTTACGCAATTCTGCAGACACCGAACACGCCGCAGCATGATGAGTGTAAATGCCACTGCGCTCTCTCTCTCTCTCTCTCTCTCTCTCTCTCTCTCTCTCTCTCTCTCTCTCTCTCTCTCTTTATGAACTCTCACATACACACACACACAAACACACACACAGTGGAAAATTAACACGAATGCAGTATAGGATAAAGCCCGAGTACGAGGGCTCTTCTGGTATATAAAATCCAACTCAACGATAAAATGTCGAGGCCGCAGGCTGAGACATTTTATCGTAGGGTTGGATTTTATATACCAGAAGAGCCCGAGTACGAGGGTTTTATCCGACTTAAAAACTATCGCCCCTAACTGATGTATTTTCGTTTTCAATGTGTTTACGTCAACCGTCCCCTTTGTAAATGTAACATGTTTAGGATATGAATCAAAACTTTTATTTGTGAAATAGCCTTCCAATGTAATCAGGGTTTTCATTAACTTTTGAAGTAGGGGGCCAGAATGGGAAAGTAGGCGGCTTGCAGCTGCTATGACCACTGCGGTCGTCGTTGGGGTAGGGTCCGGGAGGCCGGAAACCCTGATAAATGAGCTAAAATTTACTTTTTACAGCTCGCAGTCACTTGAATTTCTAGTATTTTCAGGAGAATTGTCAGCAGTGTTCCAGGGCAATTTGTGTTCATATCATAAAAGCCATTTTCCTGGGAGATTAGGCCTAAATATGATAATTCATAATTAAAAATGATAAAATGTGGTAATGTTGACGATATTTTGAACAAAGGAAACTGAAGTCTTTAGAGCCTCTATACTTTTAGGAGGTAAACTATGATAATTCACAATTATTAATGATATAAATTTAATATGTAGATGATATTACACTGTGTTACATCTGGACATGGCGATAGGGGATTCCCCCTCTGTTGAAATGTTGGCACCCCCAATTTATTTGTCAAAGGGGACCACTCCCCCCAATGAAATGGTGCCAGTCACACCTTAGAGGTCAAAGTAGAACACATGAACTGGTGAAATGCCCCGAAACTTTCTGGTAAAGAAAATCCCCCTTGTTGATGTCATCCTGGATGAAACACTCATATTTTAAGCACAGTAAATGAAAAACTTTTCATTAATGAACAATGTTATGCTTCAAATTAAGAACCATGATGTTTGGTATGGAAATCTGTAGATGAAGAACTTTTATACCACTGGGGAGGTAAAAAGGATAATTTATATAACAATAATGATAAAAAAATGACAATCATTACCATATTTCGCAAATAGAAACAAAGACCCTCAAGGTTATTTGACTATATGGGTATGCAAAGTAAGAACCTTGATATAGGATATGAAAATTTGTACGTTCAGAAACTCACATTTGGATTTAACCTGACGACCGTTTTTGAAGTGAATTTAGAGGTCTGATCGTATTGTAACCACTCTGGGCGACGTTCTTATTGGCGTCGATAGACCAAAGAGCAGTACATATCATACGTCCAGCTGGTTATATACCTTCACATTTAAGCCCACCGCAGTGCAACGCACGTCGGCTTACTAAAATTCGAACTGTAACCGGGAAGTTTTTCGTGAGAAAAAAATCAGGTCATTGCCTTCGAAAACAGTTTAAAGTCACATAATTATCCTTCTCTTGTTTCTTGGTCCACTTCAAAACCGAGGATCGTACAGCGAAGCCTGACCTTGCGATCGCTTCCGTCTGCATTTGTTCATCGACCAGTTTGAGTCGAGCTAACGACGGCCGACAGGTGTAGTATGCCCGTTTTCATTGGCGTATATAAAGGTCACCACATAGGAATCAGCAATTCGGGTAGCCAATAGAATCGTCCGTTGCAATTCCGATTTTTATTGTGGCAGTATACCCAAGACCGAGCTCTATCGTAGTACAAGGTGATCGTAGTATAGTCGCTCGTCTTCTAAATTTTGTTTCACATAAAAGCCGTTGAAGAGTTTGATTACACAGCTAGCAGCTTGTGAAACCTGTGCGTATCATTTCAGAAGGTAAACAATATTTTAGCTATGAAAGAGTTCATATTTCCGAAAAAGTAGCCGGCGAAATCGTGAGAGTAACCGGTCCATTTCGCCGGCTCTTAATGAAACCCCTGGTAATGGAACATCCTATAAATGCCCTAGGGCACATTATATAAATGCCCTAGGGCACACCAGATTTTGTGTTGCAGCTGGTTTCCGCTGTGTTACCAAATTAGAATATTAAAACGTACCAGATGTCTACAGAATATGACATGTTCACTTTTGATTGGACAGTACTTTACTACGGCGCTGTCAATCGTTTCTGTAATTTGGTGACCAAGGCTTTATGAGTAAATAAAACACCCTGAATTGAGCACTCTGATTGGTCAATCAACAGTAGATAGTTTTTAAGAAGAAGATAATCAATTACAATTATTAATTTTTACCATCCCCAAATATTTTGTTTAAAACTCGCAGTGCAAATTCCTACCATCTTGCCGGTTTCTAACATCAAGCAGGACGAGTGACCTAGACGTTAAGTGCATTTATTTACAAACACAAAAATGCCACTTCAGTTATTTCAAACAAAGCTGTGAAGAAGGAAGATTGGTGGTTTCGCGATATACACTGACACATATAATGAAATTGGGTGAAATATAGATGCCACCAGAGACTGTTTTTTGCACAATCTTAACAGAGTCAGCACAGAAAATTACAACTTATTAGTGCCCCATTGTGGCACTACTTCGAATAAAACCGACTTAAGTCCTCTCTAACCTTTGGCCTTGCCCCTCTTTAGATAGTCCTGACATAGTAGTGTTGATTTTCTTACCCTGGTCCTCAGGTCTGACAAAATATTTAGGCAACGTCTCTCTCACATCAGATAGTAGCTCTGAACTTCATCACATCTCATCTAGATTCCCATACTCTCAAACACCTCTCAGAATCCAGTTCCTACGGTTAAGTAAAAACAAATTTAATTTTAATTTTAAAAAAATTTAAAAAAGGTTGCGTGACGAGTTAAGTGTTTAATTTGTGTTTCTTGAAACATCCCTGACAGGATCTTCTACATACAAATGGCTCGTCGTACCATCTGCTACGACGGTCACCGAAGGAAACTCAGCAACTTTGTACTGTGCTGTGGACACTTCTGGTGATTCTCGTATTCTACCGGAGTGGTATAAAGTAGTCACCGGGAAAGATGAAAAACTTATAACCGATACTGGTGTCTCGTATGATCGATGCTGTGACGTCATGGGAGACGTGAAAAACGGTGAAGTTAACCTGAGGATTCGGTCAGCAAAAAGGGAGGATGAAGGTACCTGGATTTGCCGGTTTGCTCGAATCATAAATGATCAAACCAAACGTGCAAATTTACGTGTTGTAGGTAAGAGAATAGTAACATAAACGATATTGCCGACAGTTTTACTGTAGCAGACCCCTTTCCAGACATTTTTATGTTTGGTACCTAACTTCTCGTCGGTCTTTAAGTATGAACTAAATACAAATGTTATTCTGATGCACCATGTTTAAGTTATCTGAATGAAACGAGTACTAACTGTAATTGTAGCTAATAGTTAAATCTTTCACCGAGGTCTCTTTGTGAGTCAAGTAAACTAGTTAGAAAAAAGTAAATTGATAATATTAATTGTAAGTATAATTAACTGTACGAAGGGTGGGATTTCAAGGTGACTAAAACACTTCGATATTTGATTTCAGCTGCTGAAAATCATCATAACCGCCAACATCTCCCAATGCTCGCTGTAACGTGTGCAGTTGCTACATTTACATCCATACGTGAGTTCTCATTTTCAGTCTTTGGTCGTTCAATTACCAGGGGATGCAAACAGTATGGAAATATGATAATTGCATGAATGTATAATGCGTTGACATAAAGAATTATTAAAAAATACCACATTAAATTAGGTAGGTAGGTAGGTAGGTAGGTAGGTAGGTAGAAGATAGTAGATAGATAGATAGATAGATAGATAGATAGATAGATAGATAGATAGATAGATAGATAGATAGATAGATAGAAAGATAGACAGACAGACAGACAGACAGACAGACAGACAGACAGGTAGGTAGGTACGTAGGTAAGTAGGTAGGTCGGTAGGTAGATAGAAGATAGATAGATAGATAGATAGATAGATAGATAGATAGATAGATAGATAGATAGATAGATAGATAGATAGAGTTGGACTACATAGATAAAAGTGAGTAATATGTATATAAAGTCACATGAATGAATGAAGGAGTAAATGGATTAAGTGTTCTACAAAAGGTAAGATGAAGATTTGAGTAGATAACTAATCAATGGGAACGTAGTTTCATCTTCACGTTTCTGATTTCATTTGTTTCAGTTTTCATTGTGTTGTGGTGTAAGAAGAATTGGGGACAAAAGAAAGTTGAGTTAAGTTAAGACGAAAGCGTAAGATTAGAACTGGTAGCAACAGTAGCGAGCGAAGTGAGAAATATCCCCTGAAATATTGTTCTTAATATTATTTGTCGGATATTTTATATGACTAGCACCTGTAACAATAGTTCTTAGGACTTAATAGAAATGCAGATGAGTTCAGCATGTTTGACTGTTGCTTAGTAACACCAGTCTGGTTTTAGTGAAGAGTATACCTGTCGTTGTCCCCGGAATACTTTCGTAGGAATGCTGATTAAAAGTAAAAGTAGCAAGCGAGCACTTTTGACGTCATTCAATTTAAGACTTGCTTTCATATGTCCGGCAACACTCATGTTTTAAAAGACCATGTCTTAAGATCTAATAGCAAATCGAAATAACTTAACGGAACAATGGATACAAAGAAAAAACAGTTGAGCGTATATAGAGCATCGTTAGCATTAGCCCCAACATTTGACTGTCTTTCGGCATCATACTTATTTTGTAAACTTAAGACAACTCTGATGTCAAAAAATGACACTGACTGCATTGATAATGATAATGCTGCTTTTTGAGCACTTTTGTACATTTTCAAAGATATTATATTTTAATAATGCCAAGATATTCTATTTTTGTAGTGTAATGTTATACATTTTCGACATGTTTTGAACAATTCTTGAAAATCATTAAAATATACTTGACTAATGGGCCTCTATGGTTCTTTTATGAAGCTTAGGTTTTTGATGGGCATTGTCCCATCACTATACAGTCGAAATATACTAAATACTATATGAATGGTGGTTTCGATATTTTGTTGTTACTTATGAACAATGTTTGTTCTCTGAATTGTGAATGCTTGTCAATTCTGTTTCATGGGGTATTTTTGATCTGTTTTCACTGAAGTTCAGTAGTCATCAAGAGTCACGTTGACATTACACAGATAAAGGCCGTATTGACAAGCTGAAGATTTGGAATCTGTACACGACTTTATTAGTGAAAGGGGAAATTGCATTATACGCAGAATAGTAACATTTGAACTTGTACATCAATAAAAGGCTCACAGACTTCCAATCATGCAGCTGATTACATCATGATTAACATCTCCTAGCACACATTTCTCAACATAAACTTGCTAGAGTTACTATACGAGTTACGAAACTTACCTAGTATACAAGTGTTTCATTTGGACGGCAAATACGAAACAATTTTCAATTTCAAATAACGTTACTGGTTTCTTTTCACATTGAAAGGGTTGAATTTATTTCATATGCAAACATGAAGCAGGAAAAAAACCACGCCACTTAATTATAACGTTCCCCAGCGAATAGCACTGCTGATTTATACGATCAAACAGAAGATGTCCACAGTGCCATGTAGGTCAAGGCATTTTATTTTACCGGAAAAAGCACTCTGGGCAATCAACCAAGACGTTCTTTTGCATAAACCTGATATTCAAGGAATATACGGGTCAACACTTTTACCGATGTTATAGTTACATTGCACGCCTGATACTGTTTTTACGTACATGTTAGAGTTAAACCAAATGAGGGTAACTCAGTACCATAGGATTGAACTGTAGGCTTTATTCCTCACTTACATGGAGGATAATCATGAACACAAACACTGGAATTTACATATGATATATGTACACCTTCATGAAAATTGCTTCCATGGACTCAGAATGCCCTAACATCAAAGTATTTGCTTATGGCACTAACGTCAATGATTGCCTCTGCAGGTAGGAGGTGTTACACTTAGCAGAGAAAAAACTATTTAAAAGTTCATTGTGAAATTCCTACTTAATGATCGTGATGCTCATAGTATAATGATTGAAAAGTTCAATGATCAATATAGGTTTAGTAGAACGATTTAGCAATCAACTTGCTCCCTAAAACTGCTGATAGAAAATATACTTTTCGAAGGCATTATCCATTTTTTTTCACTACACTGTGAATCCACAGGTCTTAGAGGTTGGCACATCCACAAAGCATATAATTATACCGATGTACATATCGATGGCGACTAAATAAAAATCTCTGGCGTGGAAATGTTGACAGGCCAAAGTGAGAAGAATTGTCATTTAATGCAGGCAGTGTAGAATTCTTCTTGAACGTCATGGCTGCTACCATGTACAATCCAACTCCTTCAGTGTGATCCAACTCCTTCAGTGTGACGTCAGAGAGCATACACAGTAAAGTTGCCATTCATCCTGTAAAGTCTTGCAATCATGAATAGTTTAACATCATGGGAAATAATTCGAACAATTTACGCGCAAAAATGAACTCAAACACTGACTGACAGGGTTACCGTGGGGTCACGATTGAAGTATCGGCATGTCGGCTTCACAAGTGTGTTTTTTGTGAGTTTATCTGAAAGGTTATCTGACATGTATATACTGTGCCCGCATATTGTAGGCACAATTCCAACCAAGAGTCGTGATGATCTGTTGATGTTTAACTTAATTTCGGCGGCGTTCAATCCCCTTTAATTAACAGTTTGACAAAAGTGACACCTCGGTGACTTTTCCTCCCATTTACCTGGAACTTACAGTACTCATTGAATGTATCATTTGACTGGCTCATTTTCAGCGGTACGTTTTCTGACAAAACATCAATGCACAAATTTATGAGATATACGATATACTAATATATGCTTATTTTGCTTCTCAAACGCAAATCCTTAGAAGACAAATCAATATTTATAAATTTGTACAGTAAAAATCGACTTTCAGGTATTATTCCCTCTTTAAAACACATTCTCTACATGGCTCTGCGATAGTTTTCTAAAACACCATGTACCCGAAAGACCCGCGGTCGAGAATACGAAGTATATTTGTGCCTGTCAGAAATACTATCGACCTTTGACATGTTTCAAGCAAGAAAACAGTATCTGATCATGAGCACCTGGCGATTGGTACCATCGAGCGTAGTGGACAACAAATGGTGTTCTCGCGATGCCAACTGACACAACACCTGAAAGACATGCATGTTTTCAGATATTTGATAACCGCTGTTGATATGTATTCCTGGTATAGGATTTTGTGAATTAATCAGATAAACTTGTCATTTGAAAATGTGATCCTACGTACACGGCGGTCAGAAAATCGTACCTTGCGAAATATTCGCATGCGTTCTCTACAAGCAAAAAAGTCTATTTTGACGATGTAGTTACAATAGCTTTTATAATTCACTACAAAAAAACACGTCACTTATATAAGCTTGAAGATATGATATAGATTTTTATCTCTATGCTGAAACATCCACTGGCAGTTGTATTTGTGTCACAAACTGAATGATATCAACACTTTATATCGAATACGGACAATTGTAGTGGAGCGATACTCGCCTTTACGACAATAAAGCTACTCGATCGGTTTTTGACAGAAATTATAACTGTTCTTTTGCTTCTTGGGCAATACCTGAAAATTGAATGTACCATTGTTTGGAATAGACGGTTCATATTTCCAACGACAACTCGCTACAATCCCTGGAGCTGTATTTGACAACATAATGATTATGGAGAAAAATCAATTTTATTTACATCAGTGTAGAGTTGGCGACGTTTCCAACTCTGCTTGTGTTTTGCTTTCCTCGTTCACTGAGGTGACTAATGATTACCGACAACGGCAAAAAAAAAGAACATGGGGATACGTCACCATCTTTACATCTGATTTGAAGAACCACATAAAGTTCTGCGGAGTGTAAACCAGCACACTTGCATATCAGATATATCCGTGTAATGAAAAATACTAAACAAAACAATTAACAAAACAGTAGTTCGAAACATTCTAATATCAAACCTACAGATAAAGGGTATCATAAAATCATATGCAGAAGCTTTTAAGCCATTTAGAACACCACAGGTGGTATAGTTACCAAAATCTAAAAGTTCGCCTACTCCACTGATGCTCTTATCAATGTTTACACACGCAGCCTGGGCATAACCATATGTCAACATTAATCCGCAATCATCATCCGCGATGGCGATTACAAGCAAACGTCTTATCAAAATATGCTGTAAATAAGAGCGAGACAGCAATAGTGCTTGTAAAGACGGGTAAAGCTGGTCATCTGCTGGCTTCCAGAAGTTACCTCGCTTTCCCGTACGTGCAGTGAAGGTTTGGTTCCTGTAGACGCCTTGATCAAAGTAAAATCGTTCCTCAATACGAAGCTTCTATCAGTATCTTATTATATCAAGTATATCGGCTCTTAACTCGTATTACCCCTACTTAAATGTTGACATAGCCAGGGTTCAGGTCAGGTGTCGGTAAATCATTCATTCTCTAGAATACAATGTAGCAGTCACCAGGCTTTGTGGCTCTGTCAATATCCTAGAGAGTCAAAAATAGTCGTTTGGCCGTAAAGCAACGTTGTTTATAAGCCGAACTACACATGCATACTGACTGCTCTGTAATGTTCTATCCATCAACACAATTTACTAAAACCAAAATTTAGACATCATTATATATCACATGTGCTTCAACTGTTTGTTTGTCTTTCACTGCGCACAAAATTTGTGTGGTACCTTTTTGACACTTAACTATACGGGGACGCCCTTACATTTCTGTTGCACAATATGAATCAGTGAACAGTTGACAGTCTGTGGTATTCCAAATTTTGGAGCTCAAAGTCTATGGTAACTTCTAATGTCGCTTCACTGAATAAACATTCGTATTGAGCCTTTTACGAGTGCCAAAAGTGACCGTTTTACAGCAGAAAATGCAGTCAGTGCTTCGACAACACATTTTGATTTCGTCGCGCTGGCAATGATCGTACAAGAAGGAGATTCACACCACCTATGTCGTACAGATTTACTTCCTGTAGCCGTGCCTTTAAACTCGGAAGCAGCCCCTTAAATATTTTCCGCAAAATTAAGATTCAGTGATTTTGAAAGTCAAGCATTGGGGATACTCCATGTTCTTAAACAAAATACCTTTCCATCACGTCTCAACAAACTATTGAAAAAACAAGCAAGATACTCACCATAATCAAAGGACGTGATTGTATTCTATAGTTTTGTGCTCTCTCAATTCGATCAACTGAGCCTTGTTACACTTGTACCGGTATATGTGCCTTTGTGTGCCTTTGTATGTCTTTGTAAAGCCAGTCGAAACTAAGTTAACAGGACAGTCACCCCCCCTCACATCCATGCCTGGACATAATATAATGTAGCTGCCATCAGGATTGAAACATCTGATATTTGCTCTAAAGTCAACAATGTTAATCTGCCAACTGCCCACACTCGGCATACGCACTGATCGTTCTGTAATTATAAGAAAAACGTTCTCGATGTTTAAAGTCAAGCATTACGGTCCTAAACGTGGTTAAACCGTCTTGTTACTGGATAAGACGACTCAGTTCTATGGAAAATTTTAACAAACGGCCGGAAAAAAAGAGCAAGAGACTAGCTATAAGAAACGAAACGAGTGTCAGTCTATGGCTCTGCTCTCTGCATCGATTAGCTTAAAACTGCTTCACTACTTAAAAATGTCTATCGAACCGTGGTTGGAGTTTTTATTGTCGCTGAATGACCTTTCGAAACTAAATGACGTCATCATAGTAAACACTGATTGATCGCCACGCTGGCTCTATAATTTCAACCGGACAGGAACCAAGAAAATAGCATGATCAGTATAACAAGACTATCGCTTATTTTTCTGATTACAGCCTATGCAGTCGACCCAGGTGAGATATTACCAACAGACCAATCTAAAGTCTCAAAGATATAGTAGTGCTTTTCTTGTATCGCAGTCAGTTTCTAACTTCAGAGAACCTAAAGAAAAAAATGTAGCGGGCTTCTATTCTGAGAAGGCAAATGGAGCATAAAACTTGAAACAAATTTCAATCAAGCGCCTCCGAACTTTGCGTTTACACAATGCATGGCAGGTTGCCCACCATTCGTTGTAGACTTCAAGAAACGCAGAAATGCGATGATAACAGTTTGTGCGTAAATTGTATGTCCATTTGATCTAAAAACCTTTCTGCCTTCAACTTAATGACATCAGTCCGTGCCATTTTTTCTCTTTGTCTATCTCTCACTATCTCACTCTTTCTTTGTCCGATCTGTCTCTGTTTCTGTCTCTGTCTCTGCCTGTATGTCCATCTGTCTCACACCAACGCAAATGAATATACTGACAACAAATTTCTTTATACAGTTCCCTCTGTCGTACAAATCATGACAATTTGCTCCATGATTTACTTCATTCATTTCAAATTAATCGGTTGATAAAGCAAGGTAGGATATTTTAAGAAGATTTGGCACTCTCTTGTGAAATGAAATGATATACATGCCACAGAAAAGTGTAAAAAGGATCTGCAGGGACAGCAAGGAATTGGTAGTGTTCCATCATGCAAATACCTTGCCCCTCTTCCAGAGAAAACCGCCGAAACAAGATACCTAACATTTTAATACTATTTTTCTCATCCCGGTACCCTGGTAAGGCAAAAGTTTACGGCAGGTTCTCTCTCACACGGAAAAAAGAGGAAATTCACAACAACTCAGCCATCTTTGAGAACTGAAGTTTTGCCGTTAAGTAAAAAATCAACTACAGAAAAACGGCGACGTGACGTGTAGAGTGATTAATTTACCCTTTTTAAACACACTGTAGCCTCTGGTACATACAAATGGCTTGTGGTGCCGTCTGATACTACGGTCATCGAAGGTCAGTCAACAACGTTGTACTGTTCTGTGAAAAATCACGGTGATCTACGTATTTTGCCGGAATGGTATAAAGACGGAGAAAATGTAATGGAGAAGAATTGATAACAGATACTGGTATCTCCTATAATTCGTGCTGTGACGTCACAGGAAACGTCAAAAACGGTGAAGTTAATCTGAGGATTCGGTCTGCAAAGAGTGAAGACGGAGGTACTTGGATTTGCCGATTTGCTGGAATCGTAGATGATCAAACCAAACGTGCAACATTAAGTGTTGTAGGTAAGTTAACATCCATGCAAGACATTTTTGTTAAATTTGTTAGAACTATAACAACACTAAAACGTCCACTGCAGTAAACTCTTTTGTCCGGATATTCTAGTTTCAATTGACTTCTCAGTGATATTTTAATATGTAACTAATTGTTTGTTCCATGCACTATCAACGTTAAAGTTTACTGAACAACCCCTTAAATGAAATAAGGTAATTATTCAAATCAATATAATTGGTAGCTGATACAGTTTTCTAACGTGTATTGGTGAGATTTTAACGTAATTATACAACTTTGATATTTAATTTCAGCTGCTGAGAATCATGGTAATCTTCTACAACACACCATACCTGCAATGGTAGCAGTAATTTTTATCATGACACTGATACGTGAGTTTAAATTTTCACATTCTGACGTCTTATAGAGAGTGGGTACAGCAGAGGCACATGAAAATAGGAAATAAAGGAAAACATGAAAGTAGATATAATAGCCATGGGAAAGCATAAGAAACGTGTCCATTACAAACGCAAAGATGGACATGCAGCATAGTGAACAATTTATACTGTGGAGGAGACACAGACAGTAGGGTAGCGACAGACAAGTCACACAGACAAATTAAGAAATAGAGGGAGATAGAGAAATACCTCTAGATAGATAGATAGATAGATAGATAGATAGATAGATAGATAGATAGATAGATAGATAGATAGATAGATACATAGATAGATAGATAGGTAAATATATTGATTGATTGATTGATTGATTGATTGACTGATTGATTGATTGATTGATTGATTGATTGATTGATTGATTGATTGATTGATTGATTGATTGATTGATTGATTGATGTGCGGCTTGTGGCTTGAAAATTAGATGAGTGCATTTATGAATAATATATACTATATTAGGTAAATAGATGACAGTTTCGAAAAAGGTGAGAGGTGAGACTGAATAGATAAGCCCTCAGCAGTAATGACAGAGTTGAATAAATACGTTTCAATTTCATTTGTTTCAGTGATTATCGTGTTCAAAAAGAAGGACCGGATGCTGTTTCGTCAAAAAATGGTTGCGATATTTAAGACAATAAAGTCAGAAAAGAGCTGTTGAAATAGTTATGAGCTAGGTGAATAAAATCCACGAAAATTCGATGTGTTTAATATCGCTTTTCAAACATTAAAGATGTATAATTCATTATTTTATGAGACTACATAGAAATATGTATACGTTCAGCAAAGTTTTAATGTCTCAGGGACCTACATTTTAGTAAATTGTACAATGATAGTTTTACCCAAGAGTGTTCCGACAATGTATTGTTAATGTGTTCTTAGCGATGTCAAAGCAATAAACATTTTTTGAAGTAAATGTGAGCCTTTAACTTGCAATCGTTCAAATTTCGTTTGACTTGCTGCAATATCTGTCAGCAATTTGAAATTCAGATTGATTGAGTATATAAGTTTGAAGTTTGGAAAAAACGTTGGGACCGATGAGTACGAAGAAAGCTTGGAAACAGTATAGATTGGCATGTTCGACACAACATAGAACATGATAGCATTGGCTAATGCATTTGTTTTTAAATTACTCTTTTGGCATCATGCTTATATTTTAAGACACATCTGCCATAAAAATAAACAAAATAGGCCACAGTGATGATGATGGTGATGATAATGCTTGATTTTAAACACTTTTGAACATTTCACGATATTTTATTTTTGTCAAATGTAGTGTAATACCATATCGCCAAGTTTTACTTCTCCAAAGTCATTTAAACAAGCTTGACTAATGCAGCTCACGGCCCTTTTCTGAAGTTCAAGGATTTTGAATGGGCAATATCAAATCACTACACAGTCTAAGTATCCTAAATACTAGCTTAATGATTGTTTCGATATTTTGTTCTTACTTATGTACAATGTTGACGGGCCGAAGTTCTTCTCCAGCATTATGGCTGTTGCCATGTTCAATGAAACTCCTTCATTTTGACGTCAGAGAGGACACTGAAAAGTTGCCATTCACTCCGAAAAGACTTGCAACCATAAACAAATTAACATCGTGGAAAATAAATCGAGCAATGTGCAAAAATGAACTCAAATATTGAATGACTGTGAGGTAACGATTGAAACATCGCCACTGCAATACAAGTCGGCTACACAGGTTGGTTTTATGTAAGTTTATCTTAAAGGTGTGGCATTCACGTGACGTATCTCTACTTTTACCTCATTGAACTAACACAGTTTTACCCTAGTGTCGTAAGGGCTGTTAATATTTTACTCAATGGCAGCGGTGTTCACACAGTTTTACCCTAGTGTCGTAAGGTCTGTTAATATTTTACTCAATGGCAGCGGTGTTCAGTCCATTTGAATTTATCAGACAAAAGTAGATACTCATGTGACATTTCTCCGCTTTACCTGGAACGAATTGTAGTTGAACTCATTGTAGTTACTCTGGGAAATCGACATTTAGGTATTATTGCCTGTACAAAGCTCATCCCCCACATGACTAATCGGTAATTTTCTCAGCGAAAGAATGTAAAAAGCAAAATAAGATTCTGTGAAGTTACCGACAGAATATGAAGAATGACAGTAAAGTTTAAGGAGAAACCACTTTGACATCATTTAAATGCAACAAAAACAATTCGTGCCTGAGCGTACATGCCTATGTAGCCAGAGAATGTACTACAAGTGTTAACACAGGCGTGTAAGGGCACATTCGGTGTACTAAGTGATCTGAGGTTATACAAAATGTACCATGCTTTGGGCGCTTTGAAAGGCTTAAAACTAGAACAGGGAATCGACGCATGGCTGAATAAGCCTCCTGTATGGACCTTTGCCCCAGTTCGTTGTCGGAAATTCTTTTATTGGATATCTACTATGTGTATCATACTAGGCGCGTTGTCAGCAAAAATTGAAATGTGATCCGCATTTAGATGGGATGTCCCCTACAATCACATAATATATATTATAGGAAATCATTTTGCAAGTTTTGTCACTCGGAGATACTATCGTCCTGTGACATTTTAAGATGGAGCACATTGACTGAGCTATTGGCGACTACCGTACTCGGGGGCAACACGCGGTGTTCCCGCTCTGCTAGACGAAAAAAGCAACTTAAAGACATATTCTCAGTTACTCAATTACAGCTTGTGATATCACAAGGACGTGTAAAATCGACAGAAGAACCCTGTTATAAATGTTCACAAATCTAGATTCGGTGTTAGGTAGAGATCTTACCAGAGGGGGAACTCGATCGAGTATTGAAATGTTTCACACTCAATTGACAACGTGATGATGCCCAAAGGAAAATAAAACCCAACGAACGGTGACATGACCCTTGACATCGCTTCCAATTTTTTTAATGTGGTTGTAACACACCTGTGACAATTCATAGCGTGGTGTATTGTAAAAGGTCAGACAACCACGCAACCTTTGACCCCGTAGAACGTTTCGCAGCAATGCTAAAGTACTGTTTGATTTGCTACTTGCTATTACAAGTATTCGTATCTCAAAGTGAACTGTACAATTGCCGTATTCCGAAAATAAAGAAAATATTGATCCTCTAACAATTGCAAAGAAGCTGGGGCAAGTAACTGCATATACTCAAAAATCGTGTAGTAAGTGCTATTCATTTGACCTAAACGTAACTTCTAATAGAGGTAGAATGCGCCTCGGGAACATATATTGGGGTTCTCAATTTTCCAAATTCTTTTCTGATCTACCACTTGGCCTTATCTCAAACTTCGAAACTAGAAAATTGTATCCTCCGCCAACTCTAATGCAGAAACGGCGACCATTTTGAAATTCAAATCCGTAAATGTAAGGTACAGCACTTTACACGTTGACCCCTGATTTGTATTCTTGCTTTGGTAACAGTATGGTTAAAATTCGCACTAAGGAAAATTTGAGCAAAAATTGAATTATTGTACTTTCAAGGGGTGTGCTAATGTCATATACATTATGGAAAGAAGCTGGAAGTGACGACGAGTGATGGTGTGGAACCTGAACTTGTTTATTGGATACGAAACCATGGCTAGGTCTCACGGCCAAGCCACCGATACATCATTCTGTGAGTCTGCCCGTGCCTGAGTCGGTTCTAGTTCTCGTTAGTTTGCGTTGCGAGCTTGTGTGTCCATTTATACAGTATAGTGGCTATGTCGATACCGACGCCATAAAGAATAAAATAAGACAATACTTGATTTCTACCGACATTAGAAAAGATACAAAAGTACAAATTATCCCTTGCCCATGCTACAATTCTTTTGTTTCAAACTCACGCGATGAATGAATTAAAACGGCAATGACAGCCCAATATTACGATTGGTTAAAATCCAATGGAACATGGCGGTTGTACGCCATGAGAAAAATAAGTTGCTGGGTGAATTTTAAACGTACAAACGAGTAAGACTATGGAATTACCGTTAACCTACGAAATATCGCACTTTGACTTTGGTTCTCTTTTTGCAAATTAAATGTCTTTTAGCATTTTATGCGAAGATTTACGTACTCTAGAGTTTTATTATGCGTCAAGTGTTTTTAAGGAGGTTAGGCAGTTTCCGCGTTATCTACTTATGTTGGCCCTATCAGTTGGCAATGTTATGGGACATGAAATGAGACGGGGAAGCTAAAGTTGCTGTTAGGGGCTGTTTATGATTGAATAAGAAAAAAATGGAACTTACTGCCCTCGAAATCAATCCTTTTCCCCGTCATCTGAAAATGGACCAGGAGTGCTAAAATCTGACGAGCTCATCTCCGACCTGCGACAAATCGCTTATAAGTATGAGCCGTCGTAGTTTCAAACTGATGAAAAAGTCTATGCACATCTATAATTTTAAACAGAATTCCCTCAGTGATTGAGAAGTGTGCATAATTATAATGTATTTCCATAGCGACATTTTAATATAGGAAAAGTGATCTTTCAACGTTCATGGAAGTTTGCTGTTGTCTTTCCTATCAAGAGACAAAGAGTTCCGTTTATTGTAGCGTCTGCCTTAAATATCCGCTGCTCAAAACTTAACGCCAGTTCCACCACTAAGAAGTGTGAAAGACGGTGTATTTTAGGGTATCAGCTGACTAATTTTCTTCCTGTTTAATAGTTTTAATTTACAATCTTTAAAGTTGAGAAAATTTTACGTAATTGTATTGTGATTAGTTGGCTCAGTTTAGGAGGATATTTCATGAAAGGAGTTTTACTTTTTAGATTTTATTCACCAAAATAGAATTAAAACCGTGGAGGGGATGACAAAATGTGGTTTTTTGAGCCTGAATTTTTTACTCGAGCACATTTCCTAACTCTAAATAATCAATTGACCCGTTATTTTTATAAATATCGTAGTGTTTGGATATAAATATTCCGCCAAAAGTGAGGATATTTAAACACCTTGCACAATTAACTGAAAACGTTAAATGCCTGCTCTGTAGTACACCAATGCGGGACAAAATGCCACTCTCCCTGGGACCCTGTCTTCAATGCTGACCCGGGCAGCGTCCATTCAACTTATTTACAGTCACTCAGCGTTCGTCAGCCAACCGTGCACAAGTGTTCCAAACACTCATACATTATGATTTCCATATCAAAGACGTTGCCTCTCAGTGAGGACATTTGAAGTAAACAACGTCCAGGGGCCCCAAAAAGGAACTATTACTTAAATATTTGCATTTCGATGTGCGACGTCCTGCGTATGCAGGCGGTCTAAAATTCTGCTTCTGGTACGACGGTCACTTCAAGGAACAAATCCTCTGATATAGCAGGTATTGTACTGCAATTTGAATCAGAAAGAGCTTATTTGGACCGTTGGAGGCCTGAGTGTGAATACTTAGTTCAGCACGAGTCACAGCGTCCCTCTTGGCGGAAGCGTTGTGTTGACAAGAATAAGGTGCCAGGTACTTCTGTTGTGTTGCTGGTTTGCGCAAAAGCATGGCGATCAACGGAGAGTGTTCGGAAAAGGACGATAATCAAGAGACAGCCAAAGAGGGCGGTGAGACGCGAGGTGAGTATTAGTACTGTCGTAGTTATTTCATTAATTGTCAACTGTAACATTTTACAATACACAGAAAAATTCAGTTGCAAGTTAGACAATGGGCATTTCGACATGAGATTAGAAGTGACAGACATGAAAATACAGCTTTGAAGACAAAAGAAAAAGAAATAATAAACAACAGTTAGAACTGTGAGCGTTAAGACCAAGCAATAACTACAGTTGCCATTTACTCACTGTTGTATTCTACGCTTGCATGGCAACAGACGCACAGAGGTGGTCATGGGTATATACCTTGATGGATCGTACGGTCATGCAACCATAAAACAGTGTTGACCTTTGCCCCGGGGAGTGTATTACGGTGGCAAGGTGTGTTGCAACGCTTCTCTCTTAGGGCACTTCTAATTTATAAGCCGAATGTACGGTTACAATAAACGCGTCAGTGAGGAACAATGCTAGTTGACTCTGTATTTCATTTAAGCTATTCACAGATGCTCTTGTCTGTATAAGTGAATGAGATCATTTGTGACGAAAACAAATTTCTCGATCAAAATGTTTTAATTGAAAAATATCAGAGTTATGAAGCTGGGGCCTTTAAAACAGAGATGTTTAAATTTTGAAGCAGTTTGTTCGCTTCTGTATACTTGTGAACCAAACCGATAAACCTCAGGCTAATGCAAATATATAATTTTAGATATCTTTCCACTTCCTGAGAACGTGCGTAAAAGCGAACGATTTTAAAATCGTGCTGTCTTATAGGCCTAGTGTACTTGGCATACTGAAATTAATCTTTTAATCACATGAACTGGCCCGAATCGCCACCCGTGTGGCGTAGAACAGGACAGATAAGAAATCCGAATAACCCTGGCTTGTTCTACGTCATCAAGCGGAACCTTTTTCCTGCAAGGATGATACAGTTCATACATGTATGCGCGTCGCGACACACACCGACTTGTCGTGATCGATGCCATGCTAAATCCAGACATGGAAACATAGAAGGCATATTTGTCCAACAAAAATTTGAGTCGCTAAAACTATAGCTTTTCCCGAGGATCGAATGGGGATACTGTCGATCGTTAAATGGCTCGGTAACGTCGCCGCTCCAGTCGAATCGTAAGGCTTAATGTGGACTTCGTATCTGGCGATTCCGGTTGGCGATAAACCCGAAATCTACACCTCAACGTAAGTTCAACAGAATAAATGAGTACCGTATAAACTTTGGGAAAGCGACGTAGGAGGCGCAAGCATAAAGTCATTCGACGAAATACGATAAATTTCCTTCGTCACCCAAATATTCCGATCTGTAAAATCTCGCTCGGAATCAAACCTGTAGCGCGGCCTAAGGCTTTAGCGAAGACGTAAGCTGTCGAGCTGAAGCCCGAACTTTGCAGTGCAACGCTTTGGAATCCGATGTATTTCGAAAGTTGATGCAGACAACACTCAAAATAGAGTTTCAGTCAAGTAACAAAATTAGGAGGTATCCACGGGCGAGATATATGTCACTGCAACCATCAAAGTCCGTAAGACGAAAACATTGACGATTGAGATCGGGATTGACGAGTTGACACCGGCGGAGACCGCTGACGGCATGGCCACAAACATACAAGGAGGTACACTCTGTGTGTCATCGAACGGAATGTTTCGCGCTCGCCAAGGTCGTAAACCTGTGTAATATTTTCAAAAGCCACGGTATCTCTGAGAATGAGAATTACTGTTTCGATCGTGTCGTTGCATTTACATCATAAATCCATTTGTAAATATTCTAAATAACTCTGAATACTATGGCTTTCCGTCGCTAGCACGGTGAAAGCTATGTCCGCCGATGGCTTACTTGCCTTGGCATCGGTACAGCGCGAGACAATGATTGACACGTTCACGTGACCGAATCCGTACGTCTGGTTGGTGGAGATACCATTCGATTTATCAAAATTCCAGCTTTATGGGATTTATGAACGAAAGAATCTCCTGGGTGACGGGCCGCTTTACTCATTAAATGAAAGTATCCCGCGTAAGTGAAACACAAATCGCGACGAAATTAGTGCAATTTGTTACAATAATTTTGATTCATCTGCGTCAAAAGAAAAATAAGATTTATAATCCCATGGTATTTTTCTCTGTTTGACGTCATCGTACACTCTTGTTGTTCGCCCTCGGCTCGAAAATGAACGGCTCCGCGAAAAACACTCGTGTATGATGATGTCAAACAGAGAAAAATACCATGGGATTGTATATAAATATTTAGAAGGAACTCCCCGTATTAAGTTTTCTTCTAAGACTTTCTACATCACTAGCAGTCGTTGGTACAATATTGACCGAATAATATTAATGTCACAGATATCTAAGCTACTTTGAAATTACAAATAGTTGACCATTTTAAAAAAAATATTATTGCCAGGAAAACACCTTCATTGTTCTCAATACAAGTCAAAGCTATTGTTCTCGTCAATATTCCCAATATACGTACATACATAACCTGTTATTGGCGGTGTTATATCCAAAACAAACTTTTTAATTAACCTGAGGAGTGTGAAAACTACTCCAAAACATCTCCAAAAGCACGTACTACAATTGCCTGCACACGTCATCGTCCAGTCTTAGTCAGGTCAGCTTTTGCAAAATCACCCTAATCAGTTGGGGGCGCCCTACCGAGTAACAACCCTTGGCTGGCAATGTTGACGTACGTAAAAGTGAGGTCAAAAACTTTTAACATGTGTATTTGCCAACGGAGATGCGTGTAGACAACTTAAACACGATAGTCATGAGATGCCCTAAAGCGTGCATTCATATGATAAAAAAAACAGCTGATCGAGCTCTGGGTTGAGGTTGTTTCTTAAGGTTCCTATCCCAAATATTTTACGTTGTCCTAGTAGCTTCCCAGCGTTTTCTACGATTTGCAGCGGGAGTAAACAAAAGTGCGTTGTCATGGAGGAGTTCTTTAAATCAAAACCGTTCCTTATTAGCTTACACTTAAAAATAATAGTGATTTATTGGTTACGTAATTTAAAGTGCCCATTTTGCAAATTCAACTCACTTTTCGTATCCAAAAACATGTTATGTTTCATGTATTGGGGTACGCTGTGATGATGAATTAAAAATAATGAAGAACAATACCTCTGTACAAACTCCACTCCTACATGAATACGTACGCACACTCATCCGTCTTTAGCTTGGCAAGGTGCCTAGTAGTTGTGAATAGGCAGCGTTACGGACGACCGGCATTTTACTTTGACTTGGGGTCGCCTTGGATCACGTCCTCCATAGCGACATCAAAGAGACGCGTCCCTTTGGGTAGGCTTTCGCTGTGGTATAACAAGATATAATTCAAATGACATGTCGCTTTACAATGCTGTCGTTCAGTAAACAATGAAGAATAATCTAGTGTATCTATTTTCGTACTTGCAACTCGACACAAACAAATGAGCAAGCACAGCACAATACATACTGCAAAATGACGTTGAGTGGTTTCTCAGTAACGAGGTTAGTTTCATTGTTGAAGTTAAGTGATTATTGGCATTGAGACGGAATTTCTTAGAGAAGTATTGACAGGATGCTCTTCAATCAGGGTTCGGCCCCTACAGAGGTGAACAAAGTATTGAGAGTTATATTGTTTCACGAAACGACCCAATATATCTTAACACTGCTATAATTTTTCGTCACGAGCTCCATACATCACTGTTTGAAAACCTGCTCCTATATAAAGTTGAGAATGAGTTCTGCACAGATGTTTACGAACATCAACGTAAGCCTAAATGTCCGTTTGGTGTTGTCGCTTGACTTACTGACCTGCATTTGAACGTGTCTATGGGTGTAAAAAATGGTCTCTATGCACTTTATTTGCTTTAAGTATCAATGTACGCCTAGTTTGTCATCTTTTCTCTTACAATGGTTGCAGCCACGTTAGTAATTACGTACAATGGATTAATCTGAAGCTTCCAAAATAAATTTTCTGCGAGCAGCAAGTTTGCGATCACTGCACCAGTTATGAACGTGTGTTTTTGTGATTTCACCACTGTACAGAGGATTTGCGCGGATGTTCATCAGTACCAACCAGGTATATCATTGCTACCGAGAACTTACCTCATACCAGTGTCAGAGAGTTTGGTCGACATCTGCTTTCCAGCGAGGGTGAGCTGACGACTATCGAACATGATTTTCAGGGCAGAGGTTACAATGAACTCAAATATCAAATCGTGTGGAGGTGGATCCTAAGGAATGGGGCTAAAGCAACTGATTATTGGTTCGCTAACGCTTTGCGACGTGGTGGTCTGCACACTGCCGCTGATGCCTTCTTAAAGGGTAGGTGAACATCAGTAAAACCGTCCTATAAAACGCACTTTCTCGATGAATGTTATCAAATCGTGTCAATATCGACAAGGTTACCATTAAAGCAATTATCTGTTCGTGTATGAAATACATTGATCGAAATTGGCAATTATGGTCATAACGATGGAATGACCAAAATAATGCTGCAAACCATCCAAGGATTATGCAATATGACACTGACATTGCACATAATATGACAAGTGTGAAAAGCGTGTGTATGTACGACGAAAATGAGATATCCAGCAATAAGTATCCTTGGCGTTCAGGCAATTTACTTCCTTAGTTGACATTATTTCCTTTCACTATCATTGCTTTTTCAATTTATCACATCATTTATCAAATAAGGACGCACAGTTTCATGTAAATTAAGATCATAAAAAAAATTCACAAATGAGTGTCATATATTATTCAAATATAATAAAGGCAACAAATGCAGCTAATAGAGACAGTTTTTATTTACAGTGCCGGGTAGCCGGCCAATCGAGCCTTCATCAACAGAAGAAACTGGTGAAGCGGGCATAGGAACGGTGCACGACATAGTAGTGCAAGAGCGAGAAGAAAGCCGGAGAACCCAAACTGCTTCTGAGTCCCAACCCGAGACATTAGGTAGACGTTTCGAGGCTCCTGGAGACCAAAAACCGAAACTTGCCCCTTTGCTGACGCCTGATGACCATCCTGAAAGATTCCACTTCTGCACGAAACAACCCTTGCGGATATCATGGAGCTCTGGTATCCTAATGGTATCATTTGCTGTCATTGTACTATCCATTATGGTGCCGCAAGTTTACAACTTTGGAGATGTTCAATCAAAGATAATAGGTATCACCTGCAGTATAATGGTCGTCATACTCTTTGGAATAATTGTGGCCACAGTTACCAACCGAGGTGATACATTGCGGGGTAAGAATAAATCAACAACACCTATTTGTATTTTGGCCATGGAAACTGAAAGTAAATTTATTTATGGGCGAAATATATATAATGTTCTCCAAAGAAGAAACTCAAAGATTACTTTACTAAGAAATAGTTATGTCATATGGTACCAACATAAAAATTAGTAAATTATAATATTGTTAAAACCGAAAAGACCGCGGGGTATTGTTAAGTCTTAAAATTCCTACAAGAAGCGAGCTATATCACTTTGAAATATGGCCTTTGTGAGTCGGTTAAACACTTTTAGTCAATACAGACATAAAACTATCTATCTTACTGAAGCGTAAACTTCCACAGGTCACATCTCTTTAGGTTTACCAGTGGAATTACGACAGCCTGTCAGAATATTCGGCGGTGAAGGGCATGAGTGGTGTTTGAGAAAGATACGAGAACAATATAAAGAGCATCGTTGTAGACCTTCAGAAGCGGGAGAAGTGCTAGTGGACGTGAGTTTACGCTAACATAAATCGTTTGAAGCAACCATAAGTAGTCAGTGAACAACATTCATTTTCCCTTATTTCAGTGCAATATATTTAAAAAACAGCACATACCCAGATAAATATGTTCTGATTCATTTAGCAACAAGACAAGAAGACAGCTATATCTTCTATGTGTTTCTTATATTCTAATGAATAGTTTTCAAAAGAACAATAATATACAGTTATCTCAAACATAACTGAGAGAGAGAAATTATTTACCTTGTGTAAGATATAAATCATAATTTCCCCACCGATTTTACGATTTTCATGTCTTCTTAAGATTTTGCATGGTCTTGGTGGATGTGGAAAAACAGAAATAGCAACACGCTATGTGTATCAAGAATGGAGAAAATATACTGGTGGAGTCTTCTACATAAATGGGCAATCTAACTCTTCCCTTGATTTTGGTTTAAAGAGATTATTGATGGTATGCGCAAGTTTATGATTAACTTTCCAAATAATTATAACATACTTCACAAAATCTACCAGCCAATTTCAACCTTACTTCTCTTCTCATCAACAAATATGCATCTTTCACTGACATGATACTTACAATGCCGACAGCTAGTGACTCCGTCAAATCATATTCTGATGTGAGAATGTAATCAGATGATATTCTTGTGAAGGCATGAAATGATGAACTCAAGGTGAATGCACGCAAACGCCTCACGGTTAAAACTCTAAAGGGTATACATATTTTGTGAGGCGATTGTCTGCTGTGTAGAAATACGAACTTTGCTGTTTTACTCACTGGTACTTCACGTAAATGTAATAATATGTCATAAAGAATACACACTTTGTCAAGATTGATAGTTCGTCTATACATTTTTTATCTAGACAGTGAACGGTTCCTTGAATGAAGAAAATGTCACTCCTGCTAACATACGAAGGCTGGCTCTGGCTTGGTTACATAAGAACAACGACTGGCTCCTGGTCATCGATGACGCCGATGATGTGGCACTCATTACGACTGCCTTTCCAAGCACGCCGCCGTTACGCGATGGTCACATCTTGTTAACATCCAGGGTTAGCATAGGTTGGAATAATTGGTATAGAAACAGCCGCTTATTGGAAGTGAACTTGATGTGTGGCAGGGATTCAGCAATCTATCTACTGCGAGAAAAGATGACTGGTAATGGTGGAAGTGTTTCTGTGAAAGATGCTGAAAGACAGTTGGAAGTGATGAAACATTCAAACAAAGAAGAGTACGAAGCTCTCGTCTGGCTCGGCGATGTCGGTGGTTTGCATGGCCTTCCTCTGGCACTAAGACAAGCGAGTAGATATATCACTCAGTTCAACGTTGCGTTCAATCATTACAAGACATTATATGAGGCGTGTCGCCTCGATATTTTCAAGCATGCTGCCGAAACTGATCCATTAGCTGCCTGGCTGGATGCAAATGGTCTACAGCCAGAATACGCTCCTCGGTTGCGAGAGGTCGTGCAAAATAACACTTTAAGGTTGAAGAGTTTCACTAGGGATCAGCTTCAAGAGCCTCCGATCAACATGCAGGAAATTGATGTTGTCGCCTTCCTTAGAGCTCAGAGAGACACCGACGCGAATTTCTTCGCCCTGATGCTTGACCCAAGTAAAGAGAACTTCCTTACAACTTGGAAACTGAACTATGACAAGCTGTGTGAATGTGCGGCAACAAAAGAGTTCATTCTTTTATGTTCTTGCTTTGCATCGCGAATACAAATTGCCCTTCTGGCGGATGGTGCAAGATACCTGGGCCATGGTGCTCTGCGGAATTTCCTGAAAGTGCAGCATTGCACTGGAGAATGCAGAAGTGGAATCGAAATATGTCAGAGAGTTCGCGAACTCATAGAACAACTCAGAAAAGTTTCTTTAGCTACGATTATTGTCGGTCATCCTGAAGAACCACACTCTGATAATGAACTAATAAGATTTGGTGCCTTCACAGTTCACCATCTAGTCCAACAGGTTGTATTCCTGAAATTCGTCACCCGTGAGGATAAAATTCGGAGCCTTAACAATGCCATGCGTATACTGGAAGGTATCTTTCCAAAGGTGCAGCAGGTTGCTTCTGACAACTTTGAAGTTCTTTTCAGTGAACCTATTCATGACCGGCATCTGATAATAGCGATCCACACCTTAGCTCTTGGACGACAAATTGAATCCCTGGAAAAAGATGACATTCAGGACCTCAGCAAAACTGGACAGCTATTCTCTTCTGTTGGCACGTACTTAAGGCGGCTTGGGCGTACGAAGGATGCTCGACTCTTATACAAGTTGATGGCCAGACTCAGCAGATGGAGAACTAAAGGATCAGAGCACGATCTTGCCAATGGTAGGTTGTTCATGAATAGAATGATTTGCATCTATGTCAATTCAAGCGCCTAATGAGATTTTCCAATTCCATATAAGGCAAAACTTGAAACGAACGTTGTACGAACACTGCTACGCAAAAAGTACAGGAGGAGTTAAATCAGGCACCCAGAAAGGTACATGTAAGGAGTTCTCAATAGCAATATTTTTTCTTGTTTAATGTATTGATATTTCAGCTGTGTTTTATGGATCAATAAACCTACCTTTTTAAAGCTGTTAAAGTTCTTTAAATTTATTACTCAGTTTTTCTTCTATTTCTTTCAGAGTTGCATTTCCTTGGAAAGGTCAACTTTGAATTAGGGAGACTAACAGAGGCAGAAGAATGCTTTGAAGAATGCCTTGCTTTACATAAGAAGCTATATGGTGAAAATGACATCAGAATAGCCTTCGGTAAAGCTGTGACTCCTATTCCATCATTAATAGAATTGCTGTTTCTACCTTTCCATGAATTAGTGAAGCAAAACGAACATTATAATCCATTTGGGTATCAAATACACCCCTGAAGTCATATGAAATATCAGTGATATTTAATTACCACTCCTATATTTCGTTTATATTGCAGCTATGCAGGGCATCGGTAGAGTTCAACAAAATAATCCGACCTACATGCAAGATGACATTAAAAGGAAGGAGATAGAAAAACTACTGCTGGAGACCCTGCAGATGAAAAGGGAGTACTTCAAGTCTGATAACTGCAGTGACAACTACAGTATTGCTCACGGTATGTATACAGAAGGGTTCAAAAAACGGTTATGAAGTCGTTGAATGTTTCCCATTTTGCAATAAAGTACCGAAAGTTAGGAAACATCAGGTTCATCTCCACAAAATAGACAAAGATAATATGTAGAGAGGGCGATTTTTCTACACTTGAATGTCAATTGCTATTCTCCTTAACTGCTAGTTTCATTACTACGCAACATTCAAATCTTGTGCTTTGCAGGAGCTAGTCAGGCGATGTTAACAATAATGCATTCCAAATCTAGCAAGTCTCTTCTGATTGACGGTCGGCTGTTCTGATATTGCCTGTGTTTTGAACGCGAATTTGTAAAGCAGGGGGGTTGAGATTTAATGTGGCGATCGGTTGCTAAGGAAAAGCAGCAAAGAAAACGCAAATATGGAAACGTCTCCATCTCTGCATCTGCTTTTAATCAGATTATTCTCAACCTTACTCTTGTGAATTAAAAAAGTACAACAAAACACATGGATAGAGAATGATAAAGCACTAAAACGCTTAAATAGCAATTAAAGAAATGTGATGATCACAAAATGACTTCAAGTACAAAGTGATAGTTTCTGTTACTTAGTTTCATGCACCGTGCAATCTTCACACAGATAAAATAAAATGATTCTTAGTCCCACTCACTTCGATATATAACAATAACAACAACAATAATAATAATAATAATAATAGTAATAATAATAATAGGCCTAATAATAATAAAGTGGATTTTTATATAGAACACATTTGCAACAGTACGTGTGCTTTACAATTATATATATATATATATATATATATATATATATATATATATATATATATATATATATATATATATATATATAAAGGTTTGATGGTTTTCTTGTACACTTTGCAATGTAGAATACCTGAATAAAATAATTGGCGTTAAGGTCGCGAGATCATGAGATTCGTTGGCAGGCAAAATGTTAATTGTTGCTGGTTTGAAATCTTACATCTTCTTTGCTATCGTAACAAAGTAAAAAATCCTGGCACTCCAAAAATTTCTGACATTTGATAAAGAATATCATATTACGTATAGACAGCGGTGGTTATTTCTGGACTTGAGAGTTGATTACTTGCCAGATATTAAGACCAATGTCCCTATCATTTATATAATTACCTTCCAATCTAGCACTCCACCAGCTTGGCCGGTTTTATCAAGATACCGTGGACTTCAACAACGCATTCAAGTACCTACAAGGCAGTTTAGACATGCGACAGAAGTATTGGGAGAGAAAGTACGGCACCAATGTACATGTTGACATCGCCATCAGCTGTACAAACCTGGCCAGGAACTATCTCATCCAAGAGGACAATCGGGATCTCGACAAGGCTGAAGAATTGCTGCTTAAAGCTTGGCAAATTAAACAGAAGGAAATCCCAAAGACTAATGATTCATTTCAATTGGGTAAGCAAAATATATTAATCACTATTATCTTTTTTCAGAGCCAACTTTGATACAGATAAGATAAGCCATAATACACTGAGGTATAGATCAAAAAGTGGATGATCGCCAACCTACACAACCTAGCTACCTGCATGACAGCATATTCGGAAATTTACAACACATACATGCATACATACATACATACATACATACATACATACATACATACATACATGCACGCACGCACGCACGCACGCACGCACGCACGCGCGCACACACACACACACACACACACACATACATACATACATACATTTATACGCACGCACGCAAGTACGCACTCACGCACAAACAGAAGACTATTCACCCTCTTATTCTAAAGCTTGCAATTATTTTCAGGTTTGTACTATTTGGCTGCCCTCTATCGGGAAAAGAAGAATTTTGAAAGATTTTGGGCATATCGAGACCAGATCGACTTTCCTGAACATATTGACATGTTAAACAAGACAGAGGGTCAGCAGATGGACTACACTGAGGGTAGGATGTCTAGATTACTCAATTTTCAGTACAGTTTTTTGAGGAAATGTTAGACGAAGGATACGCGTTCAGCTATTGGCCATATTAAACACTGATCAAGAAACAACATAATGTTCCACTCAAAGCGCAAAGCTAATGTTAATTTGTCCACTTTGTAGCTTTTTTTGAGAACAGTATTGGATTTGCTGCATGTTGTACTCACAAATATCGCTCTCTTTCGTACAGTGTTTCCACCGGAGAAGACAATATGGTTGTAAGGGGTGACGTCATTCCATTATGACATGGTTGTATCGACCGCTTTATCGGAGCATTCAATCCTCGAGACGACGTTTCGGCACATCCCGACAATTTACTGTGTTTCAATCGTGATTACAGCATACTCATATGGTTTCAAATATGTAGCTAACCAAAGATATTCTGTAGTGATTTCTTAATACCCATTCACATGTGAGTATATGTTTCGAATAGAAGCAGGATTACCTTGCAAGTTACTGCCTCACTATAACAATCAATTTTACATTGTTCTACATATTACTAAAGTCACCCATTCCAAATACCATCTTGATACATTAACGTATATTATTAAAGGTGGGTTAGCACAAAATATTTCAATATTTTATTACACCTAAGGAATAACGTTCTTGGGTTTATTCGTCATTTATAACATGTTTTAGACATTATACATATATACTTTTGGAAATATTCAAAGGATTTGACACTTCAGTATCCATGTTTATTATGTATATATGACTTTTACATGGAGGAGGAATTTTTTCTTGTGTATACTGATCTTGTATTTTTATTTGTAAGCTTCATTAAAATTACTTTATTGGTGAATGGTGTTATTATCATGCTGGGGGACGTCATATGTTTAGGATTAGACGCTCATTCCCTATGTATCCCCTTGCACTTAACTTATAATTTGATTTAGATAATGTATTGAGTAAACCATAATACTCGGTCTACGGCGAACATGACGATAACACCCTATCCTTGATTAGGAGAGAGTGAAAAGAACGGTAATATCTGTAATCAAACAAAAACAAAACAATAATTATTAGTAAAATAAACGCATGTATGAGAAATGTAACATTGAAAGAAGACATCATTTCTCTTCTTAAACTTCTTTCAAGATTTATGTCCATAAACTTGTATATTTTTGTGTTTGAAAATCGTCAGTAGGATGCTCTCGTGCATGACACGAGGAGACTAGCTGAATCCGATCAATAATTCTAACACTCGCCCTAAATGCTAGCAGTGTACTCCACCATTTTACTTTTGTGAAGTTGAAAGATATAGGTGACACACGGTGGCACCAAAAGTGTTTTTGAAAGGGAAAGTACTTACAGCAGTTTCTTGGCCGGAGTAATTTTTATTATCAGCATGCGGGGACAATTTCACATTACGGCTAGTACAGCATAGGTTTCGATTATTGGACGAATTGTTGTCGATGTGTATGGCCTAATCATGCAAGCAGGAGAGGGCAGTGCGGATTATTTTATTTGGGGTGTACGAAAAGACTAGCGGACAGAAATGGGTCAATTTTCTAATCATAGAGGAACAGCAATTATTGTTTTTTTATTATATAATTATTTTTGTTCTTTGTATTGAGATTTGTGCTCTTTGTATTGGTATTCTGCTGCTTTTTCTCTTTATATTTGAGCCCCGCTCTGTAAAAGTGTAAATAAAAAATAAATGAATAAATAACAGTTTCGCACGGATTGCGTTTTTCCTGCTAAATTTTATTTCCAAATGCCTCAGGATGAATCTGCAAAACACTTGCTGATATACATGATATTACCAAATCATGCTACCATGATACACCCACAAATGTGTGAGGTATACAAAACATGCTAACAGTGGCTGTTATAACTGATTAGTAGGTTGTAATCATTCTGAGCAGCGTAACAGTAGTCTAGAATTATACAGTAATAAACAATCATTAGTGTCAGTTGCAGCAGTATTTTTCGCCAACAGCGATTATGTAAAAGATCAGCTCGTCGAAATTTCTTTCAAAGCAACGTAATTAGGGAGCGTTCAGTTATTATGGCCGGGGGTGGGCCGGCAAATTCTTCCTGCGCATCAGTCAAAATAAGTGAACCCCCCCTACCCATTGTACCAAAAAATTGATGAACCCCCTCCTTTCAAGATGACAAAAATTTCATGACCCCCTACCCCCACATTGCCTGAGTAAAGTTGCACACACAAACACCTCGGGGGTATTGAGCAATAGAATCCCCCCCAAAAAAGAGCTTAGATGTTTTCAAATGACCTTCCTAACAAAACTCAAAAGGTGTTAATGATCAGATTTCCCCTTCTGACTTGCTATAATTTTGAATTACCCCTCAAAAGGGTTTGACAGAAATTACTGGTGGATCGCAATATTTCTGCGCATGCGTGTGTGTACAAAATTTTGATATTTGGATTTAATTAAAAATTAGCTGTTGATAATGTTGATTCACCATACATGCTATACATATATTTTCTCATACATGTATGAGAAATCTATGTAATACTTTTTAAATGCAAAACTATATCTGTGCATTTATAGATATTTGATAATTTACATAAATGTACTTAAATGAAATAGGGTTGTTACAACTGGCATGTGGACAAAAAGTTTGACCTTAGAATTTCACCAAAAATGTTCATCCACTATTCATGGGAGTCAATGATAAAATTGTGAATAATTTTTTTTCCAATGAAAAACTTGGTATACTTGTGCATATACAGATGTTCAATAATTAACATAATTTTACTTGATTAGAATATGATGGTTAAAGGTGCATATTATGTGTACAAGAAATCTGATTATGGAACTTCACTGAAAATGTTCATCCACTATACATGGGAGTCTATGGGGAAAGTATGAATAATTTTTTTCCAATACAAAAATAGGTAAACCCATGTATTTATGTACTCTCGATTATTGATATCAATGTACTTGATTAGATTAGGGTGGTAACAAATGGATGTGTTCGCCAGAAATTGGATTTTGGAATTATACCAAAATGTAGATTCACTGTACATGGGAGTCTATGAGGAAAATGAATATTTTTTTTTCAATACAAAACTATCAAAATCTGTGTATTTATAGACATTAGCCAACGATGGTTAAAGGTTGATATGTGTGCAAGAAATTGGATTTTGGAATTTCACCGAAATGTTGATTCACCATACATTGGAGTCTATGAGAAAACTAAGAATATTTTTTTTTAATGCTAAACTAAATTAATTTGTGCTTTTATGGGTGTTTGAAAATTAATACAAATGTACTTGATTCAAATAGGGTATTTTAAAGTTCAGATGTGGACAACAATTATGATATTGGAATTTCACCTAAAAGTATTATTTAACTTTTCATGGTACTAGTAGTCTCAGTACAGGTAACTAATAAATAATTTCCTTGACAAAACTTGCTATATCTCTAATATGTACTAAGTAATAGGAATTGTTCATCGCCCTCAGTGCAGTGAGCTTGATTTACAATAAGACAAGCCTCAGAGTTGTCAAGTCAAGATGTTCATGTGACAGATAATTATACTTTTGTTCAGATTAACAAGTGAATAACTTCAGAGAATGAAATCATGCAACGAATCATTTTTATCTCCCAGAATATTTCTGAAAACTGAAACTGCTTTTTGACAGGACGGATACTTATGAAAATTAAGTGACCCTCCTCTGAGCAGTTTGAAAAATACATGACCCCCCCCCCCTTGCAGTTTTCAAATTTGAGGTGAACCCCCCCCCCCTGGATTTTGCCGGCCCACCCTCAGCCATAATAACTTAACGCTCCCTTAGCTCATGATTTGAAGAAAAGGACTCAATCTCTAATGAGACGTTCAACCGGAATTTCGATGTTAGTCTTTGCCAGAATAGGTTTGGCGCTTGAACAGACACAACACATTACAAAAAGGTGCCTGTCACACACTGCTGATCTGCCAGTCATCATCGAGAATCGAGCTATAATGCCTCGTTGTTTTAATGATGACATGAAATGTCGAACTTCCCCTCGCCTGCACATCACTCTACACAAGTACCAACAACAGGTGGAAATGACATCGGTCAAGTAAGAAATAAGTCTGAAACTTTTGGGTGCTAGCGATGTCCTACAGAGACTATATGTAGTAGAACTAGCATCATTTTATTATACTCGACAAAGCCACCAAACAGAGGGATGAAGCATTTCAGCGGAAAGAGTATCTCTTTTACGGGTAAAGTGGACATGTGAAATCTAATTGCAAAGCGTGCGCGACCAAGTATGAAACACTCCATATGTTTTAGGAGCAAACCCGATCATCGCCAGCCTGCAAAATTTAAGGACAAGGCTAGAAAGCCTTGATTGCTGACAAAAGTAAAGGTAAGTTTCTGATAAGCATTTTCCCATGCAGGTTCCTATTATATGATGAAAGTTAGTCACCTTTGGTGTAAAACCTTCGTTGAAGACCAATTGAAATTAGGACATGTCGATACGTACCGAAGAACATGCTTTTGGCATTAGCAAATCTGAACCAAAGTAGTGGCAAAATCTTTCAAACCGAAGAATAAGTTCCATAGGGACTGCGTAGTAGAAAGATTACTATCATGGTTGGGAGGTACAAGAAAAACGGACGATTTTGGGATGGCCAACTTGCCTAGCCTCTAAGGAGTTGCAGTGGACTCTATTCAATTAAAATAATAACACATTAAAGCCAGAACTAGATTACGGTTTGGTGCCCCCTTATGTATGGTCACATGCTCCACTTGCTAGCCATCATATGATGAACTACAATATGAAAGTAAAATAGGCAGGCCTGTATACCATAATATTAACAATTTCATAATAAGCACGCTCGATCCCGTCAATTTTGACGGCTGTTAACTGAAAAGGTTCCCCGTCCTTGTGCCAATTTCTTGTTCCCCACAGAAATCCTTACCTGGTTTAGGGGAAGACATAGGCAGGTAATACCTCAAAGAAGCCTAAGATGTTATATTTGTTTATCATAGTGAACTTGGCAGATTCTTTTTTGGTTGGATGACTGCATCACATATCGTCTTACAAAGCTGACTGGTTATCTCAACTTTCCGTCTCCGCCAAATCTATCAAGTAAGCCTAACTTGCATATTTGAATGTCACAGTTATTATTTGTGAGTATTCATTTCTTATCCATAGGACCATATGTGCCTGCCTTTTGTGTGTCCTGTCAGTTCCGTATATGAGTCAGACTTCCTTTCAGCAACAATAATGAAACATCGTGGATTTTTTACTGTATGCACTTTGTGTAACCGGTTTTTCTTTTCTCCAATCCATGAAAAATACGATGGTTGCAATCGGGTTCGAACTCACAACGTACGGTACCCAATCACCTAGCGGAGAAGCCACAGACAAAACCGCTCGGCCATATCCCCAATCTCAAAAAGATTGGTTCAATGACAGAACTAAATTGTTACAATTCTGACTGCGACCACTCCATACGCTGTAGAGTTCGTGAAACACTCACTTTCGTACGCTCACTATCATACATCGCACAAAAAATTTGTCGAAGCGAAGCAATGAATACGTCGCTTAAAGTTAGCGAATACAGCCTCGTCCTGGCTTGCCCTACACTGGCTGACACCAGCCATGTTGATAGTACAGTGGCATTCATTTTGATCGACAACCTGTGGTCAACAATAAACCCTGTTATTTCACATTGAAGCAACTGAAGGCATGACATGATATATTATATTGAATGCTTTTGTGAAGAATGATTCTTTATGCTATGGACAGAAGCATACTGTTTAGTTCCGGGAAAAGATTCGTTGTAACTGTAAGTGCATGTGCAGAGTCGGTTGTGCCAAGATGGGACGTATAGAGAGATTTCCACTGGTGTGGCATGCCTAATATAGGGCCGTATAACCCCGTCCCTACCGTTTGAATTGTTTAGGCTTGCTATCAGATATGGTCTTTGCAAATAGCTGATTAACTTCAAAAAATGACTTTTGTTGTTCTGCTTTTGGCAAATTGGCGAAACATTTTACTTCTGTTGGCATCCTTAACATTTTGTGGTAATGTAATCTGCATCCTCGGAATCGTATTACTTTTATCAACTTGATGCATGGCTTTACAACCAATCTTAGCTACGTCGATGTTTTCATGTCAAAACAGTTCCATGTGGGACGGATTGTAATCCATTGTGTTTCTTTCCTCTTCTGTCTTTTTTCCATATCAAAGACTTAACTCTGTGAGAAGTCATATTGATGTAAACAGCGCCCGTGGACTCAAAAGGGAACCATTTAGAGATTACTTATCTGTCGATGTATGGGCATCCTGTTGACTTGTGAAATTTCCAACAGGCCCATTATTTTGTCCAGCTGATCATCAAACACCCGGAAGACTAATTTTAGCTCAGAACAGGGTATTTCCAAAAGGAGACCAAAGTGCATTTCAGCAAGAATCAGGACGTGCCTTCCTAAGGCAAGGCTTCGGGTATTTCTTCTGCACGATTTGAAAGAACATGGTGATCATGATCAGCGGAGAGTGTTTGCACCAGGACGGCGATAAGGAAATGCTTAAAGGCCGTGATGGTTCAAGGGGCTTGGTAAGTTTAGGTCTTACGTCAATAGCTAAAATTATGATTATTGTTTAACTGTCTTTATTACGTAAAATTAATTCATTTCCTTTCTTCATTCATTAATTCATTTCATCCACTGTGCTGAATAACCAATATTTTCGCAATGCCGAAAGCGCCCACTACATACAGTGTCAAATTATAATATCTTGGATAACAGACCTCCTTTCTACCCTAAAGATTTTTTGTAACTACACGTTGTGCAAGTGGTGTTTGTACATGATGTTAGGCGTTATTAAAGAAAATATCGCTTTTTAATGGGACAAAGACAGTGTGAAATATTCATAGGCTAAAACTAGTGAAATTTTAAAATCCAACATAACCCAGGCGAAAAATTGGTATGTTTATCAGGGGTACCTAAGAAAGTGTAGCTTTTGAATGAAAACGTTAGCTTTGACATCGTGCAGGATAGCTTAGGTAGGGAAACGATAGTTGGTGGAATAGAATCCGTAAGTTTGGCCATCTAAAACGATAGTTTTGAACTTATTTTGATGTTGAGGGCGTAAAACAAGATGGCTGACAGCAAGAGCAGTGGTAGCGGCGGTAAGTATTTTACCCGTTTTCTCAACAAAATCACCAAAGTCTGTTGTGTAAGATGCTACGTTCAGTAAGGTTCAGGCTCGATTACACTTTTGTAAAGTTTCTGCGCCCATTTATACACCAAACAGAAATTGATTGTCAAACATTCACATGATAAAATCAGTCTGAGAGAAGATATCAGATATCTCACACCGCATACTAAACTGACAGGAGCACACTTTACGATGCATTACATTATTATGGTTGACAATAAAAATGAAAAAAAAAACTATCAAAAGTTACGGCTACAGACCCTTTTGCAATGTAAAGTTATTCTTGGTAGCTCGCCACTCATAGCAACATATCCGACGATGCCTCCATGTTTACTGCAGAGTTCACAGGTCGCTGCCGAACCCGCGATCAAAGCTAACGTCAGTGTTCAAGTGTACCTTAATTCCACTCCAGTATTGTTCACTATCGTGATTACTGATAGATCCGGCGAGCATACTTTCTCTAAAGCCGATCATTGACTTTGAAGTCTCATATCTACATGGCTGTATCGTATATATTAAAGAATTAAACCCCTGGGAATTCTTGTAATCATGCATGTTTACAACATCTCGATAAGAAAAGGCCAACGTATGCTCGCATGTTATTCATCGACTTTAGCTCAGCGTTCAACACTATCTTGCCATTCAGGCTCCATGGTAAGTTAATAAGTATTGGTATGGACCGCAACATTTCAAGCTGGATTCTCGACTTTCTTACAGGCAGACCACAGATGGTGAAAATAGGTTCACGATTTTCTAAAACATTGGTTTTGAATACAGGTGCACCACAAGGCTGCGCCCTGTCCCCGTTGCTTTATTCTTTAATGACTTCCGATTGCATATTGTGGTAGTCCGTGGGCTAGAGGGGGTCTACGTGCACCCCCCCCACAGGATAACAAACCTGTATTTTTCAGAACCCTTGGGATCCCTAGAATACGAAATGGAATTTTAACAGGAAAAATATAGGGACGCAATAGCTGTTATGGTCATGTTTTGAAGGGTACCGCAAAATCACGATTTTCCAAGCCAAATGCATTTTCGTCAAATCTATCTTCTTGTAAGTCATGTGCTGAGCTCATTTTTTAACATAACCTCACTTGTTTGGTATCATTAGAAAGGGAATTTATTCCTCTTTAACATGACATATTGCACTATGCAATATCTTCTACAGTTTTTGTCAAATATAACCAAAACTTACCCCTTACCCCAAAATTTAACATTGTAAATTACAGTAAAACTCAAATTCTACCAATTTTTTAGCTGGGAATAATAAAATATGCATTGCTTTGTCTGAAATCTGTTTTATTTGATACAGGGACATGTCGGAAATATGAAATAGACTTTTAACAGAAAAAATATTGGGAATCTACAGCTGTAACAGTCATATTTTGAAGGGTACCGCAAAATAACAGTGTTGCAGATTTGCATGCATTTTGTTAAAACTGTCTTCTTATAAGTTATCTGCTGAGCTTGTTTTTGGATATAACCTGGCTTGTTAGGTATCATTAGAAAGATAATTTACTAATCTTTGAAATGACATATTGTAACATGCAATATCGTGTGTAGTTTTCATGATATGTAACCAAAACTTACCCCATACCCCTAAGTTTACATTGAAAATTTCAGTCATAGCTAAAACCAAATTCTACCATTTTTTTAGCTTGACACAAACAATCTGGCCGTTTTTGCTATGAAATCTGTTTTATTTGGTACAGGGACATGTCAGAAATATGAAATAGACTTTTAACAGAAAAAATATTGGGAATCTACAGCTGTAACAGTCATATTTTGAAGGGTACCGCAAAATAACAGTGTTGCAGATTTGCATGCATTTTTGTTAAAACTGTCTTCTTATAAGTTATCTGCTGAGCTTGTTTTTGGATATAACCTGGCTTGTTAGGTATCATTAGAAAGATAATTTACTAATTTTTGAAATGACATATTGTAACATGCAATATCGTGTGTAGTTTTCATGATATATAACCAAAACTTACCCCATACCCCAAAGTTTACATTGAAAATTTCAGTCATAGCTAAAACCAAATTCTACCATTTTTTTAGCTTGACACAAACAATCTGGCCGTTTTTGCTATGAAATCTGTTTTATTTGGTACAGGGACATGTCAGAAATATGAAATAGACTTTTAACAGAAAAAATATTGGGAATCTACAGCTGTAACAGTCATATTTTGAAGGGTACCGCAAAATAAGTGTTGCAGATTTGCATGCATTTTTGTTAAAACTGTCTTCTTATAAGTTATCTGCTGAGCTTGTTTTTGGATATAACCTGGCTTGTTAGGTATCATTAGAAAGATAATTTACTAATCTTTGAAATGACATATTGTAACATGCAATATCGTGTGTAGTTTTCATGATATGTAACCAAAACTTACCCCATACCCCTAAGTTTACATTGAAAATTTCAGTCATAGCTAAAACCAAATTCTACCATTTTTTTAGCTTGACACAAACAATCTGGCCGTTTTTGCTATGAAATCTGTTTTATTTGGTACAGGGACATGTCGGAAATATGAAATAGACTTTTAACAGAAAAAATATTGGGAATCTACAGCTGTAACAGTCATATTTTGAAGGGTACCGCAAAGTAACAGTGTTGCAGATTTGCATGCATTTTTGTTTAATTTGTCTTCCTATAAGGTATCTGCTGAGCTTGCTTTTGAATATAACCTGGCTTGTTAGGTATCATTAGAAAGATAATTTACTAATCTTTAGAATGACATATTGTAACATGCAATATCGTGTGTAGTTTTCATGATATATAACCAAAACGTACCCCATACCCCAAAGTTTACATTGAAAATTTCAGTCATAGCTAAAACCAAATTCTACCATTTTTTTAGCTTGACACAAACAATCTGGCCGTTTTTGCTATTAAATCTGTTTTATTTGGTACAGGGATATATTAGAAACATGAAATAGACTTTTAACAGAAAACATATCGGGAATCTACAGCTGTAACAGTCATATTATGAAGGGTACCGCAAAATCATAGTGTTGCAGATTTGCATGCATTTTTGTTAAATTTGTCTTCTTATAAGTTATCTGCTGAGCTTGTTTTTGAATATAACCTGACTTGTTAGGTATCATTAGAAAGATAATTTACTAATCTTTAGAATTAAATATTGTAACATGCAATATCGTGTGTAGTTTTCGTGATATATAACCTAAACTTACCCCATACCCCAAAGTTTACATTGAAAATTTCAGTCATAGCTAAAACCAAATTCTACCATTTTTTTACCTAGACATATAACATCTGGCCATTTTGCTATTAAATCTATTTTATTTGGTACAGAAACATGTCAGAAATATGAAATAGACTTTTAACAGAAAGAATATTCGTATTCTATGGCTGTAACTGGCATATTCTGTGGAGTACTGCAAAATCACAGCAGTGCAGACTCATATGTGTTTTGTTAACTTTGTCCCATTGTAGGTCATCTGCTGCGCTTATTTTATTACATAACATGTTTATTTGGTATCATTAAAAAGCTAATTACTATTGTTCTTAATGACATATTGTTATATGCCATATCTGATATAGTTTTCACGGAATATGACGAAAACTTACCCCATACCACAAAGTTTATATCGAAAATTACTTTCGTAGCTATCGTCAAATTCTACCAATTTTCTAGCTAGACATAACAAATAAGGCAATGCTTTATATGAAATCTTTTTATTTGGTACTGAGGAATGTCAGAAATATGAAATAGACTTTTAACAGAAAATATATTGGGACTCTACAGCTGTAACAGTCATATTTTGAAGGGTCTCGCAAAATCACAGTATTGCCAACTCGCTTGCTTTTTTGTTAAATCTGTCTTCTTATAAGTCATCTGCTGAGCTTGATTTTTGACATAACCTGACTTGTTAGGTATCAATAGAAAGGTAATTTACTAGTCTTTAAAATGACATATCGTAATATGCAATGTCTTGTTTAGGTTTCATGAAATAGGACCAAAACTTACCCATACCCCAAGGTTTACACAGCAAATTACTGCAAATCTGAAACTCTACCTTTTTTACAATTTATTAACTTTATATACCAAAGGCAATGCTTGTATGCAATCTATGAAATCTGTTTTTGTTAAAAAAGTATGTCACAAATATGAAACTAACTTTTAACAGGAACATAATATGATTTTGTAGCCTTTTGGATCATATTTGGAAGGGTACCCAGGTATCAGGGCAAATTTGCTGAAACACATACATTTGCAATATATGGGTTCCCCCTCCTAAAATGATCCAAATGACTACTTAATTGTATCATCTTCCCGTTATAAGTTACTTTTATACTTGTGACATACTTTTGTAACAAATAAATCAGATTTTAAACAAGAATTGCCTTTTGTATTATGTGCAGCAAAAATGGTAGAATTTAAGATAAGCCGTAATTTGCGATTAGAACTTTTTGGGTATGGGGTAAAGTTTGACCATATTCCAGGAAAACTATGAATGACATTGTATATGACAATATGTCATCTTAAAGAAAAATAAATTGCCCTACTAATGATACCTCACAAGCCAGGTTGTGTCACAAAATAAGTTCAGCAGATGACTTACAAGAAGAAGAATTTAACAAAAAAGGTGCCAGTTTGCGGTACTGCGATTTTGCATTTCCCTTCAAAATATGGCTGTTACAACATACAGTCCAAATATTTTTTCTGTTAAAAGTCTATTTCACATTTCTGACATGACCCAGTACCATATACAACAGATTTAATACCGAAACAGAGCTATTTTTATCATGTCTAGCTAAAAATTCACGGAATTTGATCACGTTATCTATGACAGTACTTTCAATATAAACCTTGGGGTATGGGGTACGTTTTGGTCATATTCCATGAAAAATATACAAGATATTGCCTGTTACAATATGTCATTGTAAAAAATATTTAATTATCTTTGCAGTGTTACTAAACAAGCCAGGTTATGATCAATAACAAGCTCAGTAGACGACTTATAAGATGACAGATTTAACAAAAACGCATGCGAATCAGGAATACTGAGATTTTGCTGTACCCTTAAAAATACAGCTGTTACAGCTATAGAATCCCAATATTTTTTCTGTTAAAAGTTCATTTCATATTTCTGATATGGCAAAATACAAAATAAAACAGATTTCATACAAAAAATTGTCTAATTTTTATGTCTGCGTAAAAAATTGCTGGAATTTGACAGTAACTATGACAGTAGTTTTCGATGTAAATTTTGGGGTATGGGGTAAGTTTTGGTCATATTTCATAAAAATCTATACAAGATATTGCATGTTACAATATGTCATTTTAAAGACTAGTAAATAATCTTACTAATGATACCTAACAACTTACATTATATTCTATAAGAAGCTCAGCAGATGACTTAAAAGACGATAGATTCAACAAAAATGCACACAAGTCAGGAATACTGAGATTTTCCTGTACCCTTCAAAATCTGACTGTTACAGCTGTAGATTCCCAATATTTTTTCTGTTAAAAGTCTATTTCATATTTCTGATATGTTCCTGTACCAAATAAAATAGATTTCATAGCAAAAACAGCCATATTTTTTGTGTCAAGCTAAAAAAATGGTAGAATTTGGTTTTAGCTATGACTGCATTTTTCAATGTAAACTTTGGGGTATGGGGTAAGTTTTGGTTACATATCATGAAAACTACACAAGATATTGCATGTTACAATATGTCATTTCAAAGATTAGTAAATTATCTTTCTAATGATACCTAACAAGCCAAGTTATATTCAAAAACGAGCTCAGTAGATAACTTATAGGAAGACAAATTTAACAAAAATGCATGCAAATCTGCAACACTGTGATTTTGCGGTACCCTTCAAAATATGACCGCAACAGCTGTATAGTCCTAATATTTTTTCTGTTAAAGTCTACTTCATATTTCTGACATGTCTCTATACCAAATAAATAGATTTCATAGCAAAAACAGCCAGATTTTTTGTGTCAAGCTAAGAAATGGTAGAATTTGGTTTTAGCTATGACTGAAATTTTCAATGTAAACTTTGGGGTATGGGGTAAGTTTTGGTTATATATCATGAAAACTACACACGATATTGCATGTTACAATATGTCATTACAAAAAATAGTAAATTATCTTTCTCATGATACCTAACAAGTCTGGTTATATTCAAAACCAAGCTCAGCAGATAACTTATAAGAAGACAGTTTTAACAAAAATGCATGCAAATCAGCAACACTGTTATTTTGCGGTTCCCTTCAAAATATGACTGTTACAGCTGTAGATTCCCAATATTTTTCTGTTAAAAGTCTATTTCATATTTCTGACATGTCCCTGTACCAAATAAAACAGATTTCATAGCAAAAACGGCCAGACTTTTGTGTCAAGCCAAAAAAATGGTAGAATTTGGTTTTAGCTATGACTGAAATTTTCAATGTAAACTTTGGGGTATGGGTACGTTTTGGTTATATATCATGAAAACTACACAAGATATGCATGTTACAATATGTCATTCCAAAGATTAGTAAATTATCTTTCTAATGATACCTAACAAGCCAGGTTATATTCAAAAGCAAGCTCAGCAGATAACTTATAGGAAGACAAATTAAACAAAAATGCATGCAAATCTGCAACACTGTTACTTTGCGGTACCCTTCAAAATATGACTGTTACAGCTGTAGATTCCCAATATTTTTTCTGTTAAAAGTCTATTTCATATTTCTGACATGTCTCTATACCAATAAAACAGATTTCATAGCAAAAACGGCCAGATTGTTTGTGTCAAGCTAAAAAAATGGTAGAATTTGGTTTTAGCTATGACTGAAATTTTCAATGTAAACTTAGGGTATGGGGTAAGTTTTGGTTATATATCATGAAAACTACACACGATATTGCATGTTACAATATGTCATTCTAAAGATTAGTAAATTATCTTTCTAATGATACCTAACAAGCCAGGTTATATCCAAAAACAAGCTCAGCAGATAACTTATAAGAAGACAGTTTTAACAAAAATGCATGCAAATCTGCAACACTGTTATTTTGCGGTACCCTTCAAAATATGACTGTTACAGCTGTAGATTCCCAATATTTTTTCTGTTAAAAGTCTATTTCATATTTCCGACATGTCCCTGTATCAAATAAAACAGATTTCAGACAAAGCAATGCATATTTTATTATGCCCAGCTAAAAAATTGGTAGAATTTGAGTTTTACTGTAATTTACAATGTTAAATTTTGGGTAAGGGGTAAGTTTTGGTTATATTTGACAAAAACTGTAGAAGATATTGCATAGTGCAATATGTCATGTTAAAGAGGAATAAATTCCCTTTCTAATGATACCAAACAAGTGAGGTTATGTTAAAAAATGAGCTCAGCACATGACTTACAAGAAGACAGATTTGACGAAAATGCATTTGGCTTGGAAAATCGTGATTTTGCGGTACCCTTCAAAACATGACCATAACAGCTATTGCGTCCCTATATTTTTCCTGTTAAAATTCCATTTCGTATTCTAGGGATCCCAAGGGTTCTGAAAAATACAGGTTTGTTATCCTGTGGGGGGGGGGTGCACGTAGACCCCCTCTAGCCCACGGACTATGGTATGACGACTGCCCCACTATTAAATTTGCAGATGATACAACTGTTGCTGGGCTGATTGACGAAAATGAGATCAATTATCGCAGCCAGGTTGATGAATGGTGATGTGGTGTACCGCTAATAACTTAGAATTAAATGTTAGCAAGACAAAAGAGGTCATTATTGATTTTCGAAGGAATAAGACTCCTCTCACACCATTGTCTATCAATGGCACAGATGTCGAGATAGTTGACACCTTTAAATTCCTCAGCATCCGCATCTCCAGTGATTTAACCTGGCACGCGCACGTCGAGCATTGTGTTCAGAAAGCTCAGCGACGATTGTTCTTTTTACGAAGGCTGGCGGGCTTCGGTTCTTAGCAGGGATCTCCTGATAAAATTTTATCGGGCAGTTGTCGAGAGTGTGTTGACAGTCTCCATTGTTGTCTGGTACGGGAGTTCTACTGTTGCGGATGGTCGCCTATTAAACAGAGTGATACATTCTGCCGAGCGCATTATTGGTGTAAATCTGCCTCAATTAGATGACCTTTACAGATCTAGGATGCAAAAGAAAACAAATTCTATTCTTTCCGATTCTTCCCATCCTGCCTTCGGTCAGTTTTCGCTTTTCAATCAGGGAAACGTTACCGCTCTATTGCAGCAAAATCAGAACGTCATAGGAAAAGTTTTTACCCTTCAGCAGTCAGTCAACTGAATGGGATGGACCCTTTAGCCAGATGTTCGTAACTTTTTTATTGAGTGTTGTATCTTATCGGTGTTTGTTGATCCTGTTTTTATATTGTAAATGTTTTAATTGTATTCTTCGTGGTTTAGAGCACGAGCCAATGAGATTTCTGGTGTATTTTTATTTTTAAACATACATTAGCGAATAAACTATGATGATGATGATGATGATGTTTTGTTTTTCTACACAAGTAAAAACTGCATCGATGTTATCGCGATTAACTCGAGTGGATGCAATCTGAAGACTTGATACTGGTTATTATCTACCGAACGACAAGCGCATGCAGACGCGATCACCATCAAGGCTATCAATAGATACACTCGATAGTATTATGGCAAGTATAGGCAGTTCGGACAATTTCCAAATGTAGTAATTTTCCTCACGTGACGAATTTTTACCAGATATAGTAATATTTTTCAAAGTGAGGCTTTGACCTCCGCTGTTGACCCTGTTGTTGCTATGACTCGAACGACGCTACAAGATGGCGGTAAATCCAACTGTGTCGACAAGGTTAGTGGAATTCGATACTGTTTTCATGAAAAATTAGCGTAAAACGACATTTTAAAGACTACATTATATAAACTTAAATGGAAGAGTAAACAATCTTGCTGTGCTCTCTTATTTACCACTGTTTACATTTCAATTCCGTTTCGGGAGCATCGCCCGTGTCACAGAGACTGTAGAAGAGTAGAGGCAGTATATAAACAAACGATTAGACAGCATGCGGTTGTGATGTGTGTACATTATTTCAAAAATAACCTGCGGAAGTACGCAAAATGTTCTATAGTTCTACGAGTATATTGCTGGAGTACCGTGCCATGGACATACACTAGCCTTGAGTACAGGTCTGTGTGTTCCCGGCGTTATAGATGCTTTTCAATTGACGTCACGAGGTCAGGTCACGAGGTCATCCGCCATCTTGTGGGGCAACCCGCACCGCTCAGTGAATCAACAACGTGTACACGTGTGTGTGGGTCTTTTGTTTTTGTTTACCTTCTCGTAATCGATGCCGAACGCGAACATTTTGCGTAGTGGTCGGCAGCCATAATCGATCTGTCGGCCTGAGGCCCAACTATCCTATCATACAGTTAAAAAATTATCGATTACCCAGATGAAAGAACAAAATTTTTGTCCATGAAAAGGCGGAAAAGTTGGATCTGTGCTATCGGTCGGAAGGACTGGACGCCATCGAAGTATTCCAAACAAAGTCAGCTCGGACCATTTTCTGACAGGTATTTATTGCTGTTCCGATTTTATATCAACAATAACCTGCACAAATGTGAACATGTTTAATGGTGACTCGATTATTTGACCGATCGCTCAGCAAATAATACTGCTTTGCATCAGTGCATACATTCCCGCTAGCATGATACGAATGTTCAACTTTCCTGCCATTTTGCATTTGCCGTTCAGCATTCTTTGATGTGACCACAGTGGATAGAGGGACTGTGATGTGATGTACTCCGTCGGGACACCGGCGACGTGCACACATTTCTCTCTGTCGTTTTGCTTTAATTCTACACGAAAGCTTGCTTGCAGCTTGCCATTTACCCAGTTAATGATATAGGATAATACCAGTTGGCTTGGAATATCATACTCCGATAAACGTCCATGGCCTGGCTTTGAGTATACTGCTTTGCAAAATAAATCGTCTTATCAATTCACTGATTCTCATATATGGCCAAAAGTCCTGAACTGTAACTTACAGAAGTTCCTATTGCATTTCATTAAGTTTTGTAATCTAAAAATTGGTCAGTACATAGAATTGAATGAAATGTTTTCATTTCGTGACTGAACAGTGTACCAGGTGAACACTAAGTGTACCTTCCTTTCTTTCCTAATAAGAGAAAGCATTTATGTTGTATGATGAAAGACACCCAAACTGGCCACCCTCTTTATACCTTTGGAAACCATCTGGACTTAAAACCATGTTGGGTCTATCATTTGGGCAAAAGAAAAAGTGAATCGATAGGAATGCTTTGCCGTTTGATGAAGTACACAGTGATGGCATGATAAAATTGCATTGTTTATTCTTTCTATGTTTGTCATTGTCAAGATTGTAATATACTACATGTAGTATTATGTCCTGTTAAAGTTTATTGACTTATTATACTGCAAGAAAATGTCCAGAAGAGTGAATCTATTTAATTGCAGGTTGTGTTTTGAATACAGTAGTACTTCATATCAGAATGGATTTATATATAAATTACCATGTAAAAGTCAAGTATGGGTGTGATGTTTGTTATCACATGCGATATGTCTGCCACAGCAATAGTTTACTATTTCATGTTCTGTTAAAGAAAGTGTTCACTTTGTTTTCATCTTTTTGAATAGCTATCAGACCTATTCAACACCAATTTCCTCTGAACAAGTGTGAAATCACCATTGGTGATTTGGTTTTGATTTATTCATAAAGCATCATCACCAACAAAGGGTGTTCCTTAAGGCAGAGTCTCTCCCTCAAAACGGTCATTGGTAAAACATGTGCAATAGTTTACATAATTGGTTTTGTGTTTTTCTGTTTCCTTTCAGATATGACAGAGCGATGAACAGACAAAATAAGAAGACTGAACTGGAAGAATGTTCATTTAAAATAGAAACCTATCTCTGTTTTCTATTGCTAATCATACACCAGAATTGTTTGAGATAGAAGAAGCCTTCTCTATTTTCTATTTCTAATCACATACCAGAATTGTTTGAGATAGAGGAAGCCTGTCTCTATTTTCTATTTCTAATCACATACCAGAATTGTTTGAGATAGAAGAAGCCTGTCTATACTTCTTTTTCTAATCATACACCAGAATTGTTTGAGATAGAGGAAGCCTGTCTCTAGATGGACCTTTCTATTTTCAGTTTCAAATCACATACCAAATTTGAGGTGGTATATGTCCGACTCTGTGCTCCGACTCTGTGCTGCAGGTAAAATTTTAGTCATACAATGTTGGAGAAGACTGTCTCTGTTTTGCATTTCAAATCTCATAGTATACCATAATTGTGTGGTAAGGAATGTCCGTCTCTGTTTTGCATTTCTAATCACATACCTTAATTGTTGTGGTTCGGATTAGGCTGTCTGATTTACACTCTTATCAGAAGTAAGTGAAAGTTAGAATTAAGAGATTACCACTAGCTCAGGACACATGAAGACATAAATTCTGTATTACTTATCACATTCAATACAATTCTGAAAGGAAAAACACATCCATATTTTACATTGTCAGGAACATTGGTAATTTATTTCACAGTGACATTCAAGTTTCAGACTGCCAAACAAGACTGTCAATTTTAAAGGTTACAACTTTTTTAATGTAGGCATTGACTACAACAAATTGGAAGTTACTGTTCACTGACCATGAGAAATATTTACAAATTGACCTTAGTACTGTGAAATATTTATATTGACATAATTCAAGAAATATTCTTTATAGAAAGAAAATCATGTTTCAGAAAAACATATTTTTCAGGGGTACATGTATGCATTGAACATTACCAAAATCAAACTGTACTGCACTTTGTATTAAAGCTAAATCAGTGCAAAGTGTATGTCTTCTAAGCTTTCAAGCTGAAGTACAATAAAGAAAAGCTTTTACCAATTACATTATTACAGTTGCATTGTATGACATCTATATTGTAATATAAAGTTTGAATATGACATACAGTATTGCTCATCTTGTGAACTGTTGATGACGATAGAAAAGTGTACTATTCCATTGTTAACAAGAAAAAGATACTTGTGCTGACCCATACATGTGACAGAACTGAATGATTGTCACTGCTTGCAACAACAATATTGAAGCGTTCACATTGTAACCAAAACCAATATCAGCTGGACTCGGAGACATAGATTTTCCTGTGCAATGTGGCAATGATTTGACACACATATTGTTTCCAGCCATAATAATGTGGCTGAATATGAAAGACCACCAAATGCAAAAAGTGTGATAATGATTTGACACCAAGCCATAAGAATATGGCTGAATATGAAAGACCACTTCATTGCAAAGCTGTGATAATGATTTGACACCAAGCCATAATAATATGGCTGAATATGAGAGACCACTTCAATGCAAAGAATGTTGTAAAGATCTGACCTACGGAAGCAATTTTATTACACGGCTATATATGAAAGACCATCTCAATACAAAGAGTGTGGCAATTTATGTGACCTGCAGAAGTATATTTCATGAGAATGAATGTGAAAGACCATTGCAATGCAAGGAGTGCTGTGCTCTCCCTGGCCTTTCGAAATTGTTAGTAAATTAACGAATTCGGTTCAAAAAATATTAGTAAGCACAAATTATGTAATGCTGAGCCCGCCAATTTTCAACAAGCACTTCTGGTACTCAATAAATGATTTTAAGGGGATAGAAATGATGAATGATTTCATTATAGACAAAGGAAAGTGAAAAATTCCTTTTTAGTTTTTTTTGACAATGAACACTCATATTTTGATACGCATTTTCAAAAGACCCATTGAATAACAGTACATCATGGGTCATGAATGCTTGCAACATTGAAATTTCTTCCTTGTCTCAATAAAGTGTGTCATTTTGGTCAACCGGCCAATGAATGTTATTCAATTAATCGATCTTTATTACACAACATAACATTTTCAAGTATATTGTGACACAAATTGTAACTCCCTTTGTGTGTGTAGTCAGTGGTTGATGATTATATATATTAATATATGAAGTGGCTATTGATATTATCAGTGTTTGCACAAGTTTTAGATTCTAGAAAATCTGTCCCCTGTTTTTCATTTTTGGAAAGCTCTGTTTCTTTGAAAGTATGCATGTCATCCACAGGTACTAGGTGGTGCCTCTCTAGCTGCAGTCATTATGCCATGTTCATCTCTAAAATTCTTTTAAAACAACCACTGATCAGAACATTTGGCAGTCTGTGGTTTCGCACAAATTTTGTCTCATTATAACTGCAAATTTAAGAACGCAAACTGAGACTGGTGATCCTGCTAATGTTTTCTTAGAGTTACACTTTTAAAACGCTGCAGATGATCGTCATTTATTTTTTTCGTCTGGATAAACTTTTTCGTCATGGGACTGTGCACAGCATTGTCTCTGGATCATCAAAGAAAACTATAAGTATTCATAACATTTGCTGAATTTGCTGAGACACTTTCTTGTAAAATGTTTTGAAGGAAACCTATTAAAATTGGCAAGCTGACTGAAAATTCAATCTGCAGATGGTCAAATGACAAATCTGATGGCAACTAAGATTTCCGGCTAAGATTTCCGGCTCGCTTCTTCCCTCATGCACAGATCTCGACAAACACTTTGCGGTACATTGTTCAACCATGGAGGTAGCAGAGATTTTAACCATGCGCGGTCCGGACTGTAGTTCGACTGTCTTTCAGGCTGACTGTTCTTGATCTCTTCTCGGCGGTTTCATTGTTTCGTATTTTTTCATATCAGTTGCTGTTTTTATGCCCAACTTTCTTTCCCAGCTGAGGATACTATCCATCTAAAGCATTTGTAACTGCCTGCTTCCCTCGATCCGCTTCGACCTTCCATTCGGAAAGTTGACAGCATGTGAGTGTCTGGGTGTCTCGAAACTACCGTATTGCATGACACACCAGTATGAGAGTACACGACCCGGGGATCTTGAAACCTTTTCGCGAATGCTCATGTTATCACAGGTCAAAGTCCAAAGCTAGCTATCACCATGTGTCGATGCGCCTATGATAGGGGCAGAGTAGTTTTTGAAAGACGAGATATGACAGTATTTCCCCGGAATTCATAATCTTGACCGAAAATCAGGCTTCAAAAATGACAAAATTGTTCGTAAATGGACGATCGGGCATTTATTTTTTTTCGTAAATTTTCATTTTTGTTCGTGATTTACGAACGTTATGAGCGACAGCGAGAGCACAGGAGTGTGAAATATTGTGAAAACATGAAGGAAAGTCATAAAAACACACAGGAAATGCAGTGTCAGAAACAATTTTTATGATAATAAATTGTTTTTACCAAGACGTTTAAAAATAAATAGTTTCTGGCGTGATTAGAAAAGTCCATTCCAAGTATTATGGAGTCTACGTCATGTGATTGTACGTGAGGCAGTTTATATGCATAGAATGTGGAAGGTATATCTTCAGTCATGTTGAAGTATAAAATATGAAAGACCATCCACAATGCAAGGAATATGAAAAAATGATGTTAATTTTAAGATCGGACAGGAGAAGCAAGACATACTGTCTATGTTTTGAAAGACTGTTGTATGCAAAAAGTATAGAAAGATGTTATGCAAAGTCATCACACCCATCCACAAGTATATTTACATGAACTAAAATTTGGTTTGATAAAAATCATGAAACTAATGCAAAATGGTAAAGCTAAAAATTAGACTATTTCTTTGACGGCTTGAACAAAGGAAGTTTTCGACAGTTTGGGCAATACCAGTTACCGTTTGATGCTCTCATATCTTTAACACATCTGAAGTGCAAACACTCGTATGGACAATTCTGGTTATCACAGTCTATCACAGCACCATCATCTGGTCTGTACGGAGTTTGACAATTCTATTTTCATCTTCATCATTACAGAATTAGTGGATTATGATGTTCCCCCTCCATTACTGGGCCCACACTGAAATTCTGAATCAACCAATGTAACATTCTTAGATGGCTCAACAACTGAGAATCGCCGAGAATATAGTTTTCCCACTAATTCAGGTAAAATGGAATTTTTAAAGAAAAATTGTGATGACTGAACTATATTCTGACAAAATTAATGATCTATACTGATTCTCTCAATATGAAAATCAACTTTTGTCCACACAATAAAATCACAAAATTCTCTTTCACATACAAGTAGCTGACACTGTACTTGATAGTAATAATTATGTGACGTTTTCAACCTCAAATTTGTCTCATGGGTTTCCAGGCAAGACTCATGGTCAAGCTTTTTATCTCTACTACAATATGGACATTTGATTTCAATACACACCTCACCACAACAATCACATATGGCAATTCCATCAGGAGAGGCCCCTATTAAATGAAAATTTTGGATTGATAACAAAGCCACTATCCCTCATGATAAAGTTTTCATGACTTTCCTTCATGTATTCAAGATATGTTTCTCTGGCTTCACTCTCATGCTCACAACCCCAACGGGTTGCCTTTGTACTGAAGGAATTGACACTGGGGTAACAGATACATTTACTTAAACTGAGAGGGGTTGGTAGGTGAAGTGTGGCAGACTGTCTTTACTCTTGATGCAGTTACCCTACCAGTTTGAAATCGGTGCCATTCCCTACTTCTTGCCTGGTCACGTGTGCACTCCTCAACATTTTTGGCTTCCTCTTTACTGACAGTTACAGTGTCCAATAAATAATCACAGTGCTTCCGTAGGTCATCTTTATTCACGCTGACAAAATTATCATTGCGAAGTTCTGACAAAACTAAAGGGAACGTCTTGTCTAACGCGTTGGGGATGTCATGTCCAGCATATTTTGCCATTTCTGGTACCAACGACAGGACGACAGACTTCGTGTTGGAGTTGTGCAAGCCCTGGTAAAACTTGTTGACTTCGTCGGGGTGGATAGTGGTATTTCCGAAAACTTCTTCTCGGTGTCGGTGTACTTGTGTCTCCGGCAACGGCTGCGTCAAGCTTTCTTTTCTTGGTCTTGGCGGACGTGAAGTCTATGTCTCGTACCCTTTTCCTGCTGACTTTGTTAACACCGGTGGGCAGCAACCATTACGCATTTTCTTCGGTGACGCTTCTTGATCTCTGTAGTTTCACAGTGGCTTCGATGGCAAACATAAGGGCACCGACATGACTACAAGTCTCACCACGACAAGCCATACAAGTACAGTGTCCGGCGAGAATTTCTCCCCTCTTGCTCTTCTCGGCAATAATCCAGGGCTGCAGCTGTGCTTCGTTCATACGTTGTGAGTGACGTACGTACCTTGGATGTTGTTTCCGTTAACATTTGCGAACCTGATGTTGCTCACCCAGCCGCTAACAAAATAGCTATAGGACTGGAGAGATTTGTACGCCTTGAGGTCTTCCAAGGTGTAGGCACTCTGTGAGTAGACAAAATAGTTTACGATGTCCGGATATGTAATATTTGGCCACTCACCAACGTCGTCTGACGACCAATAACTTTTCTGGAGCTGGTACGGGTCTGGTTACCAATTACTCTGATTTTCTCGAGATATTTTACTCTTGAAACACTATCGAGACTATCTAGGTAGTCAGTGAAACACCGCTCGGCCTTATGTTAACTAATATGGCTTCCGGGTTCACTCAAATGCAGGGCTCTCCTAAGTCACCAAAATGATTAGCCAACTGATTAGCCAAATCAAAAATTTTGTAGCCACTTTGAGCAACTTTTAGCCAGTTTATGATCTCAAGCCTAGCAATTACAGCTTTCTCGGCATTCAGGTGTTCCTAATTTTACAAATCAAGATGTTTTGTATGATATTCCTGATAGTTTTTACATAAAAGATATATTTGTTCAGTTTTTATTGAATAATCTGGGTTTTTATGACATTTCCAGGATAGAAATACTTTTTCATTTCAGATGTTAAAGTTTTATCACCAGAAATAAAATAAGGTATCAATTGAATTCTAAAAATCTGGTAGCAAAGTGAAGTGTATATTACAACAGGTAGAGAACATTTCTGTGGCATTCATTTAGTGTTCACAGTATGATAGCTTGTCATAGGCTACAAGCATCTCATGCAGCAAATTTATGCAGTCTTCCATAACCAAAATGTTTTAGCCACAAGAATGAAAAAATGGTGCAGAAGAAAGCATTTAGAACACACTAGCAGTGCAGATATGATTGGCCCCAGTGTTACTAGTATGTCATAGTTGTGATCAAGCAGGATGAATAGCATATTGAGTATGAGTATTTTTCTTGAGACCAAAGGGTTTGGAAAAACATAACTCTTGTAAAACAAAGCACAATGATATATGTTCATTTAAATTACTCACTGCTTGAGAGTGTACATTGTTTAAATGACTATGATAACATTTTAGCACAAATATATTTTCATTTGATATTTTGATATCATCAAGAAATGTCTTGTGATGTTCACTTCTATATCATTAAACTGGTGGAATCTGCAAAAATATTAAAATAATTCAGAATCACATAATTTCTTCTATAAGTTATAGCAGTTTGAAATAGACCGAATTAATAAGTTTGAAATAGACCGAATTAATAATTTGTTGCTTTAATGTTTACATGCCAAATTGCAATTCACAAACTTGACGATTTGACAATGGATATGCTTACTGTAATTACTGTTGACAATGTCCCTTTGCGATGAACGGTAATTTAAAACTGACAGTCAAGCTGAATGCCGTTTAAATTTGAAGGCACCAAAATTACCTTTTACCTATTGGACCACCCTAGGTGGCTCTTTTGAACCATAATTGTACACTTAAGGGGTCTTCATGCATGACATCACATGATGAGATGACCTAGACTTGACCTTTCAGAAAACCTCAGTTTTTCTCCTCTTCCTTTGTATTATTACTCCGTTTGTGAAAGTTTCCTTTGAAATTATGGTTTTTACTATCAAACTGAGTAGTTGCAGGCCAAATATTGATTCTAGCAAAGTAGGTAAAACTTCTGATAGACTGAAGGACGAACGGGACTCACGGAGGCAAAGCAACAAAGCCTCTGTGTACTGCAGACGGAACAGCAACAATGTTTGTTTTACGTACCAGGGAATTTGTAACTTTGTAGAAAGGCGGGTGAAGTGTTTCAATACATTGCAACTTTGTATGAAGGAGGGTAAACTGTTTCAACATCTTACAACTTTTTTATTGTTAGCTGTGGTTTTTTGTTGAGTTGGCACCAGGGCCGGGCAGTAAAAATTCATTAGCCACTATGTTCGCCAAACTGGAATTTTTGTAGCCATTTTTAACTTTCTTTCGCATTTGGCTAATTGGCGATCGGGTAGCGGGAGCCCTGACTTGAAACGGGTTAATGATTGTTTTGAATGCAGCTCTCTCGAACGCAAGTCTCAAGGTCAGCGGATTTGAATGCGCTATGAATATGCAAACAGTTGCCCCACAAGATGGCGCCGGGGTCAAATCTATGACGTCATTGCAAAGCATCTATATACGGCCTCGGTGGTGGAGGCCGTATGAGTAACGCCGGGAACACACAGACCTGTACTCAGGGCTAGGACGTACACGTTCATTGTACGTTCTAACCCGGGGTTTTGCCTTGGATTGGATTGACGGCAATATAAACATCGCGTCGACTGACAAAACCTCCAACTACGATGCCTCCAGCTACGGGTTGCAAAGACAATATGTGTGCAATGAAATGCTATGGAGATTATTTGTCGTTTGCAAATTCTGCGATCGTTCACTGAATCGGTCAAATTTTATAATTAACAGTTTCAATTACAAGTATGCCATTTGTTGTGTTTAACAGCTCAATCCTGAGTGGTCGCAGGCAAACTACAAGACGTCGAGTGTGTGAGCTGAGCTATATAGAAGACAAAGCTGCACGAGGGGCATGTGCATCAAAAGAAAGAAAACTTTATTTAAGAGTGTACATGAGCTTGCAAGAATGACCGGGGCTTCAGTTTTTCTGAAAATACATTATGGAAAAAAACGAGAATACTATGGAACCGATGACCTGGTCACAGAATTTGAAACGGAAGGATTGAAATGTTGCAGAGCCGACAGAGCAGTTGGAGAGCAAGCTGATAAGATAGAGGTGGTTAAACCCTCTCCAAACAAGGTTCCACCTTTCATGATGTCATTCATGCCAGCTTCTATTCCCCTTCAGTTAGATGTTGCTGGGGAAATTGTGATCAGTGGTATTCCTGAAAGTGAATGTGAAAAGGCTAATCTACCAGATGAAAAAGCCTCTACTATCCCTGATGAAAGTGCCTGTTTGCAAGTTCTAACCACTACTGGGGTGAACTGTGATGAGAATGATGACAACCAGGATACACAACCTACTCTCACTATTACTTCTATTGACACTCATGAGACTCCATCATCCAGTCATACAAATGATAACATGTCAGCCGGTGATGATGATGATATATGTCACAAATGTAAGAGGCCAAATCCCAGGGGACATAAAAAGGGTGATGTATCATGGATAAGATGCCAAACCTGCTTAAGATGGTACCATACTAAATGTGTAATGGTCAGTGCAAGAAAAATCAGTTTTGTTTGTCATGACTGCAAGCAGAAATAGGGCTATGTATGATCCACACTCATTTATTACTTGCACTGGATATAGCTAAAGGGACAAAAGCTCAGTTTTGACATGAGTTTATTGATTGTTGTTGTAATGTTGTTCAGCTCAGTGAGATATGCTAAACCATTGGTTTTTAAAGCTCAACTCATTCCCTGTACATAGACATTTGCATTGATTACTTCCATCAGCTAATTTTTGGTACATATGAAATATGTTTTGTTCTTATTCAACAGTGGAATTATTGTTATTTTTCTTTTGTAAACTCAAACTATATATATATAATAGATATATACATATGGTAATAAGAGAGCAGCAGTTTTATATTCTTGTATTTCTTAATAAATAGTTGGAAACCAGCACTCTGTTGCTGTTCAGGGTTTTATGCAACAATATTTATTGTAATGATTGTACTTAGAGTGGTGTATGTATTCATACAGTATTCACACTTTTGATATTCAATTAAATACTATTTATTGAGATTACAATATTGTCTGTACAGACTCTCTTTTCCACAATGGTAAAAGTTAGAAAACATCATTGTGTCTTCCATGGCAATTACACTAAATACTTGGAAGTTTGAGAAAGTATCCAATAATGTAACAAAAGAAACCTACACAATAGAAAATCAACTGGGTGTGTCACATTAATCTACTATTTATTCCATTCTAATATTTATTCAGTATCATTAATATCATCCCAAATATGCTCTGTATGACTTATGAATATGGAAGTTGATTTGGCATAACGGTTTAACAAGTACATGATATACAAATACACATGTATGGGCATATATAGATTACTGCTAACTGTATACCTTTAATTATACATGGAACTTATGCTTTCTACACATCATCAATGTCTCCATAAGAACATACATCATCTATACACTGCTGCTGTTCAATTATGGTGCCAATTTCATCATAGAAAGACACATAGACACTTTTCCGTTGACCTTTGACCTCTGTTTCCCACTTATGTTTGTACATGTCTTTCACAGATGTGTCTAAAATACAAGAAATTTTTGTGTCAATCAACCTCTCAATTACAGCTTTAGTTTGATTTGCTATGTCAGTATAATATTCTCTTTCCTCAGGTGTGACAAACACTGGATAGTTTTGTTCATCTGATAATTTTCCCAAAAAATTTACATCTATGTGCCGCTTTCTCATATTAAGGGCATTTTGACTGAAATTCACCAAATCCCTGTCTAACATCTTACCAGTTACACTGACATGAGGTTTATTTTCATCTGGAGTGGTTGTGTAATTTTCACTTCTCAAATGCTTTCTCCAAGCAAGAATTTCATTCTCCTTTTGGGGCTTTGTACCAGCAGTGGCAAATTTAGGATCCTGCATGCCCATATTTTCAAATGTAACTTTGCGCAGACTATTAAGTTTACTTAGATTTCTAAATATGATAACCCATTCCTTGCTGTCAGGAACGCCAGTCACCCAAGTTTTACTACTTTTGTTAAAGCTCTCTAGGATGAAATCCATACCTTCACCTCTGCTGTGATCACCACTGACAGAAACAGATTCATTTTGGCTAATGAAATCTCTGAGTTTCTGGGGATAGATGACTCTATCTATGGTATCAGCAATATCTATATACATGTACTTTGGGTGATTTCTTGCATGAAAAATTGGTGAAAATTTGATTCTTCCCGCCATCATTACATCACTGTTGTTCCTTCGAACGCCTGCCCTGTAATTTATGATGGCTTGGCAGTATGTAAAAATTTGCTCAGCAAGATATATATAGTTGGGATCAGTCACAGTTTTCAGAAACTTCATAAACCCTTCAACACTTGGTGACTGTTTTTTTAGCAAATCACTTCTTACATATGGTATGAGAAGCTCATCAGTTGACCCAAGGTAGAATATTTCCAGTAATTCCCAGGCTTTATGGTTGTCTGAGCACCTCTTAGCATATTTTTGGGCTTTTTCTGAACAGAATCCCATTAAATTTGACAAACATGACAGGAAAGTTTCCCAATTTAGTTCAAAGTATGACTTGATCATGTTCATTTCCATGTGCCCTGGTCCTATTCTAAGATTAACCCAGTCAAATTCTAAACTGCCAATTAGATTTCTGTTACTATGTACTTCCTCACAGTGATCCTCAAATTCATTGCTGCCAAGGACAGACAAATTGCAAACAGGGCAAATGTAAGATTCACGTATGAGTTTGTGGGCTAACATGTATGGCAAGCCATCCATATAAATGCTAATCCACTCTTTAGTACCACTATCATAGCGTTTGATTCCAGATATTTTACCAACGTGATGCAACACTTGCTTGACACTTTCATACGAGTTTGGGTTCACAAACACTGGGTCCAATACCCCAGCAACAGGTGGTTGACTGGGGTGCTTACTACTGACATTTGCATATCTCTTGTCACATGTATTATCTGACAGGTTTTCATAAGTTGGTATGAACTTGTGACTGCATTCAATTTGCTTAAAACTTACTTTATATTCTGTTGGTTTACTTTCTCTTTGTGATTTTAGTGAAAATGTGGAAATATTTTTTCCCTTTTCTTCAGATAGTTTAAAATTTACCTTACACTCAGGATTTACACAAATTCTTTTGGACTTTGCCATCCATGTGTGACACTTTTGACACTGCCTTTGTGTTTTACACTTGTTGGCTAGACTAACAGCCTTATCAATGCTGTCTGTTATTTGTGTATCACAAACAATTTGCTCATTTACAACCTTCTTTAAACGTGACTCTATGTGGATGTAAAGTTGCTGATAATGGATGTCTGACAGTGTTGCCAACCAAACATTGGTATTATTTCTGATTTGCTGCACCTTTTCAGAAAATCCTTCATATTTAAACCAGTTATATGGTTTCAGTGCTGGATCCTCCTGAAGTTTACCTTCAGGATCCAACTGAGCATAACACACACTTGTCAATACACTAACATTGACTTTGCTGTTTTCTTTGACCCTGTATGTTTTGCCTACTATCTGGTCATTGTCTATAGCCACATGTACATCTCCCTGTGGGAAAACAGGATCAGCTGTTGCCTGTTCTTGCAGCCAAGTTTTCATCCTGGTGTAAGAACAGGCTGGCTGTGCATGATTGTAAAGGTTAACAACTGCTCTACTGTTTGATACTGAATAGCCCACAACAGACTCTGAGAAAGCAAAGGGTGATACTGAATTCATTGAATTCACATGATACAAGGCTTCTACTGCCTTAACCTTAGCATACATTTTCTTACAATTTGTGATTTGATATTCATTTAAAAAGATGTCACCATCACCTGACAACCCATCAATAAAACCTGTTACAATAGGATTTCTATTTATATACCACAAACAAGTTGTATGGTATTAAGTTCATCCAGCTTGGTGTAACACTGATCAAAACATAAAAAGTCCTGAGCAACACTTTGAGCTTGTGCCTTACCAAGAGCAAAGGCCAGGTATTGCATCTCATCAGCTGACAGTTCATTGTTCGCAATGGAATTCACAACAGAAGAAAGACAATTATGAACATCACTATCAGTAGCTGGCAATTTGTAGGTCATTAACCTCCTTGGCTGCTTCTGAGGTGTGTCTGGCTCACAGGGATTGAAGACTGGAGAAAATGTTGAATAAGTATGATCCATTGTGATGTAATAGAGAGCTGTGGCAGAAAAAGAGAATATGTTAGATGTATCAAAAATTCTCACTCCCTCAATCAGTATCTGTCTGTCTGTCTCTGTGTGTGTCTATCTATGTCTATGTGCATGTATGTCTGTCTCTATATCTCTCAGTCTGTCTTTGTCTATCTGTCTGTGTCTGTATCTCTTTCCTGTCTCTGTCTCTCTCCATCTGTCTCTATCTGTCTCTGTCTGTCTGTCTCTGTCTGTCTGTCTGTCCCCCCCTCTCTCTCCCCCCCCTCTCTCTCTCTCTCTCTCTCTCTCTCTCTCTCTCTCTCTCTCTCTCTCTCTCTCTCAACTTTAGGTTGTATTGCTGTGGAATTTCCCATAAACTTACCTATTTCAGTGACTTTGTATCCTGCTGAGACATTTATCTAAAAGAAAAACATTTATTGGGTCTCTCCACATATTCTTGTTCTAGGGTTAACCGTTGTGATGTTGTTAGCTTCTGTAGCTTTACCAACTGCTAACTGTGATGAACATAATCAAATATTCATGTTGTGAGTTTGTCCTGAGCACAGGGCCGGTACTCAGAACTTATTATTGATAATAAAGTAATATGAAAATTCTTCTTCTTCTACTTCCTCTAATTATTATTATTATTATTATTATATTATTATTATATGTTATCATCATCATCATCATCATTATCATCATCATCATCATCAATGTTTCAGTAAAGGGAAGAGAAATTCATATAGAGACTGGCAAACTTTGGTAGGAATTCAACATTGCCAATGGTGGTACTGCATGATGATGACAATGATGATGATTTGATAGTAATAATGATGATGATGATGACAACACTAATAATAATAATAATAATAATTAATATAAGTATTATATAGAAATAATAACGCGAATAATAATAGGTTCAATTTCCGTGAAAATTTCACCATAAGGGTATTTTGGGTCGAAAAGGCCAAATATGATATCGATTTCACTGCCCCATGTTTCCATGGTAACCATTTAGGGGTTGAAATTTTCAGTTTTTCTAATATCCAATGAAAAGTTACTTTGATTGATATGAAAATTATCTAGCGGGGGGAGTTTGGGTCAGAGAACACAAAAACCAGACTTATTTTAATGTTTTGAGTTGCCATGGTAACTATTATTGGATTGAAAACGTTACTTTTTCCCTAATTCCTATTAAAGAACTATTGATTCGTGTAAAAATTGATAATAGGGGTTTTTCTGGTTAGAAAACCAAAAGAATTACACTCATTTTAATGTGAGATGTTTCCATGGCAACCATTCAGGAGTTAAAATTACCAGTTTTTCAAAGATTCCACCTAAAATCCAGGAATCAACAGAATGTGTTATATCAAAGGGATATTTTGGGTTAGAAAGACCAAATATCCAGTGTAAAAATCCAGTAATCAACAGAAATATTATACCAAAGGGTTGTTTCGGGTTAGAAAGACAAAATATGATATCCATTTTTACTGCCCTGTTTTCCACAGTACCCTATTTGCGTTTTAAAATTTCAATTTTTGTCCAAAGTCCATTAAAAGTAATCCCAGTTACTATGCAAATGCTCTCCTAAGTGTATTTATAACAGTATGAACTCCATGTTCATTTTGTTTAATGTTACCATAGTAACCATTTCAGTAACCACAGCTTTTTATTTAAAACCATGCATATTTTAGATCAGGGGTATCTTTTTTCGTTAACCAGACAAGAAAAGGCTACTTTACGAGATTCTGCCCATGAAGCGAATTTTCTAGTCTTTTGATGTGTATACTTGCACACCTTTAATACCCAAGGAAACAGGTATAATGGACGACAGTGGGACTCAAAAGTTCTGTGACCTATAACCCGTTTCACTCTCAGAGTTGTATGTAAATTTTAAAAGTCGCCATGACAACCTGACAACAACATGGCCTTTTCAGCACTGAGACATACTGTAGCAGGGCTAAAAATTGGCCATGGCCCTTCTGCCGGGAGGAGGCATAATTTCTGTGTCATTGTGATTGATACATTATCAAAATGCAACGAGAATGCGTTTTTATTGGCCATTGTTTCCTGTGCCAGTCATTCAAGTACGTCAGTACAGATATTGAAACTTTGTTGCAAAGTTCCACCGCACGTCGTCTTCGTAATTTCCAGAACAAAGTTGCCCAGCTGGGTTTGACTGCATTTATCTAGCTCGTCCCAAAGTGACGGACGGATCTTTCAACCTTTCAGCTTGGTGAAATACGCATTTATTGATTCGCCAAAGGCCTGTGGATTCGCTTATTTTGCACAAGTGCTACATGGACATAGGAAAAGTTCGACTCACCCTTGCCCTCTCGATTGTTGAATACAACCACGGTCCATCATGATGAGGTTCTCGAATCAAAAACTCACAGTGTAGCCGTGCTCGAATACAAATGTCTTCTCATTAAATTACGTCATTCTTGATATACAATTGTTAGCATTCCAAATCTGTCATCCTGTTTTTTTCAAAGTTTGGAGAAGGGCAGCATTTCCATCTGAATGATTGAACGACGTGAAATGCAAAATTCCATCGCATATTATCCGGCAATATGTACACTGTACAGTAGAATACTGTATACGCTCCAGGTATGTATAACTACTAGTATAAGCTTATACTCCACAAAATGGCCACAGGCGGCGTGAGCTTTCTGAAAGATTTCCTAAATGTCCTACTTGTTACCTTAGAGACTCACATGTGATGTCTTGAAAAGTATTCTCTGCAGTAATTCCAGTTTCTGTCAACATGCAAAGCTGAATGACACGAGACGTAGTGTGCAGACTACACATTCACGAGCACGTTCACTCAACTGCGCACGCTCATATTGGCAGATTACACTGGCAAAAGAGTGCGCATGCGTAAAGTTATATTTGTAGCACAGATCTCATGGAAGCTCACGCCTAAAATTGCTCTATTTCCATCACAAAACTTCCTTGATTGCTTACAGTTAATGCACATGAACAAAATAAAACCAACAACGTCAGCATAGGGAGAGGGTTTATGGTTTTTGCCACAACTACAAATGCCACGCTGAAGGTACGTTTACAAGGCCAATTACACTGGCATAGACTCTCCACAGTCGCTGTGCCTTGTTTTTTACATGCCCACGACTGCCACGATGGGCCTGCATTCGAAGCCTACGCTGTGCAGCTCAGCAGCTGTGAGCAGGCGCTGCCAGACACAGCGACTGTCAGTTTTTGCAAGTATATGAATATTCATAAGGGTAGTGATGTCAAAAGGAACACCTAACTGGGCGGAGAGAATATATGTACGACAATTAGAAGTCACCCCTATTGACAAAATTAAAATAAACAACACCTCTTTTTCAGAATTCCCACAGCTTCAATGAACTGTTATTAGATTTCTATATAATACTTATAGCCCCTAAACTTGTAATAATAATAATAATAATAATAATAATAATAATCATCATCATCATCATAATAATAATAATTATATTAATTATTATTATTATTGTTATTATTGTTATTATATGATTTTTCATATTTCTTTATTATTATTAATAATAACTTCCTAGTACCCTGTGGTTGGACAGCAATAGTCAGCTTATTATACTGTTGAAGCTCTCTAATATTTAGCTTGCTTATAGTATATACCACTTGCTCTGAATACACCTTACCTACTTGCATTTTTGGGGAGTTCTGTGTCATACTATAGTCTGTTGGATTGGCTGACCGTGACGAAGACAGTCTTGATCGGCCGCCTTCCAACAGACCATAGAGCTATAAAAACAGACAGACTATCTCAACTGTACTTCGAGTAACTCTAGTCGTCACCACACTTTATGTTATGTATAATGCGACGACGTCAATGCCTGTCATTGGTCTAGCCCTGCGTACAGGTCTGTGTGTTCCCGGCGTTATACGGCCTCCACCACATAACGCCGGAACACACAGACCTGTACGCAGGGCTACTCATTGGCCATGTAGTGACAAAAAAAAACAACAACAAAACTCACATTTGGAGGACAAATAGAATTCCGTGCTGTTAACTGTGCACTCTCGCATGTAAAAAAAGATCTTGATGTTGTTTTGTTTTGCCGTCTAATGTACTATTACTACGAGTGCCGTATGTGACCCGCAGATGCAGACAAAACAAATATTAAGCTACGGCACTGTAGCTAGAAGATTTCTGTATACTGTGCTTGACGATTTTATTCGAAAGTGTTCTTAAATCTACAACTAACAGTGGTCATGTCAGCTTTGAAAGGAGGAACAAAACGGCTCTCACCTCTATCTGCTCAGTCGTCTTTGTATATACATGATGTATAGCGTCTACACAGTTGGATTTACCGCCATCTTCGTAGCGTCGTTCGAGTCATAGCAACAACAGGGTCAACAGCAGAGGTCAAAGCCTCACTTTGAAAAATATTACTATATCTGGTAAAAATTCGTCACGTGAGGAAAATTACTACATTTGGAAACTGCCCGAACTGTAATAAATAATATTTGTGAAGTTTATCTTGCTTCACGCTTTTGTTTCGTCTGTTGTGAAATACAATTCAGTGCAGATAAATAAGAAAAAAAAAAACCAAAAAATTAAAATACATTTTTAAATAAATGAATAGTGAAAATGGAAAACACACTTATTATCCGTCGTGATCTGCCATGTATATGCAGAAAATATCTCAGCAGAAAATATATACAGCAAAATATGACATTTGGTGGTATATCAAGGAGTTCTATAGAAAACTATGATTGAGTACAGAAAACATTAAAAAATACAAACACTTGATAAGGTTTGTTGTGCTATATATGGAAATTTTCAGTGTAGTTTTTATTTTTGTTGTTATTCTGGCGGTCGTTGTCCTGATCCAGCTACGAACGGAAACGGAATTACAGGACAAGTTTGAGTGAAATTATACACGACACGCGACAATTTAAATGTTACTTTTCTCGTCTGGCAATAGCATGTTTTTGTTCAGAATACAAATACATTAAATTCTTTTGTTAGAAAGTTGAAATATAAAGAACAGTCTGTTAAATGCTCCGTTTACAAAGAACAATCTTATAGATGAACGCTAGTTTGGACTAAACTCCACTTGTCAAATATGACATCGAATATCGCTGACACACGTAAACTTCTTGGCTTATTGCCGTGTTAATGGGCCGTGGATAATTAAAATACGCGCACGGCAAACGTAACTGCTGTCAGGGGAGGGTGGGGTGGTTGTACTTCGAGTACCGTGCTCAAAAATCGCACAAAGCCTACATTTTTTTATATAGCGCAACATCTCGCTACATAGACGTTTCTATGTATCGCAAAATATGTGGTCTAGGCCAGTGTGGCACCGACATTCTTGGCATGTTTTGACATACACATTTTTCAGTGCAGTTGACCGAAATATAACTGCCACCGCCCTTGTGTTTACTCTATGAGAGAAAAAAAAATCAATTTTCACAAAAAATGGGACGATGTAAAGTTTACCTTTTCCAAGCTCTTCATAAGCTTAATACGCCGACTCGTGCGGTATATCAAGCGAAGACGGCCGGAGGGGCCGGGGGCACTTTCAGCTGCCTTGTATTGTACCCAATACCACAGTCAGCAGGCAACCATGTCCTGAATTGAATATGCAAATTGGGTCAAATGGATGAAAACCCCTTCACAAGGTCAGGCCGACCTAACATTTTAATCATTTTGTTGTCTGTCATCTGGTCATGTGTAACAAACCGGTTCACAAAGCAGAGCAAAGGTCCAGGGATTAGGCGATATGTATCATAATATGCAGCTCTCACAGCTTACATGTATTTCAATGTATTTTCATTCTGATTGGTGACGTTGCACAACACCCCTACCGAAAGTGTTGCGTCTCATGATGGTTCTGACGTCAGCGCAAACCGCAACACCGTATATACTTCCGCACACACAGACATGATGTAAATCCTTAAATTATATGGCTCTTTACTGGAAAAATGTCTTCGCAATTGGACGATAAAAAACAACATTGTTGTCACATGATGTTTCAATCACTGTATACTAGGACCAACATTCACGGAAGCAATGGCATCTTAAAATACCTGAACATCGGCGGTTTGATATTAAGTTGGTTTTACAGTATTGAGAGCTGTGTATAAATAATCATCGCCAGACGAAACATGAACAGACGACCGGTACAATGTCCAAATTCAGCGCAGTACAAGCACCCCAAGGCAACTAAATCACTCGTCCTGCTTGAAGTATTGGAGTTGTTTGCCAACACAGCTAGCGACTGTAGAAGTCGGGCCGAGCTCATGCACCCCTTCGTCGTACGACAAGGCCTGGATTCTGTCTATACATTTAGTGGAGCTAGCACTACTAAGCAAAGTCTGCGTACACGTGGAGAACCCGTCGCCGACGTTACAGGCACAACATATATCGTGCCCCAGCGCTAGCTCTGCGTGGCAGAGCCGTGTGTCACTGGCTATAGGCCGTCCACTAGACCTGCGGACTGCCATGATACTTTTGACACTGCACTGACAGTGACAGAAAAAACGCTGGCTGCATTGGGCCTCAGATTTATGTTATGCAGTTTCTCCGCCGAAAACAACCGATTTCGATTCCAAAAGTTAATTCCGTCTTGTCGCCGTAGCGTGAACGACCTTGGATCACTGTACTCAGGGCACCGTACTCCTCACGGGATCTGACTTTGTCGGATCAGTACGTGATCCATTGGTTTTGTTCTCAAGGGATGTTACCCAATATCACCATGTGTGATCACTCGTTGGACTTGAGCAACGTTCTTCTGTGCTCAGCACAGCTTGGTCTGTATTTCAAATTTCTGACAGCATTTCTTTTATGCTCATTTCTCACTTGTTTCCCATTTTGAATAGTGAGTGGATCAACCCCTTTTTCCATGGAGGAGAGAACAATTTGATAATCTTTTCAAAATATTTTCAACTGAACTGAGGCAATTATTTCTGTGTTGGCAAAGGAAACTATCATTTTTGAATGTGCAAGACACAGGAAATTTGCATGCCTGACATGTGGCATGCTAAGACTGTCTCTGTTGTTCATACAAGTGACGCACAGTAAGTGAGACTACCCAATTCCCCTTGATTTGTGTGCTCAGACATAATTTGCTAAAGTCTTCAATTTTATCAGTTTCTGAACAATTTGAAACTTTAAATTTAATTTTAGAATTATCGTTTAAACTATGGTCCAAAAAAATTGACTATGTTTAAAATTCAGGAGTAAATTGAATAAGAATTCCACGTTTGATGGTGTTAAAAATTGTACACTTGTCAAGGTAAAGTTATCAGCAACTAAGATGGTCTCATCATACCACCTGTCAGACATGCAAATTTCCTTTGTTACAAACATTCAAAAAAATCAATACCCTTTCTTTTGCCAACACAGATGCAACTTGAAAATATTGCATATGGCTGTAAAAAACTGTTGACAAAATCACAAAATTGCTATCTCCTCCGCGGAAAAGTTGTTGATCTATTCATTATTCACAGTGAGAAATTAGAGAATTATGATTATCAAAACTATGGTCCCAGAATTTCGAAATATGGACCAAGCTGTTCTGTGTACAGAAGTAATTTGCTTCAGTTCAGTGAGTGATCTCCATGTGTACGGATCATGGAGAATTGTGGTTAGCCTCACTTACTGTGTGACATAACGGCCGATATAGCTCCGCTGTGATTATGTAGAGAATAATTAGATATTATTCCCTAATATTTGTCTTCGTTCAGCGAAGGAAAATACGAGTGACGAAATGACCGTGTCACCACGAGTCAAAGACAAGTGGTGACACGGTCATTACGTCAATATTTTCCGAGCTGCACGAAGAGAAATATTAGGGAATAATATACGCACAAGCCAAGAATTTATTTTTTGCAAAGTAAAAGAAGTTTTTCATGACAATTCCGCGTTTAAACATTTGAACTACTTTAGGAAGAATGTCAATACGCTGTGCGCAAGTTGTCAATCATTACCACTCGTCCTTCGCGTGACCGAGGAACACTGCCATCACGTTCGTTCTTGTATGGTGCAAATGCCAGACGACCTCTCGGTCTACACGTACCTTTTGCAAAGTTATACAATATTTCAAAGACAGCATAGGCCTAGAAATTTACCTCAGACAAAGAGACGCTATTTTTCGGGAACAAACATCCACTGAATCTCGACATTGTGAACACTCTAAATATCACGCCTGACCCTGGTTTCAATGCTTAAAGAACTCACAGTAACACGACCAGCTTTGAGTTCGTTGTTTCCGCAAATTATTAATGTAATTCTTTCGGAATGTACAGGCGGTGCACTCCTTTATATTGTTTGGATTATTATTGTCGTAGTCTGTGAAAATATTGATTTCATTACATGACTTTTGGAGGCCTGGACGCCGCACTTGACCCCCTTGTTGTAGAACGACCAGAGAATAAATCCCGTATTTTGTGTTCAGAGACGACGAACTTGGCTTGTGCATGTGATAACTATTTTTGACATCCCTGGAAGAATGTGCAAATCTTTGATAGCTCATTTCAATTGCCAGAAAAAAGTGGCTAAAATAGCTGCAAAAATACACAATTTAAGATTTCATCATAATTAGAATATAATCAAATTGGATCATCCTTGAGAATATGTCAACCACAGCTATCTTACCAGTAGTTTTTTGACAATGAAATCTTCTGACCAAAAATGGCAAAAATTGCCCCAAAAATACAAAATTACAGATTTCACCATAATTTCATTAAATATCATTTAGTTCATCTGTAGAAACCTGTATACCGAATTTCAAAGCTATTAGACAAGTACTTCTGAGAAAAACATTTTTTGACCAAAAATGGCAAAAATTCCCAAAAAAACTCAAAATTGCAGATTTCATCATAATTTCAATAAATATATCATTTATTCTGTAAGAGCCTGTGTACCAAATTTCAAAGCTATCAGACCAGTACTTTTTGAGAAACACATTTTTTGACCATAATGGCAAAAATTGCCTTAAAAATGCAAATTTACATATTTCTGCACAAATCTGAAATAGATCATCCTATGTACCGAATATCAAAATTATCTGACTGGTAGTTTTGAAGAAGATAAATTGCCTAAAAAATACAAATATGCAAATTTCACGATTTTACCAAATCTAAATGAGGTCGCCCTAAGTCAACTGCATATTGAATTTCAAAGCAATCGGACAAGTGGTTTCAGGGAAGAAGATTTTTTTACCAAAAACAGTAAAAAATGCCCCAAAAATACAAATATGCAAATTTCACCGCGATTTGAACAAACTTAATTAAGGTTACCCTGTGTGAACTGCATATAAAATTTCTGAGCAAAAGGACTTGCAGTTTCAGAGGAGAAGGCAATTGTTGACGGACGACTGTTGACCAATCGACCAACCTAGACATATATAGTTATATTTTGAGTAATCTAGACTATATATATATATATATATATATATATATATATATATATATATATAGATTTGCTTGCAGCTGATAAAACAATTTCTAAGACAAGTAACTTAAAGTGGCACTCCCACTGGTAACATTTTTAAAGCACAGGAGACCGCGCGGCGAATCGTGAGATATCGATAAAAACATGTCTACAAAAAAAGTAAAAGTTTGAATTCCGGTGACCCACCTAAATTCAGCTTCCGAACATCGAACATTCGGCACTGGGGCCACTGGCTACGCCACAGTACCACTCGCGTCGGTGATCGGTCATGCCCCTTGGGGAAAGCCGAGAAAACAACGTTTGCTGATTACACCAGAATTCTCATAGGTGACTAGCACAATTACGTGTGGTTGATACGTAGCGGCCGCCGCGTGGTATGCATCGACGCATACCACGACCACGCGCGCAGCGTACTGTGCGGCAGACGACAAAATGTATTTTATCGGAGGCGGCTAATATTTGACACGTAAAAACATGTTTATGTGGTATAGGTTTAAAAATATAATACAACTGATTTAGAATAAATAAAACGACAAAAACTAAGGAGAAGTTTTAAAAATTAACCTGAGGTAAAGGCATAATGCTGTATATAAAGTATTTGCAGTGGGAAGTAAATAATTGCGTCGTTCGAACTTATTGTAGACTGCCTAGAATATCGTCAATCACCACAACAAACCTTCGGGAGATTTCGGGTCAAAATCAGAAACTATCGTAAAACTTCGGGATGTGAAAACTACGCTCGGGAAATGACAAGTGTTTATCGATATCTCGCGATCTGTGCGCAGTCGCCACGTCACATATCGACCGTACAAGGTACGATACAAGGTTTTGAAAGCAACACACACAGACAGCCCATGTCCCATATGTAAGCGCCATACACGTCAATATATAGTTGCCTCGTCCATGGATTAAACGTAACCAATTTTTCATGAAATATTTACATACACTTTTATAGACACATTGAAATTGAAAATGTGGGATTTGAAGTTTCAAAACGACGTCCGATTACTGTGATAGCAGTCCGATTACTATGCACTCATCAAGGGGTCATAATTTTGCAACTTTGACCCCCTTAATACCACTTCTGTCGTGTTAACAGTGTTAAGATAAACACAGTCAAGTTGCAAAATAGTATGGTAATAAGATTTCGTAATGTTTTCGTCATTTATGAAACAGCTTTGGGCGAAATTCACTACCCAGTCCAAAAAGTGTCACACAGTGTATTTAAAATTTTCAAATTTTGGTCCAAAATCAAAAGTCAAAAGCGATTTTGAAACGCATATCATTTATACGGGAGTTGGGGCTTTAATTTGGCACGGCAGAACCAATGTGACTGAAAATCACTTTAATTATGTGCAATAAAAAATCTGTATAAGATATAAAGTATAAATATGTAAAATTCATACCCCACAAATATTTAAGCAATAAAGCACACCAAGCTATGGTATACCGCAAGATTTTGACCAGTTCACGCCATATATGCACAAGCATTAGCGAGTGCATTATGAAGTGAACTAGTCAAAATCTAGTGATATACCATAGCCGGGTGTGATTTATTGCTATTATATCATAACAGTATATTGAAATTCTGACGTGGAACGTCAAAAATGCATTTTTACTGATGCTGAGAGCTCGCGCGTATGCCAGCCGTGGTATATCACTAATATACCACGGGTCTTTTCGAGTCTTGACCAATCAGATCGCTGTATTTGCACAATCAATATACTGGTATGATATAATTGTGCACATCGCACGCCGTACGTGGTCTAAACTTATACATCCCGCTGTCGGTTTTAGTCTATGTCTATTATTGGCTTTTACATAAATGACAGTCATTAGCAGCACAGTGAGGTCAACGCAAGTGCTCCTGGGATATTCAAAAGGTATCATGGTACTTGCACTGATTTCGCATTGTTAAATACCTCACACGTACAAGCGATGCAGTACTAATTGTACAATCGTCAAAATTGTGCTAATTGACCATTTTCCATCATCATGGTAGCCACTGAGCACTGCTGTTATGGTGTTTGTAAGAGCGATTCCATATATAATGATCGGGATTTTGTGAAAAACGTATAATACCTTTTCCAAAGCCAGCCAAAGATTTGCAAAAGTGTAGACGATGTATTCAATCATGTAGAATTTTCAGACAGAAAATGTTACGAAAGATACATACATTTGCTCGCTACACTTTGTTGGAGGAAATTGACCCACAAATGAACATCCAGATCCCATTCTTGCCGTAGTCACTCCTGATCAGTTGAGTGCATAACCGTACGACGCGATCTGAATGATTGCATAACTGTACGACGCGATCTGAATGATTGCATACACCGGTGTTCCTTAGCTGGGTAGTCTGCTAAGTAGATCGACGATTTTGGGCTCGATCTATCGATCCCATAGTCGATATGCCCGCCACTGCAATACACACAGTGGCGTGCATATCAACTACGGGATTGATAGATCGAGCTGAAAATCAATCTACTTAGTAGAAATCCCAGCTGAGGTCAGCACCTGTGGTTAGATATGATCGTCTGAAAACTACAATCTTGAGTCTGCTCCCTCTTCTGGTAATGTAGCAATCACATAGCATACATGTAGCTATTAGATTTCTACTAACCGATAAATGATCATTCTGAAAGAGAGCTGAAATCGCTGACGACCTTATGGGTGAGATTTATAATACAGATCTGCATGATAAATCTGATTGAAAGCCCTCAATCTATCTCAGAAATAATAATATCAAAGTTCCAAAGATTTGAACAACATTGTACTGGCGGGGACCGTGTCATCGACTGATGACTTGTTTATTTTATTTTGGGTAAAAAATCTTTGCAACTAATTGCCCTATAACTTCGAAATTCAGGTGCGTAGTTTATTCTCCTTGCAATTTTTTCAAAGTTATAACAATTTTTAGCAATATTATATTCTTCAGATGAAGAAGAACCTGGAATAGATACAATAGATCACCAGTGACAATATATACTTATATAAGTGGAGCAATTCCTCTCATGCCACAACCACCACGCAACATGGAGTGGCTAAGGATTTTCCCCGCTAAATCAAATAATTCTTGGTTGTAACAGTTTGTTTCGTTATTGGCTGTAAATGTCCAACTTAACCTTCAAACAGAGGTTCTTTGGTATTACCAGTGATTGTTTTCATAGCAAGGTGGAAATACTCCCTGCTTGGACCACCAGCATCTATTACAGGTTCTTCGTCATCTGCTGATGTGAAGGTTTATGCCTCTTTTGTAGTAATTCCAACCAGTTGTCGGAAGGGGGTTTTTTGAGTCTCTGTTGTAATATAGATATGGGGTGGTTTGCCTTCCTGTAAATTCTGGTTTCTCCACTCCTGTAATCTTAATTGTTCTGGATCCTTGAATGGTCCTGAAACATACAAACCCACAAATTTGTAAAAAGAACCAAACATCTGTTTTATCATTCTCAGCAGGTATATATCCCATAGAAGAAGTTACTCAACTGTTTCAAAGTTTAAGAAATATTTTTTCACCAAAGAAGACAAAATTTGCCCCAAAGTTCAATATTTATATTTTCACACAAATTTCTACATAGTAAAATAAGAATACTTAAAAGGAACTTGCAAAAAGTAAGCAGTTGGGAAAAAGTGAAAATGATTGGGAGAAAGTGGAAAATTTATTTTATTTCAGCGTTATTAGATAACTGCAATTACAAGGCATCAGTGTTTAGTGTACATTGATTTGGCATGCCACATTTGCATCCTCGGCAAACTCCTTCCATGTTACACTTCTTTAACTGATAACACTCAGAAAAATTATTGAGAAAAACAACTCTATTGTCACTGAATCTAAGAAAGAAACCATTCTTTAAAAACATATTCAGAGAATGAACTCACGGACCACATACAATATCGTCATCCATACACAAAATAATGACAACAACAGGATTCGCAATCAGTCCCCTAAATCATTGCTTCTTACTGAAGATATCTCAAAGGTATTGCCCCTACACTGAGCTCTCTTGCATTCTGTTCAACTGATACTAATTACAAGTATAGTTTCCTGCATTCTTCTTCAGTAAGTTTATTTCCAACACAACACATCCTGTAATAGACGGTAACATTGAAAGCACTGCAAATATTTACAACAGAACAACTGTAAATGCAGTTTTCAATTTTCCTTAAAACTTACAAGTACCCGAAGTTAAATATCATTGTATACAGTATCAAATTTTACGTTTAATTAGCAAATATTACACTGAGACCCATTCTTGGATCACTGAAACTAAAACATAGTTAATTCTCATAGTTAAGCAAGTATGCTATTTATTTTCTTTCTAAATCATTTTCCTTTGTATGGCACCCACCAGTCATTTGCCAGCCATCAATTTCCCCCTGAATGAGACCAGATAATTTAATCATATTGTGAGTTCAAAATGAAGGTTTAAAGACAAGAGAAAGTCAGACATTTGACAATGACAAGAAGAAGAAGATGATTTTTTTTATGTGTAAAAGATCATCTCTAGAGTGCCTTTACAAATAAGTTCCAAAGAGTACGAAGGACGATGACAAGAATTTACGTCATCCAAATAAATTTCCTCTTCAAAGTAACTTTGGATTTTTTTTTCCAATCACAGGCAATAGAATCAACCAACATCTTGACAGTATTTGTTAAAATTCTATCTGAATGAATAGAAACAAGTTTTTAAACTGGCTTGGAAGCGCCAAGTTTTTTGGAAAGGGTCACAAAGATGTCCAACTTTTGTAATGCCAGCACTGATAAAGTGATTAACAAGAGTACATACTATCAAGAGGATTTGTAAAACTAACACAATCGTTGAAAAAAGGGCTTCATTGAAAGTATCTTTGATTGAAAGGGGTCCACCTTTTCTCAGGAAAGACCATATTGTCATATTTGACAATATGGCTGCTATAAAATTTCACTGGGTTATAGTAAAAAATTATATTTCATCTTAATCACTGACTTCATCATCTTCCAACATGCTAGGCAGTTGAGTTGCTGTTACTTTATGTCGCTTAGACATGGCAGGTTTTTGAAATTGAACTAAATTTCGCGCGATCGTCAGTACTTCTGAAAACTGTAAACAATCAGCGCGACGCTTCTGTGATCAGCCTGATCTTTCAGGGTTGAGGTTATGGGGTCACGACATTAGGCTTTCGGATTTTGGCCGTACTCGGACATATGGGGGGCGCATTCACATATAGGCCAGGTCGGAATACCGGTACATCTATCTTAGTCGCACTGCGTGCCAATGCTGAAATTATGGGATTTTTAGGGACATAAACAGAGCAAATACACCTATTTAACTGTGCTGGATATTTCCGGCACTTAATGGTATATGGTAATTCAATATGGCGCTGGATATATCCTGCGTTCAAGGTAGTCAAGGTTAAACTTGCCTTGCACACGTCTGGTCTGCTTTCTCTGATATGTAGGTAGCTTGTGTTAACCAATGAGTTGCTGCTGCAACCCATGGACAAATTTTGCCTCTCTGTGAAGCAGCGCGCTGAATCAGAAGATAAAACTGGATGTAACTGCAGAGCTGTGCTTTGCTGTTAAGTATGTTTTTGTCATCCTTCAACATCACTGTTAGTCCTAAAAACTCGCCAATAAACACCAAAACGGCTCAGGAGACCACCTTCTTGTCATCCATGTTTGGCATATGTATAGTCAACTAGGGGCCTCTGCCGGTCATTTACATTGTCTTTAAGCTGCTCTACTGGCACATGTATGGCAATGCAAAAGGAGCTTGATGATGTCCTGGGCTGGACCAATTGAACGATTGACAGTGGAGAGACCAGCAAATTCCTGAACCTTCCTCCAGAGGGACTGGATCAAGTGAAAATTGCAACCATGTGTAATAATAGGAATTTCCAATGTGAAGAGGCATACACACACATACACATACATGCAGGAGTTGACACAAGGATGACTGAATACTGACTGACTGATTTATTCATTTCTACCTTTTAAATAAAAAATACAATATACAGGTGCAGTGCCATTGCCAGCTGCAATGGTATGTATAATTATGCAATTAGACAAATTAACAAGTTGTATTGTTAGGAAAACGTGACCTAGGCTGCCAAAGTCAAATTGAGATTGGAAAAAAATATTTTCATTTGAATTTTAATTTCACCAAGTATCACTGCATTTTTTCAAGATTCATGTATAAGCTATCTCTACTCCTTCCTCAATCGAATTATTCACTTTTATTTTACAAATAATGTAATGTTCTTTAACTTGTTGCTTGTCATATTTACTTAATTTTCTCTTGGAAAATCCTGTTTTTGTCTAAAAGAAATGCAGAAGGGCAGTTTTCCTAGATAGTTTGATTATTTTGCCAACGCAAAGCTCAAGAAAAATAAGAAGAACAAGAAGAATAATAGCTCAATAATAATAATAATAATAATAATAATAATAATAAAAAACGGAACGATTACTGGAGGGTTTCGCACATGTGGTCTTGAAACCCTAACAAGACAGCAGTTTCATTGGGTGGACAATAACTGCAAATTTTGAGAATATTTTCACCATTTTGTTACACATTGTGAGCTCTCTATACACATAACCATACTGAATCATAGAGAATCGCCAAATAAATGAGTAATTGGATCAATTCTTGTGCCAAAGAATGTTTTCACCCAAATGATGTTGACAAACGACAGTGCAACGCAATCGACCTAGTACGCAACAGAATAATTAGAACCTCACAAATCAACATTTAGTGTGATTTCAGTAGAATCTGACTGGCTTTCCATCATACGTAAGGACAGAAAATGGTCAAATGTTACAGCTACTGTGGCTTTATAAAAAGAATTTATAAAATAAACTTAAAAAATACCGCTGAAAAAGAAACAAGCCAATGTTGCTGTAAATTTATCAAGGCTTAACAGGCTCAACTAAAATCACCTAAAAGATAATCATGGTAGTGTCATGATAGTTATCAGACAAGTTCTTGACTTTAAGATCATTTTCACGTTTTATATAATCTCAAAATATTTCCCCATTCTCACTGGGAACAATACCAGTACACTTGCAATATGTTTTATGATTTATCTGATATCTATTCACTTGCAAGTTACGATATACATAATATTATGTACTGAGAGGACACCAAACTTTTTGAACCTGTGTTCCCTTATGGACCGTAAAGAGTAAAATTGAGGTCCCTGCCTTTCTGCTCTAGTTTGTGCACAAGATGGAAATACTTACATACATAGATACGTTAGCTAATAGAGTGCCAAAGCAATCATGAAGTTGTTTCTTTGGAATTATTGAAATCACTGGTGTTGAATGTTATTAGCAGTCTTGTAACAAGGTTGTGGTACTTGTATGTGTTGTTTTCTATCGCAATACATGATCTGCCACACTGTAATGCTGCCACCGTAGTTGTTCCTGTTGTTACAAGGAAAAACACGTATTAGAAGAAAATGTGAAATGAGTCAGGTGCTAAAGTTGAAACATACAATATCTATCTAATGTATGTATTTTACTGACAAACTATGAATGTTCACTGCTGTGATTTCTCCATGCCTATAGTTATACTTAAAGGAGCATTAACCAAAGCTGATTTTTAAATATGTGCTAGCTATGAGGTAAGTTATTCAAGGAACACTACTTCCACTATTTATAACATACCAAATTTTAAATGAAAACTGCTAAAAATTGTAGCAGAAGTTGTATTCTAGGGCTTCATCAACTTCATGGATATTGATTCATGGGAAAAAACGCCAAGCTTGGCACATTCATCACATGATATCACAGGACCAATGTGTATTGCATTGTTCGTTTGCTCACGAACAAAAGCACATTCCCTGGCAATACTGGGACTATGAACAACTCATAATTCTCAACAATAAATAACCAAGCAGACTATGCAGCAACTTACTTTCTATCACTGCTTTTGGTCATTTGTTTTTCCCATGTTGGGCTCTCACTTCAAACAGCAGCTGCTTCTGCACATCCCTGTTTTGAGATGAATTTTTTGAGGACCTGTTGTGAATTTAAGACATAATTCCATGAGTTATATCAAATCTTACTTTGTTGTACTATATCTCCTATGAAAGCACTAAATCAATTGAACTGTCAGTACACAACAAATTTCAATGGCAGCAACATCAAGTATGTAGCGGACAGAATACAATTACAATAGACATCAAATCAGGTCCAATAATCATTATCATTCAAGGTAACTATGAAAATGTTACAAATGTTACATCCACTGTATAAGTAAAGTAAGACAGTGTCTAGGCAAACACAAATGTGACCACAGATGATTATTACCTGGATTGTCCCTACTCAAATCGACAGTCAAGCTTCAATTGTTATTGTCCAGCCTAATCTGGTCATACTTTTTCCCTTTTTAAAACCAACCAAGAGTCAGTCGATAACATGCACAATGTTAACAGTCAGTCAGTGGGTTCCACTGACATATCAATTGTCTTTTAGAAAGATAATTGTAACAATTGTGTACTGCAGTTAAAAAAGGATCAATTAAATGATCCTTATAAAAGTGCACTCTTTGCATCCCAATGCACTTCATTGTTGTAATCACCTGATACTACAGTATTCAGTCTGCCACAGAACCCCAGATTTGGGGGTGTGTCCGGTACAAGCAATTTGATTGGATCTAAAGCAATGACATCATGCATGGTACTTCTCACTATGGAAGGGGGATATTGCCAGTTACGTGTGATCCAAAAAAAATTATTAAGTGCTTCTAAACTATATTATTTCTCGCCTTCTCAGCTGCTAATTTATCTGAAACTCCTACTAAGTAATTGAATCGCAAATATTAGAAATATCTGTGCGATTACAAGCCAACCGTACTCACATTAGCATTCGCTTCGCCCCACAATAAAAATGGTTTCCGCCAGCGCAGACTGTGGCGATGACCGAATGACTCAAGCGCGTTTGATATACGCCACAAGTACCGCTGCGATATCACAGCTAGACAGCAACAATGAACTAAATTCAAATAGGTAGCGTTTCATATAGCCACATGCCCAATCAAATGTTGAAACATTTTTTTACAGCATGTTGATTAATTAACAACGTAATTATCAATGCCCTCGAAAGCAATTGTGTTGTCTTTTTGCACGTTTTGCTCACAGACTTACCAGAATAAGTGATACAATATAATTTTCGTTGAAAGAAGAATTTTGTGATCGCTAGTGTTGCAAGGGCTTTTGACAAGCTAACAATGAACTGTATCAAATTATATCACAGCGTGTGGCATGGCTACGCGTCATAAACTCAGAGCTAAGTAATCATACAAAGCGTTCACCTACTGACTAATTATCTACTGTAAAATATACAATATTTCACCGACTTTTCAACACACACTGTTGAATGTGATAACCTACTTGATAATTAATTGAAAAGACGATTAAAATACTCCGACTCGGCATGAAGGTATTTAATCAGTACCAGTCGCTCACCAACTGGACTAGTTTGGCACCCGGTGGCACTACTAAAGCGCTCACGAACAAACTAGGAGCCTACGTTATGTAGATATAGTTCGTGCAAAAAACATCAAAACTTTCAGAATACAGTATTAAAATGATTTCTACAATAAAATGAAGACGGCAATGAAATATTCAGCGGGGATGAAGACGAGCTGGTGTTTCGTTCGGGGCTACTTGCGCGTACTGATGAGTGACCTTGGTTAGTAATATATTCATTCACGTCGCCTTGTGTCAATAATGAAAGTAGCTGGCCAATGGCGGTTGCCAAAATATGTCATGTGACATTATTGTTGGGCGTGTCCTTAGGACATGCCAGAATTTCCCGCCAAATGCAATATGCCAAAAAAGAAGCATGTTCTGCCCATTTTACCTTATATAGAGGGTGATCATGCAAAATTTGAGTGTCAGAGTTCAGTAGGAGGAGACCAGACTGTGTTGCATGACGTTCTAAAGTTTGACTGGGTACAGCTAGATATTGATGGGCAGCTTGAAAGAGCATGTTGTCCGGACTAACCCACTGGAAATTCAACGGCATCGCTGTGTGTGTTTTCGTATTTCAGTGGTGTGTTGAAGTGGTTGAAATTGTACAGAATTTTACGTTTTTACTCGAAATTCGAGTGTCTTCAAACCAGTCGTCGCGTCAGAATTCCACCCAATTTTACAACGTAGGTTTTTAATGTCAACTGTATTAAACGCTGATGACAATATTGTGCGTATTTCATTTTTGGACACAAAAGTACACGCTCGCGAAAATGTACTGCTCCAACCCCCCGGAAATAGTGCATGTTGGATTCTACTGTTGACAGGCCAGTAAAAGTATGCAAGCATGACCACCAACAGGTTCCTTGCGATGGCGGCATGTTACTGTACATGATTCTACTCTCTGGTTCAAAACTAAATAAGCGCTGTGATCTGTACGACCTCTTAAAAATCCGTAAATCAACGATTTTGACCAATTTACCACCTATGGTTTCTGGCGGTTTTACGAGATAATGACGCATTCGATCACCGAGCTGACCCATTGACCATTAGTCAGAAAGATATCGATCGTAATCGTACACGTGTCTTCGCATATCGTTCTTTGGACACAAAAGTACACGTTTTTGAAGTTGTTTATTGCAAAATAAGCTTTTTTAGCCACCGGATTTTTAAAAAATGATCATGGCAATAAAACTGGGTAATTTTGTGACATATGGCTTTGATGGTATTCTTTCGAACTTGGGCCACAACGTCGGAATAGAAATAAACATGGAGCATCGCGAATTCGTGTTGAAATGCCGAGTAAAGAGAGTTGTTGTTTTCCACTGATCAGCGAGTCTCGCCGAGAACGCCATTTTGGCCCAAATTACCCATAATACAATGGTACCGGAAATAAGGGGTTCTGTGGCAGACTGATTATACTGATTGATGCATAGCTGGTTTACATTATTTACCAGTCTTCCCAGCTGCACTTTAGCATACTATCAGAAATGATGGTGTAGACTTGTACAATAGGTGACAAACATAAGGGATCAAGCTCTTTAATCATGTCTATATCGAGTTGCTGGTCTGGAGCCAGAGTTGAACTTATTCTGGATGGACTACAGCTATCAATTTCATAGTTGGTTGCTAGAATTCTGTCCTATATCTGTGGATGTTTGGTACTTTGCACAACAACAAAAAACAATGATTTGCATAAATTATCCGTATATTGTATTTACTTTCAGTTTTTGGATCAACTTACTCGTTTACATACAGCGTTTTTCATAATTCCACTAATATTTCGATAAATAGTGACTCAAATTTAATGAAACTTCTTACAGATGTATACATACCAGAGCTGTTACTTTGTGCAAGGTCATTTGGCGAGATCATGTCAATTAATAGCTAATTTGCATATTTGATGAATTTTTGTAATTAGGGTGCTAAGTCCAGAAATACCGGCTCAAATTTGATGAAACACGGTACCGATGCTGATATACCAGAGCTGTAACAGTATGCAAAGACAGGAGGATCATGTCATCAATAGCTAATTTGCATATTTTATGAATTCTGTTAATTAAGGATATATGTCTAGAAATACGACAGCAAATTTGATTGAAAGTGATATAGATGTTGATCGCAAAGTGCTGTAATAGCAAACTAAGACATTATCAGTGGTATCTTGTAAGTATATAGCTAATTTGCATTTTTAATGAACTTTCATAATTAGTGTGCTCTGATCAAAAATATTGCACCAAATTTTATGAAACTCAAAATGTTGTAGAAGTATGCAAAGACAATCATATCAATTAATTGCATATTTGCATATTAAATGAATTTTAATAATTAGGCTGATACGTCAACAAATACTTCTTCAGGTTCGTTGAAACTTGTAGCTCATCTTGCTATAACTGTGTATAAGACATTTATCAGTATCGTGGTGATTGATTTCTAATTTGCATATTTAATGAACTTTCCTAATTGGTGTGCTGTGATCAAAAATATCACACCAAATTTGATGAAATTCGGTACAGATGATGATCTCAAAGTGTTGTAGCAGCATGCAAAGACATTAATCACATCATGTCAATTAATTGCATATTTGCATATTTAATGAATTTTCATAATTGGATTGATACGTTAAGAAATACTCCTTGTTTAGCTCATCTTGCTCAAATTGTGTATAAGGATATTTATCAGTATCATGTTAATTAATTTCTAATTTGCAAATTTATTGGATTTTCCTAATTAGTGTGATATGTCCAGAAATCCTGCATCAAATTTTATGAAACTTGGATCAGATGTTGATCTTCCAGTAGTGTAAAACTGAATAGTGACATCCTGTTTATAAATTATTTATTGATATATTTAATGACCTTTTCTAATTAGGGTGGCACCCCAGATTGGCTGAATAGGGAAACAATGTTTGTAATAAGAAATCTATATTCTGCACTAAATCTGATGACACTTGCTGCAGATGTTAGACATACAAAGATTTACCAGTCAAGCAAGGTGTTTTAATTTTAGCAGTATCACTACTATTTATACGAAGTATATTCTTTACTGAACATGAGGACATATTTGGTTCACATCTAGCATTCTGACTGTTTTATGTCAAGAGCCATTACTCCGACTTGCCTTGGCCAATTTCTTGCATATAGTTTGAATTTTGACATTGTAAAAGCCAGGGCATGACTTGCCAAATTCTGTCAAATTTGGTATAAGAACATAACCCTTTGCCACTACTTGTCTACAACTTAATCCAATAAGGGCATCAGTCACAGAAAGGGCTTCTGTACCCGCATTCCTTGTTTCATGCACATCATATCATTTTCAATTTTTAGTCACTTTCAGTGACAAAGTCCCAATTACAAGGGGGACTTTGTCATTATCAATGACTTGTTTCTTTGCCACGCTTCTTGCTTCAGCAGGTTTCAAGGTATCACATTCCCTCTATTCTATCTATTGAACATTTCTTTGAAGTTGCCCAACAGTTTCTACAAAGGCAACATTTCTCTTTCTCGAATGGCATTTGACAAGATTTAAGTGTAATTATAGTGTAGGTGTTGGAAGTTGAAGAAAGACAATATGTACAATTAGCCAAGAATATTTAGACCATCAGGTGTTAATGTGTCTGGCTTTGATATACATAAGGATTCCAACTTTTTAACACAGTAGGTCGTCCATCTTTTTAGCTCCGCTGTCAGCGACGCGGAGCTTATCAAATAGGTTGATTTTCTGTTGTCCTCCGTAGTCGTCGTCTGTCAATTATTGCCTTCTCTTCTAAAACCGCAAGTCCAATTGCTTTGAAATTTTATATGCAGTTCACTTGGGGTGACCTCACTTAAATTTATTCAAATCGTGGTGAAATTTGCATGTTTGTATTTTGGGGGCATTTTTTGGTGTTTTTGGTTAAAAAAATCTTCTTCTCTGAAACCACTGTTCGATTGCTTTCAAATTTGATATGCTGTTTAATTAAGGTGACTTCAGTCAGATTTGTTCAAATTGTGAAATTTGTATTTTTAAGGCAATTTTTGTCATTTTTGGTAAAAAAAGTCTTTAAAAATCTTCTTCAAAACTACCAGCTAGATAGCTTTGATATTTTGTATATATGTTCCTAGGGATGATCTATTTCAGATTTGTTCAAATTGTGCAGAAATATGCAAGCAAATGTGTTTAAGGCAATTTTTGGTCAAAAGTACTGGTCTGATAGTTTTGAAATTTGGTATACAGGTTTCTACAGATGAGCTAAGTAATATATATTGAATTTCTGATGAAATCTGTAATTTTGTATTTTTGGGGAATTTTTGCCATTTTTGGTCAAAAAATGTGTATTTCCAAAGCTACTCATCTGACAGCTTTGAAATTTGGTATACAGGTTCCAATAGATGTGTTAAATGATATTTATTGAAATAATGAGGAAATCTGCTATTTCGTATTCTTGCAATTGAGGCAGTTTTTCCATTTTTGGTCAAAAAATGTGTTTCTGGAAAAGTACTGGTCTGATTGCTTTAAAATTTGATATGCAGGTTCCTACACATGAACTAAACTTGATCTTTTGAATTATGATGACATCTTCAATTTTTTTGGGGGGGGGGGGCAGTTGTTGCCATTTTGGTCAGAAAATTTTATTCTTAAAAAACTACTCACAAGATAGCTTTGGTTTACATGTTTTTAGGGATGATCCGATGTGATATATTCAAAGTAAGATGACTTCAATTGTGTATTCTTGCAGCTATTTAAGCCACTCTTTTCTGGCCACTGCATTGAGCTATTCCACCTTCTTCATCAACATGTGTCAAAAATAGTTATTCTCTACATAAACGGAGCTATATCGGCCGATAGGTCACTTGTTTTATTTTTACTATACAAATTATTGACATACCAGTATCTTGGATAGTGTGCTGATCTGAAATGAAGTGGATTGCCATTTGCATGTTTGATTTGTTTGACGGATTGGTTTGACGGATGGTTGACAGGCAGTTATTAAATATATTGAGTTATTCTGTTTCAGTCTCACGTTTGCAAATTTTGCATCTGTTACAGGTTACATGATATTTTGTACAGTGATGTGCACTGTGTTGTTTGAGTAACTTTGAAAATGAGGGGCAGATGCTGAAAACTCACGTGGAGCCACATTTGTAGAAGCCTGCTGGTGAATTTGGTTACTCTAGATCACTAGAGACTTAGTTACTAAGATCTCACTGGATTCTGCTGGGTCAGTAGGCTATGATGGTCATTTCTAAAATAGCTCTTTTGCAGCGGGTTGATGTGTGTAAAATGTTGCAATAGGTCTTGGCAATCTGTTTGATGTAGGGACGACATAAACCAAAAGTAACTCTGAATTGAATGTGTTTTCATAATAATTTTTGGTCCTTATAGGTCAAAAAAATCTCTAAAACGTTGTCCCATTGCTTTGATATTTAGTATGTATGATCTCAGGGTGGTCCTCGGTCAGTTGACTGTGTAATCAGGGCAAACCTGTTGATATCTTATGTATTTTCAACTTATCTTCAGCAATTTGACTTGCCTTCATGCTTCACTCATTTGAAATAACCAGCAAGCAAAGATCGTTCTGTCAAAGTGGTTCTATAAGGGGTATGTTCTCTGCAGCGTGAAGGGTACATGCCCATGCTTACGCAGATTGGAACTATTTTGAAATAATTTGTGACGTCATTGAATGTTGTGCACATGTATACTGTGCTCCATCCTCTGTGCTCTGAACTTCCTGAGTGCACCACTGCCCTCAGGTCATTTTTCAGTTGCAACTTTTGCCAGCTGTGTAGTCCTGCCGCTTGAAATGCTTGAGCAGTGGTGTTGGGAGAGCCTCTCTTCTCTTCTTCTGGTGGCTTGATAGATACGTTCATGATATAGAAGTAGCTTGCTCATATTGCATTATTCACTACGTATGGGGAATTCATCACAGACCGTGGAGAGAATTTATACAGCCAGCTTTATTTTCATTAATCTACGGGCAGGTTTTTTCCTATTCATTGCAAAACTTTCACTTATTGTACTGGTACTTACATGCCAGAACCACAGTGTGTGGTCGTAGTTTTTCTTTTCCACATTGTCTGTCCTACAATGGCCTACCCGGTGATCTGGGTGCTGATCAACCAGAAGTGAAGTGACATTAATTTATATGGCGTTAGGTTTCTGTACCAAACCTGAATACTAACAGCCCATGAGATATGTCTGCTAATCTGAAATGGAAAATAAAAAATATTACATCGCATATCTTTGTAAAAGAGTTTTGTATTTTTAGTTTTCGGCATGATAAAGTACCCCAGGATAGTATTGTGGATAATATTATTATGAAGACATATTGTTTTGACATCATTTTGATACATCCTTTTTCAATGCTTTCTTTAAAGGTTTCTTTCATTAGTACCACTTGGCAATGTGAGAAGTATCTTCTTACAAGGGAAGTAGCGGATAAATTTGAAGATGATTGAGATTCTGCAGCAGACTCATAGTGACAGGCTGAATCATCACTGGCGCCATCTTTGGTTCCCTTCTGAATAGCCTCACTTGAGTCTTGCATTACCTTCAGTTGGATTACTCTCTCCTTGTGCACTAATTCGTCCCTCAATGCTCTGGTTAATGCCGCAATTTCTGAGGATTCTTCAATCCCTTTTGCCAGGCAATAAAACGCTGCCTGTGTTCCCTCTAGGTGGGACATTGAAGATATCATGCCAGTTTCTTTGCGTTATTTCAAATTTTTTATTTATTTCAAGACTGGGATTCAAACTTATAGAAGAAATGTATCTAAAAATTTACTGTCTGGTTATAAAATAACGTTCATGATTTGCCAATTATAAATCAATTTAAATCAGGTCTCCCAAAAGTAAGGTCGTATGCATAATTCGTGTTTGTTTGTGCAAATCGTCATAACTGTATTATGCATCCTTCTTCCCTGTCATGAAATAGTGGACTGCATTTGAATGGCGGTCAAGTTCCCGACCTATACCGGTGCTGTTGTATAGTGTTTCTCCAATGCCTTCCTGAAACTTAATTTCCTTCTCTACATCTTCCATGGGCACCTGGTGGATACTGGTGACGACGTGGCTTAGGGCTTAAGTTGCTTGAAACTGAAACCTTAAACGGTTTTCTTCTTTTTCTAGGGTTCCAGTTTCTCCATTTCAGAAGCTTTATGCTTTCTTGTCTCACATCTGAGTTAGAGTACACCCCACTTTCAGTACTGGCAACTGTGGTGTAACTTCTCACAGTCATCCTTCAGACTACCCAGACTGCGTATCAAGGAGTGTGTGAATAATGTCTGTGAGATAATACTTCAAATTATCACATGGCTGCTTAAGAAAAATAATAATAAAATAAATTTAGCCATTAAGTCCTTGATCGATAATATATTTTAATCATATCATGGCCATGCTCCTCCTTAATGCTTGTAACACTGAAACTCTTACTAATACTTTATCTGACACAGCATCTTCAACATGATAAAAGCCCCAGTCTATTTTGCAGTAACCTGCAGCCTTTAGGGTGTATTTAACCATATTTACTTTATTCACTTCACACGTATATCATAAGCAGGGTGTATTGTGGAAGGTTGACACTGATATTAAGGTTCTTTACGTAAGAGTTAACACAAATCTTTACTTCTTTTTGGTCCAGTTCCTGTGTGTTTCAAAAGATGTAAATACCCCGTTAGAAGATAAAATCTTACAGGATAAAAGGAAAATATCAAAGAATGCGGAATACTTGTAGCGTAACATTGTCAAATTGGTTTACATTATAATAGATGTTGGTGTGTTGGAGCAAACTGCTTCATATACAACTGTATACACATATTCTGATTCTGAACATGTGTCAAATATGTTAAGTATATACACGTACGTATACTAACAAAATGCAAAACTACAGTGTACACTTATACAGTGTTCTTTTTCTGCAATGAAGTTGTATTATCCAATATTTGATAGTTTTGTACATTTTAACTGCAGATGGTACGCCGTCTCTCATGAAATATATTACAAACACCATGTTCCCCCAAGCAGCTGAGGTAAAAACATAGACAACTATGTTTTATGCAATGTAATATGTTGGACTTTGTTGTCCTGGTTGTATTTATTTTTCCTCTTCGATTGATGTGAAGTGAGGAGGTGGAGGTAGGGAGGAAGTGTCGCTGTCTAAGTCAGTAACACATCCTATGTCGTTGTTGGTTGATGTTTGCTCGTCGTGTGACTCTCCGAGGTGGAATACTCTTCCGTCATATCTGGTTGACCATCTGGGATGTCCTCTTATCTGTCTTGTAAACGTGCCATTTGGTATCCGTCTTGGCTGAGTTTGGTCATGTCCGGTTCTGCATTCATGAAGACAACACTCTTGGGTGGATCAAAGTCTAGGATCTTGGACATATACTTTCTGATGAATATGCATCCGTTCTTTAATTTTTCCAGTGTGCCATAGTTGAGGATCTCTAAGTCATGGCGTACTAAGTCAAATACTGCTATCTTCTCCTTGTTGTATGCGTAGAAGACATCTTTACTTGCGGTGGTGTCACTCCAAAATTGCTCCGTGAGAGCATCTTAACCATTGGGCCAAGAATGTTTTGCTGCTGTTTCCTTGTTCGTCTACCACAAACATTATTTGACGGTCTGTTGCCTCCACCTGCTTGTCGTCAAAGTCTGCCACCATTGCCAAGAAGCTGAAATAACAGTGGCGGAACGCCTGGCACCATCTTCCAAGGGTGCGTGGCTCTCCTGCGAAGTTGTGGATGTGAATGCGCTGGGATGATCGAGTCACATATCTCCGTGATGGTCATTAGGGGCAGGGCGTGTGTACCGCAGGCATTCTTGTCTCCCGCCGCGCCTCTGAGATGAAGGATCACTGATTTGGCGGGGTCTGCCATTTTCAGGAGGTCCCTGAAGACATCTTCTTGTTTCGTCCACTTGTCGCTGCCCACGGTTTTGTGGAGGCCGATTTCCCCTAGATCGGCGACATGTGGGGATAGCCGGGGTAAATATATTTATATACTCATCGTGAAGCTAGATGTGATCTCCGGAACAGGTATGTCTCTTCTGTTCAGACAGTTCTATAGAATCTTGCTTCTGGATGAGCAGATACGGATAATCTCTATTAATATATCTGTGGAGTGTCGAGCTGCTAGTAGTTTTTAGTATGGTGGTTGTACAAGTTCTTAGGAGCTCCGATGTGGTGCAGCGTTGTCCCAGGACGCTGACTCTGCTGGGGGTCGGCAGTATCCCCTAGCAACCAACAGGGGCCATTAGGGGCACTGTTCACACTACACTTAGGAAAGTTGGCCCTATACCCTATGAGATTAGCCTGGGTAAATGATGTTGTGAGTTGTACATATAATTGGACTGAAAGAGCACAAACTTTCATCAAATTAATAGAGGGGTTCAAAGGTGGGTAGAGATGGCCCAACTGCCAATGAGATTTAGCCTGGGCAAATGATTTGTGAGAGGTAGGTATATTGGGACTAAAAGAGCACAAACTTTCATCAAATTAACCACGGAGGGTTCAAAGGTGAGTGCAGGTGGAATTAACTACCGATGAGATTTAGCCTGGGCAAATGTTGTTTTGTGATCAGTTGCATAATATATAATTGGACTGAAAGAGCACCAACTTTAGTCAAACTAACACAGGGGTTCAAAGATCCATACTACCGATGATATTTAGCTAGGGCAAATGTTATTTAAAATTACAATATCCAAATATATGAACACTGAAAAGGATCGACATTAATCAAATTAAGTGAGGGCAAATTTGAGTATAAACTTTGAAACTAGCTAGGAAAAAGCAATCATCAGTAGCTGCATCATGATTGTCTAAACACATCAAATCTCATCGCACAGCCAAAGATTCAAGAATGATCAAACAAATCTCTTATATACAGCAGGGTACATACAAAAATCTGGTCAAAGAGATAAAATTTGCAATATCAACAATAAATAAATCCTACATATTATTGATTATTTTCAAAAGTAAGGAAATACTGAAAAAAGGAACTCCTTGACCATAAGTACAAAATAAAAAGTCCATTCATTTAATTGATAAATTAAATTGATAGATATTTATAAACAGCTGAAACTGTAAAATCACATTGATGAGGTATCCTGTCTGACTGCCCACACAGAGGATCTTCAGGGGCACTGCAGAGAGATGTTGCCCCATCTTGTTTTGTGTGTACAAATCCTACACCCATTTATTTACAATTTTGTGCTATGCTTTTTGTCTAAAATATCAAAGACGTCATCAACTCTTGCTCTCCAAGATAGAGGCCTTCCCCTTAATGCTTTTGCTCTTTTATTATTGGCTATGTCAAAGTCGTCATTGCACAATTCAACCTCACCACTAGAATCTGTATCTTCACTAGAAATGTATTTGGTTGTCAATATCCTTTTTATCATCTCTTTTCTCTTTCCCCATTGACATCATGATGGCCAGCATCTCTTTTCTTCTGGTTAATTTCAAGAAAACAAAGAGGGAACTTATTACAAAAATGTTGAATTAAATAAAACACTACATAGCTTCTATTGCTACACAGTTTGCTCAGAGATGATTACCTAAATGAAATCCAGTGTTTTTGTTTTTGTTCTAAAAATCTAGTGTTTTTGTTTTTGTTCTATACTGCAGCACATTTACACCTCATTTTCATGTACAGTTGTTCAATTTCAAAGGATGTGATATTCAAAGGTGTTAATAGATGCAATTTGTTGGTGGACAGGAAACACACACTCTAAATTCTCACACCGTCAACTGCTGGCTATGTTGATCGAAAGTTATCATTGGCTTTGCTTTGTCCCTGTAGCGGTCCCTCATAAATGGAATCTTCCGGTCTTTGCCAATCAGTGATCTTGCACTATACATAAATCCTATGTCACTTATTTTTGTGTCTGACAATTGTCACAAACACTTGAACCCTCCCCTTAATGGGGCTTATCAGCACGTTTTCCCATAAACATTAAGTCAGCTATTTTGAACTAAGGACTATATGATGTCACACCGCACAAGTTACTCACCTTACTTCCAAACTTAAGTGCCGAATATGGTGCAGCACGTTTTTTGACTTTGCGAGGTGAAGGTGTTGTGCGACGTCTTTTAAGACTGACAGCACAAAATTCTCTCACAACCCTTTCATTGAGTTGTTTACGAAGGTCAGTCGATTCTGCACTGCGTTTGTACACCTTCTGCAGGAGACTGAAGCACACGTCACAAAAACTATCATCTCCTGATGATGATTCCAGTGGACTTTCCAATTGAAACATACTTTCTGCAGCACTACCAACTGTTACGTCAGTACCCTTCAGTTTTGCTGTCAAGCAGAACCGCCTATAGCCTTTTTTGCGTTTACTGAAATGGGACATACAGTGAAGGCACACCATCGTGTAAAACAAGTTCATTTGATAGCATGTAGTAAGAAGAAATGAGTAAAACAAAGTGTCCTATGATTCGATTGAATAATAATTACATCTAACACAGTTGCCTCATTCTGCGGTACACCAAAATAAGTTTAATAGTACTAATTACAGCAACTTAATGAAGATTGGCTGCAAGTTACCGGTTAAAAAAGTGCAAAGCTATACTTAATAAACCATGAGTTTGTTGGGTGACAGTGACTAAATTTGGTCAAATATGGACTAAAGTTGCACCTGTTTCCCCCAATTCATAGATGTCACCATGTTTAACAAAAGAAATTACAATTCCACTCTATTCCTGTTACTGGTTACCTCAGCTTGTTCACTTTTAATTGATGGTGTGTGAGAAGTTTTTAAGACTTTAAGTAAATAGGGGAAAGTGTCTACTAACAGCGTATTAGCTCAGTTTACCAACATATAGCGTTTATTCCAAATTCACAATGTACACATTGAACTGAGAAGATAGACACTGCGGTAAAATCAGGATTTCTGTATGCATTAACTGGTATGGTGCCGGCACTCATACTTGTTGGGGCCATATTCTGATTAGGGCATATTTAAATGAGGTCATGTAGGGTACAGGTCATGAACTGTGAGATTCTCACAGCGAGGTTGCAAGGGCGGCCCCCAGAAACACGGATGCCTCACTCTCAATGTTTATGGAAGGCGATCAACGTGTTTAAACAAATTTCAAACCCCATGAACGACAAGGTTAGTGTAGTATAATAATGTTTAGTCTTCAGTAGTGATAAATTGGTACGACCAAATGCAGTAAATATGTAGTATTCCACATCAACGTACACGCCTAGTCCAGTGGGCTGCACTTATATTATACCCCCCAGGGCCATCGGCATAAGTAGCGCTACTGGTGAGCGAAGTCACCAAAACCAAAACTCATCGACGGCCTCACCATAGCATAAAATTTTGCAGCTAAGATTTTGTTAGCGTCTTCGATGGGAAGCAGACTGTAAGCTTATAACAGTGGATTGTACAATGTACGTACCCTATAGGCCTACTACGATGTGATATTTAGCTTTATAGCTCAGAGCCACTACTCTGCTTGGAGGTAGTAGCGGGTCCTTGCTTATACCAAACATTGAATGCAAGACTTTACTTGTCTGTTTCGTACAATGAAAAGTTCTCATCAGTCGATATTTTTCCGGTACAGATTTGCAGTATACAAAAGTCTACGACGCGTCCTTACACATAGGAGTAGGAACCGGGGGGAGGGGGGCGTCGGCTGCTCCCCCCCCCCCCCCCATTATGCTGAAGTTGGGGGGCAAATTATACTTTTGCCCCCCCAACTTTTACAAATACACATTGACTACGGCTAGCTGTCCCAACTTTTACATATTAATAAAATATAGATCTAGAGAATGACGTATTCTCATTGAGGCGGCTCGAAAATACACAAATTAAACAAACGCAGCACATGTTTTTGCGCACTATGTAACATTCAGTGTAATTGGCTGAGGGGCTGCACATGTCGGTCATTTTGACCAATCAGGCAAAACGTAACAAAATCGACGACCGTAGAAAGTAGCAAAGTTTCTGGCAATAAAACAATTGAACGCGCTGTATGGAAACGCGGGTACCGCTCCACGTGCACATGTACCGTGGATATTTTGAGCAAGCACTACCACAGCGTTCTCTATAATTGTATGTCAGAGGTAAGATAATAATCGGGATGATCTCTTTTTGGAGGATGTGGTGGCCCTGAAAAGGGCCGTTTGGTATGTTCGTTTGTTTTTTGAATCAGAGCTAATCCGATTCATCAGACCAAGGCCGCCCCAGTACTTCTAACATATGGTATATGGCTTCGATATTCTCGTTCAAGGAATCTAGCAGTTCTTCTGTCCTTGAAAGTAGCCTCATCATCCTGCGTGTCTGGAAAAGAGATCGAAGTACTGGGGCCATGTCCATGATCAATCGCCGTCGCTGCCTGTAGAGTGTTTCCAGATTTTCCTGGAGTTCGGCAATTGCTTGGGAGCGGTCATACGGATCTTGCAGATACCGTGAAGACATCTTGAGAAATGGTATTCTAACTTTGTGCACATGTGCACAGAGTAAATTGTAAAATGCATAATGTTCTTTTGATTTTCCGTCCTTGTCGATTAATACATATTGAGCAGAAGAGAAGGGAAAATTTAGACCTGATTAAAATGTACCTAAAAGTTATAATAATGTTTATGTACAAAAGTGTTTCCATCATTTTCCGGATGCATCAACAATATCATAGCTCGCATGCAACACTGTCTTCTATTATTGATATTGGGCGCCAGTTTGCACTACCCTGTATTAACTGGGGAAATATTTTTTCTATGTTTAGTGGGGTGATTTTGTCATTGTGCATGGCTTTAGCAATTTGCACAGCTTTATGGCTTGTGACAAATGTATTGTGTAACTGTTCACCGTAGAGGGCACTCTCCTGTGTCCCATATACTTACTGCTCTTAATAAGCCGCGGACAAAGACACACTGAAGGAAAAGATGGAAAAAGAATCCCATGAAAACATTACCGGTTTAATAGCATCATTTTTATTTTGTGACCGTTCAGTAGTATTTTCTGACCCTTATCCCGCACTTTTGATAAGTGTACTTGGTGCTGCTCTTTACTCTAGGTTGGGATATTAGAAAACTGATAATGGCATCAAAGAAGAAGTCCGATCAAGATATAAAAAGTCTTTTTCAAAGCCAAAGGTATTTAGCACTGCAGTGGTTCTGTTTTAAATTTTGTTTTGCGTATTTTGCTTCGCGGTCAGAATTGTTTTGGTTTTTTTTGCGTAAAATGTAACGAAGACAGCAGAATCGACTCAATGGCACTTCGAATTTTCAGAGTTTCCTGAGCAAACCGTCTGCCCAGTTCTCCTGCCACAAGATCCGACCCTTCAAAATACATTTTGTCTGTGATATCTCTGGGTGAAGAAAATCTGTGTGGCTGAGCTCCATTGTTGATTCTTCTTGGTGCATGCCTATACCTTGGTGGCCATACAGCTGATATTACGCTCGCACAAACGTGAAATAAAGCTACGAATTCAGCGCCCCTCTTAAGGTGGCGGTAAAGGCTAGAGCGTCAGTTATAAACTTCAATAAAACTATTAAAACATAGAAGTAGTCAACATTCTCTGTGAATAAAAAAATAGACATTTGGGCACAAAGGCATTGCAGAGTTATAGCACGTTGAAACTTCTGAAAAACTGACCAAATAAGAGGAAGTTCGGGAGTCCTTAGTGTATTAACTATGGTAGAGGTCCCTAGCTATGAAAAAAATGTTGAAAAGGGAAAGTCATCTTGTACTGTTTTTCAGGAAAGTTTGACAAGGCAGTGCTTGCCTTCAGAATGCGTGACTGCTATTGTAAATGCATTTTTAGATTCTTTGAGTGTCAAATAGGTGTCAAAAGTGAGATTAACCAAAGAGACTGCTCTGTGACTTCAAAAGAGGGGTGCAAATATGGCTTGTTTTCAACATTTTTGACAGAATAACAGTTTACCTACATAATTTTATACCAATTTAATCCAACCTTTGAAATGAGATATGGACATGGAATTTTTACAGCCTATTAACAAGGTTACAGATGAAATTTTTATGGCACAATTTTCCTGTATTTGAGTACTTTGTGAAAAATCACATTTTGAAATTGAAAGAAGTTTTAATAATTTTTAGCTACTATAGACTATAGTCTATAGAATGGGTATCCGTCCGTCGTCAGTCTGTATGTATGTATGTATGTATGTATGTATGTATGTCCGTTTGTGAGGCGTCCGTCCACTCAAATATCTTGAGAACCGCAGTACTTACTGATTTAATATTTGTTGTGTAGATGAAAAATATGATTTTGAGAAACTATTTTTTTTAATTTTTTGATATTGTTGAAAATAGGCAAATTAATGCCAAAAAAGGTGTTTTTGGTAAAAAATCTTCTTCTTCATAACCGCTGGTCAGACAGCTTGTTATTTGGTATACAGGTCCCTAGGGACAACCCAACTTAGATTTGTTCAAATTGTGATGAAATATGCAAATGTGTATTTTTAAGGAATTTTTTTGTCATTTTTGGTCAAAGTTTGACTTACATTGTATGTAATTCTTGTACTGTATAAGCCCTATCAATTCACCCAGAAAAAATAATTAATATGATTTCAAATAATTGAATAATCATCAAAGCCAAAATAATTTTAGTGTAGAATTATCAGAAAGTTCAACTTTTTTGACAGTACATAGTGAAATGCTTACCATCTTAGAGGATTAAAACATGTAAAGGTAACTTTCCTGAATCCCAACTTTGACATATCTGAACCGTCATTTATTGTGCCCTGTATGTTATCTCAAAGAAATTGCTCGTAATAGTTTGTCATGATAGGGTGGTCAAATAAATAGAGATAGAGAAAGTTCTAATTTTCATGTATTGTTGACTTGCTGAGGATAAAATAAAATTACTTTTTGAGGAAAAAAATAGAGTGGTCAAAGTGATAGGGTTTTTATGGTAAAGCTGGGCTGTAAGATTCCTCATGTGCTATTTATAGCAATTATGCAATCTGTGTAAACAGTGCAATGAAAGTGTTACATGACTCCATACAATGCTTTGATGACCTTGAACTTCTTAAGTTTCAAACATTTGTCTCTTCAGTGTGCTTTCTCTGAGTACGTACAGTCTCAACTTATTCAACAGAACTTACTTACAATGTTAGTTTGAAAGTTAAAATGTGGTTGGTTAGGATGAAAATAACCAGCTTAAGATTATTTATAACCTGACAGATATGCTGTATTTTTATGACTAAAGCTTGACCTTAATGAGATAATTTCATACAGTCAGGAAATACTTAATTTTGTATCCATGTCTATAGTAGCTTCAGGGACTTTGGCCCTATGTTTTGATATGTAAACCCATGTAAAATTATAAAAACAAATTTTATTTACAAATCCTGCCGTACACATCCTGCAATTAATACTATCAACATATTTATAACTAATTTGGTAGTATTAAGTACTATCCAATTATTATTAAATTCAAATATGTAAAACAATGTGAAAAATTAAATTTTAATATTGATTGGTGTCATATTTCAAAATCATGGCTACAAATATACAATTTTTATATACTTTGGAGAAAGTATTAACTAAGGCAGTTATCCTGAAAATTTGAACTAAATATCTTAATTCTAACACTTGAAACTTGGCATTAATTCTAAGAAAAGAATTGGTGCAAAAATAGCCTTTACCGCTACCTTAAGCAGGTACTTTTCATCAATTACACCCCAGAACAGAAATATGGGCAAAGGTAGCAATATACGGCGGAAATTTGGCCCGGACACATGTGAGATAAAGCAACACACACAGCGCCCCCTCTAAAGCAGGTACTTTCATCAATTACACCCCAGGACGGAAATATGGGCAAAGGTAGCCATATACAGCTGAATTTGGCCCAGACACATGTAAATGCAGCACAAACAACACCACTCTCACAAAACTTACTTAATCTTACCTGCTGAGTCACAACAATCAAAACCACTCTTTAAAACACACTTTTACTACCAACTTCACACATATTTTGATTAAGCAAAACCGATACAAATATAAAAATATACAGTTTGAAAACATTTATTCTAATACCCAAAATCATTTTCAGTACCAAAAAATTGACTATGCATTCAACTGAAAATAAGTAAATAAATATTACTGAATTGCCCAATCTAGCGCATCATCAGGGGCAGCACGTAGAGAATGTGCCCCATCTCTTCTCGTATGAATGTACTTCCCCCCCATTCTGTTTAACTTTTTTCATGTTTCGCGTCCAAAATTTCAAAAACTTTGTTAACACTAGTGGCTCTCCAAGGAAGTGGACGTCTGCGGAGGAACTTGGTCTTTCGATTTGCAGCAATGTTAAATTCATCATCAGAGGAAGATTCCCAAGACCCTGAATCTGTGTCTTCACTGAAGATGTAATGTGTTGTTTTAAGTAGCATGGTGATATACTGTTTTTCTTGCTGACTGAATGATGACGAGGAATTAAACATGTTCCGGGCATCTTGTTAGTTTCTGCAAAAGTAAAAATAGAAGCTCTTAAATGTTTTTGACAGGTTATGATTGATCTACGGTATTATATGCCATACAACATACATTCAGGTTGTATTTAAGCAGAATCTAAGTTTATATCTTTACGATACTAATTCAATACATTCCTTATATGTACATATATCTAATTACATTCCCTCTAAGCAAAGGGACATATCTTTATATAGACAAGGGTATTACTTGTCAAACAATAGCCCTTCAGAATATGGGAGCATGTAGCTATACTTTTTCAATTTAGCAACATGTGAGACTCGACTGTGTACAAGTAAGAAGCAAAATATATTTTGCAGAATAAAGAATCTGTGCAGTCTTATTTGGTATGATTTGTGTTATGATAGACGTCTTACAGCATAACCACCGGAAGACAACTTATTTCTAATTGGGTATTTAAATTCCTGTCACATGATCCATTTCTTAATCATGCATGAATATTTAGATTCAAAGACCTAGTCAAACTAAGAATTCCCGGAAGAAACTGAGATTGGAATACCTATAAGCTATACACAGTTGTAAAGCCTGGGAATAAAGCAATCCATTTTCGCTCATTTTGATGTCATTATGTACAATTGTAATCAATGAAAACAAAATAAACATGGTTGATATCACATATTTAGGGTTTTCAGCAGTATATGTTATAGGGGTCACCATCCCAGTATTGTGAAACAAATCTTAGCTTGAGTAGAATCTTTAACAACGGGTTTTTGCCACCAGCATGTACACAAATTACCTGTTGTTTTCTTTCCCTGTGAGCTTGTTTCTTCTTAAAGGGGGCCGCAGTGCCCTTTTGCTTCCGTTTGTTTTTGCGCCATTTTGTCATGAAATAGGTTTTGGATGTGACTGTAATAAAGAAGAGAAAGTAGAAAATTAATTTCAAGGTAGGGACCAATTATAATCCATAAGTGATAGAGAAGAAAGCACTGACCGATCAAAAATTTGTATGATTGTCGTTAGTCAAACCATCAGCACACGAACTCTTGGTAAGTAAAGGAAAGGAAATACATGCAAGCATGCACGACATCAATGACACTCACCATGAATAACAGGGTGGTCTTCCTTCATCTGCCCGTGAACAGCTCTTGATTTCTTTATTTACCTTGACATTGTGTGCATGGCCATGTTCTGGAAGAAAACAGTTAACCAGAATGAACTAAGCTAAGCATCACAAATTAATGTGAACCGTGAAAATAAACATGATAGCGTAGAAGGTTTGGAATGTTTATCCCGGAGGTACATTACAAAGGTTTGAAATTCTAAATGATTTATTATGTTTGCTGCTTTTGCGGTACATACAGCTAGGTTAAAAAATGCTTGTTATATTGGAAAGTATCTCATCAAAGAGCTCTCAGTTACACGATTTATTATGAAACACAAGAAAGTACAATTTGTATCTTCATTATATTCTCTCCAGATACTATTTTTGTATCTGCCTTCATTTGCTTTGTTGGTGTTTAATGATACCTGTTTCAGCAGTTCGATACTTGCAAGCGAGCTTTAGGATGTTGTATAAAAATGAAATTTCACCAAACGAAATGTATAAAAAATAATTAAGCTTATAACTGTGTATGAATATGCATAACGCTGGTCTATTCTTTCATCAGAAATTTAAAAAAATATGAAAAAGTGAATGATTTTGAACGTAAATCCACTTTGGAAATACACAAATGTCACAGTCACTTATTTGGAATACAGGGTGAAAGTTGACCTCAAACATATGGGTCAACTATTCTTAAAACTCAGTTGTCGATCCAATCATGATTTACCCAACCGGATTGTCAAAGGGTACTCTTATTACTTAATGTCACTATGGTATACTATAGATGCACTCTTAGTCTTATATCCATGCAATGTTGCTGAGTTATGACACTTTCGCCAGCTTAACTGAAGCTGTCCATACCAGTTATTATAATTTAACAAGTGAATTGTCTGTTATGAAAATAAATGAATATAAAATATAAATGAAAGATCAATTTTGTGTTGCTTACATATGACTGGTCACGAAGTGCAATCGTACACACTCTACTCCCTGGTAATGAAATAGTGGGCTATTTATTAATCATGTTCGTTGCTGCATATTTGCAGCATTTACCTGTCACGTCAAATACTGCTGCTTATAGTAATCTGAAAACAGCATTACAAACTTCTGTAAACATGCATCAGCATGTTTTAGATCTTCTAACAGTAAAATGTAAATACCTTCACACAAAAATAGAAAATGTTCCAAAATATCTGCAGGCATATTCCAATAAGACATGGAATAGAATAAATAGTAGCCATGATCTTATTTCATTGGCTTTCCAGTACTTGATATGTTCCAAACTGCGTGGACAGCGTGTAATTTCATTTTCGTTGGTTTGATATTCAACAATTCTTTTGTTGACAACATCTAATTTGTCTCCAATGTAGAAAGCCTTGTTCTTATTACCTGGTTCAAACCACAATTTAAGTAAGAGCTACCCCCTGACAAATGGCATGCATGTAATCTATAGCAGTAGCTGAAATAATATCATAATTAGGTATCCATGACAACCATGATGGCCCCCTAACCCCATCTTTGGCACTCCTTTGATCTATGGCTTGCCTGGCATCTAAAACTGTGTTGTTATGAGTTCAAAGTGGCCCCTTTGCATTAGAAAAGGGAAATAGATGGACATGACCCCTCAACCCTACTTTATGTGTCTCCCCTAGTTGTTTGCATTAAGGGCAGCCATATTTGCCATTGAACTGTGTGAAGTTCTGCACCATACATTTTGCTGGCATATCAAAAGTCCCCATAAATAGCATTCATTTTTACTGAGATTTTTCCCCAGATTCTGGTAAAGCAACTTGAATTTTTTTGTGAATATAATGATATGATGGCTGAGTGAAAGGGCATTAGAAATGTGGTCATATCTGGCTTTTGGCTGCCAAACAAAACACCGGCAAATACATTTTTCCTTTATGTTGTGTAGACTAATAACTTTGGCACACCTACTCCTGTTAGTGTTGACTTTATAGAAATGGAAGCCATTCAACACTTTGTCAGAATTGAGACACTGTAATTCAGTTATGACAGCAAAATTCTCAACACAACGTGTGCAACTGTCAGTATGACAATTAAAACAAAAACTAGAAAATGTATACTGGAAAAAAATCTCAACCTGTCCGAAGTGCTCTAGTCCATCATTTCCATGGAAAATAACACTGTAGCTATTACGCTATAACTACATGGAGATAGCTGTGGAAATGTATTACTGTACCCTTAATTAATAGATGATGATAAGATTTAACTACATCTGTTCTTGGCATACACCCTTAGTGACCTCATCAATTATATTAAATTGTAAATTTGTATGTTCAAATCAGCTTTTTTATTCTGATATAGAGAGACAGCCTCAGTCGAAACCATACAGGCGCCTGGTGTTTTCCGCCGTGAGCTGTAATAACCTGTTAAGGTCAATCCCATGGCGTTCAGCCACCAGCAAAGCAACATCCCCGATAAAGGCAGGGGTGTTCGGCCTGGGTCCTCCCGGCATAGGGAAATACGGGGAGTCAGTCTCTAGAAGAAGACGACTCTCTGGTACATCCCTGAGGGCCTCGATCTGAGCGGAAGTAAATACGCTTACTCTGCCCGTAAAACCGAAGTAGCAATTGGGAAACACCTCAATCCAGAACTGAACAACTGATTTGTCCCCGTGAAGCAGTGGTGATGAATAAGCTGTCGCTCTTGGATTGATGCAGAACTCCCTCATCCAAATCCAAGAAAGATGAAGTGCCCAAAACCTCGTAGATCAATGTCACAACCAATCAGAGACTGGAAGTGGAAATTAGCTGAAGTGTTAGTGGTAATACCGAAATTCGGGTAGATGACTCTCAGCATGTTCACTAGCATGGTTTTACCTGCGTTACTTTGACCTTGAAGTAATAACCCATTGATTTTGGTCTTGGATTTAGACAACACAATAAACAAACAATGCAATAAATGCTCGGCTCGTTCAGACTGAGCTTCAAACCATTCAGACATATGAGTATACGTTTCTCTTAAAGAAGCACATTCACGACCATCATAAAACAATGGCTCAAATCTATTATGCAAACGCATAAACTCTGCGAAATGTTCTTTCAACTCTAATGAACTCGCGTTTCATCATACTCGTTGGTAGCCAGTTCTTCAGCGATCTTGTGCTTGCCGTAGGCCTTGTACTTATACCAGGATTCTTTCACCAGATGACTCGGTGGATCATTCGGGTCGATGGTACCTTTACGGTCTTCGTGGTCTCGTGCGTACTGAGCAATGCGTTTGCCCACAGAGTTAGTAGTCGTACACTGGAAATGGGTCATCATGGCAATGGCGTAACTAATGTAATGCGAAATGTCTAATTTCCCCTTAAAAGACGGGTTGAAATAAGGTGGCTTACCAATCACGGCTGGAATTTCACCATCAGAGCTGTCTTGCTATTCTACGGATGTCAATCGAGGTCGTTTCGGCTTCGGTTCGGCGACGTTGGGTATCTCAACTGGTTGTTCAGGAACAGATAAGGCTTGTCTGGCTTCTCTGGTAATTCGTTCAGCTGTTTCGCCAACGCTGCCGATGTACTCTCGTTGTAATAAGTACTTTGAACATCCAGGAACGCTTCTGATGGCTTGAGAGGTCACATTACAGTCAAGTACTTCGCGGATGTCCTGCAAATACAACCAAAACGGCGACCTGCAGTAATTTTGGAAGTACCCATCAGTTCCCCACATGATATGGTAATGAAGTAGAGGGATTCTGCCAGGATTACATCCTTGGTTGTGAGCTGCTATGATGACATCGTTCATAGGACGGCGATTAAGTACAGCAACGAGAGACTTCTGTGCATACACATGATCCACGGTAAGCCCATCGGTCTTAGCATCCAAGTAAAAACGTTCTCCAGGACCAGCTTTACACCGTATAACATTGCGATTTCCAAAAACATCCTTTTTTGTGGGGTCAGAACCAACCACAATGGAGCGGAGCATGCGAGACATAGTACGGTGTTCCCTATACAGCTGCACTAAAGCATCTGATTTGAAATTTGACTCCCCTACGTACTTATAACGTAATACTAAACGCTGATTGGTTGAAATGGTTTCGCCCAAATCTGATTGGTTAAAATGGAACAGTCCAAATTAAGACCACCTAAGTCACTGAAAATTAATGTATTACGTACTAACCTTCACAAATAGTTAAAGAACGCAAATTTAAATCAAGTGTGATCTTATCCAATGCCTCCTGCTGCTGTAGACTGATATCTGTAATCAGAAGTGGTCGATCTTTCATAGCATCGCAAACACGACGATTAAAATCGACTAACACCTCTATATTACCATCAGCTACGACTCGATCTCTTGTTTTGCCTTCAAAGTTGATGTACGGGTTGTCGTGTTTAGCACAACGTCCAATCACTACATCTGCATTGACCTGTACTGGATTTAGACCTTGGTAAGGCCCTTTATGCCAAAAGTCCATCATCTCCTGATCTGTGATATACCCTAGTTCACGAATAAGTACAGGAGAATACAGGTACTTCCGACTGTTAGGACATGCTGCACGATACAAATCAAGCCGTTCACACACATCTTCAGGCCATTTAGCAGTGATGCTAGCAAGGCGAACCATGAATTGAATGAAATTCGCCACCAATTCAATAGCACTGCCTTCACTGTCGCTGGTACCACTGTCTGTGCTTGAGTCACTTTCACTTCCATCTTTGTAGGTTGTTTCGTCCATACGTATTTTACCGTCATCTACTAGCTTGTCGACATAAGCTACAACAGTTTCTTCGTCCCACTGCTCTTCTCCCAATACCTCACCCGGAAGCTTGCCCTCGACTGCAGACATCACACCGACAGCAAATGCGAAATCTTCACAGTGTTTGTCACATGACATGTTGCGGAATGGCCTTTTCATTTGAACGCCATCCCTTATGTACTCCGTGGATTAAATCCCTAGCTGTTCATTAGTAGAGGTTCCTAGCTTCCCTTCATCAATGGGTAGTAATACATAATACTAACTGCGCATGCGTGGTGGGTACGTATTAAGTACTTTGAATTTTATGTAAAAATGGTGTTTGGGACATGTTGAAAAACAGTCCCATTCCCTTCAAACATCTTCGATCCACCTCCCTTGCTTCTTACGGACTGCAATCTCATACTGACACTTTATGGCATATCCGGTCGGAGTCTGGCTCTGTAACGATGGCACCGACCGAATCGATGAGGTCCTTGGCAATCCAGAGAACCCCATGACTACTTGCTTCGGTGATCTGGGTGGTGATATGTTGCCAGTGCTCCAAAGGTCTCTGTCTCAAGGCTCTCCTTGGTGACTCGGAGGATGAAGAGGACGCCATTTCTAAAGACAAACATTGGGTGATGAAAAAGAACATTCAACAGATTAGTCACAAGCCGGACAGGTATAGAGAGAAATCTTCCATGAATCCTGTGGAGTCACCCCAACACAGTGGCCATGGTACCATTCATAACAAATATCACATTCTATCATGAACTCACCGTGATAGCGTTTTCTACATAAACAATACACAGTTTGTAATTCACCGGAGACTCCTTCTTTACCCTTGCTATGTTTCTCAATGTTTTTCTTATATTTAAGAATCAAGTTTGGAAGTTCTTTATTCCTACATAGCTTTAGTCTATCATGGTTAGCTGTAACAATGGCCCACTGGAACTTTACCTTATTTAAGTAAGGGGTCAATTTATGAACAATAATTCCATGGCCTTTCCATGGCCTTTCCATGGATGACTAAGTTTCCGGCTTTTACCTTTTTCTATTGACGACTCAAGCAAGTAAACACAATCCCCCACATTGTAAGAATAAATGTTTACTCTCAAATCATAGTCCCTTTTCATTAATTCTTGGGTCACCTTTAATTTGGACCTGGCTACTTCATGCGCTAACTTAATAGCTGCTTGAAGCTCACTAACATAACTTTCACGGTCTTTGGCTGGCTCTGCTGTGATACCAGCTAGGCGACTGATGCCATATGTTGTGGGTTCGAATCCGATTGAAAACTAGCCGTATTCAGATGTATATGTATTACAATATGAACCTAAATCTATGACTGTATACGATGTCAATTTAAATTAAATCATAGTCATCTCGGTAAGATTGAAAAATTAATAAATTTCACAACTTTCCGTCAAGTTTCTACTATGACATGATTGGATGACCTTGTTTTTTTTTCAGGTTTATTTTGTAAAGTATTTAATTTCACATATGTTGGCTGATTTTCATTGCATTCCAACCATTCTTTCAAGAGTTATTACTGCCACAAGAAACGAATGCAGTACAAAACACAATTGTTAGGAGTATTGGATTGAAATGTTTACAACATAAAGGTGATACTCATACTTCATGCAAAGTTTACGACCTCAAAATAGGGTATTGGACAAGTTTAAATTGTCAGTTAGAATTCTATTTACAAAAGCCTGGATGTAATTGCTTTCTAAGTGAAAAATGAACTGTTAATTATCAAAAGAACATTGATTTTGTAATCAGCATGATAATGAAATTCATTTGAGATTCTTTACTTGTTATGTATATGGACACCATAACGTCTCTATACCTGAATGAAAATCTTCATATGCCTTACAGTAATATCCACACAAAATATAAAACAGAATCATTTGTTGCAAATTTCTTCCCGATTACTCATTGATCTGGCATTTTTAGACTGCAATTAGTCTCAAACTCTCAATTTCCACAACGCCATATTTTTACCTCTGAAAAAGCTGCTTCAATAAGCAAGCAAATGGTCACTACTTCATACATGATGCCATAACTCACAAAGTTTTTAGGCAACCAAAAATAGCAATTTACCTGTTTGAATATATAATTAGACTGAATAAAATTTGACCAGGGGTCAGTGAGAAAAAAACGCGATTTTTAGCTCCCATAGCCATATGTATATATGGCAATGGAAGCTATTCTTATAGGCTAGGGAAATGTATGTATGTCTGTATGTCTGTATGTCTGTATGTCTGTCCGTCAACATCAAAAACTCCAAACCGCTGCACATTTCATCTTGATATTTGGTGTGTACATGGATGATGGGCTGTAGATGAGATTTTGTTCAAATGAAGTTGTCATTGCCAAAAATATGCAAATTAAGTGAAAAAATGTAAAAACAGTCAAAATTGAAAATCTCAATAACCACTGAGCAGATTACATGAAAAATTAGCATGTAAGTACTTTGGGCTGACCTGAAATAATTGTGCTTTTTTTTATTTTTTGATATTGTTGAAAATATACAAATTAGTGCCAAAAAAGGCGTGTTCGGTAAAAATCTTCTTCTTCATGAACCGCTGGTCAGACAGCTTTGATATTTGGTATACAGGTCCCTAGGGATAACCCAAATTGGATTTGTTCAAATTGTGATGAAATATGCATATCTGTATTTTTAAGGATTTTTTTGTCATTTGGTCAAAAATTTATTTCATCAAAACCACTCATCTGACAGTTTTGATATTTGGTATACAGGTTCCTACAGATAAACTAAATATGATATATATAATCAGTGTTTTCTCTGCATGTTCATTGAAAGGGGCACTTTCTGCCCCATTCATCAAAATTAGGGGGCAGACTTGACACTTTAGGGGGCAGTCACTTTTGATGTTGATTTGCCTTCCTAGGAAGCGCCTCCCCGATATCATTACGATCGTCACCAAGTACGGTTGCAACGTCTATGTCTCATGCAGCACCCGTGCTAGCATCGACACCATGATGTTTGTCAGCTTGTGATGTGCTCGCCTGCTCTCCATCTTCTGTCGATTTGTCACACACAGATTTTCAGAACTCGACATATTTGTTCCATTGGACACGATTTGGTCCTAATTTTGGGGTTTAAATCCATGAAAATATGCTCCGGCCGAATGGGTCACTTTTTTACGAAAAAATCCCTAAACATAGGTCGATTTTTATCAAAAAAAACCCTATAAGCATGGGTCAATAACAAAGCAAATGTCCTATGCTTCAGGAAAACCGTCACGTGCAACAGAATAAAGGTGAAATTCCTAAACTTTGTAAAGCACATCCCTAACAGTTGGCCATATTTTCGGAATATACATGGGTTGATGTAATTGGCAATTGGCCAGCACATCCCCGTATGAAAATATCAGGTGTAGGCCTGCCCCTCCTTGGTGCCAATAACATGATTGCTGTTTTATTGTAATCGACATCGATCGTCTAAACCTAGAATTTTATTCATAATTTCATCATTGATGATTGTTTACTGCTTTCAAACTTTAAAAACATGAACATCAAATTGCACTAGTATCCGTGGAGACTGAACCGCAAATACGTCCTTGGCTGTTATTTTCGATGCGTACACTCCACGTCATGCACGTCACCAAAGCTGAATGACAGGCGGTATTTTGTCTTTTCCGAGGGAGTATTATGCCTAGAGACAACAGCAAATTCACATGTCGCTACACTATGCGCTAGGGACACCCTCAAATAACAAATGGACATCTTTGCTTACTGTGTTTTTTTGCGCGATTTCCGCGCAGTCAGTAACTTTTTCAGGGCAGACAATGGCTCGAAATGCGCAGTTTGCGCAATTGCGCAGTCGAGAGAAAACCCTGTATAATATATGATGAAATCTGCAATTTTGTATTTTTGGTGCAATTTTTGACATTTTTGGTCAAAAAATGTGTTTCTCAAAAACTACTCGTCTGATGCCTTTGATATTTGGTGTACAGGTTCCTGGGGGTTCTCCTAGTGTGATATAGTGAAATTTGATGAAATCTTCAATTTTTGTATTTTTGGGTCAATTTTTGCCATTTTTGGTCAAAATATTTGTTTCTCAAAAGTTACTCAAGTGATAGCTTTGATATTTTGTATACATTTTTATACATAATTATGATGAAATCATCAATTTTGTATTTTTGCAGCTAATGTTGCCATTTTAGGTCAGGCCATCCTGAAATGAGCTATCAAAGATCTCAACCATCTTCATCAATACATATGTCACAAAAAGTTGCTCTCTACATAACACAGCAGAGCTCTGTTGACTATTGGGTCGCTTGTTTTTTTCAGAACCACTGGTCAGACAGCTTTAATATTTGGTTAACAGGTCCCTAGGATGACCTTAGTGAGATGATTTCATACAGTCAGGAAATACTTAATTTTGTATCCATGTCTATAGTAGCTTCAGGGACATTGGCCCTATGTTTAAGATAATGTTGTGATTCAGTAAGCATTTGAAATGGTAAACTGTATTTGGTGTTGAAATGCGGTAAAAAATAATGAGAAAACATAGCTGAGGTGATTTCAGCAGGTTTGGTTTCCAACAAATATATTCAAAGTTTTTTTCAATGTTAAAGAGTGATGGAGGGGGGGGGGGGGGGGTCCTGGCAGATTTTGAAAAAAATCCAAACAAATGTCAATAAAAAAATCAGCCACAGAAGGTTTGTCAAAAAAGAAAAGGTGGGATAGCGGGAAAAAAAGAATGTACAGTGTATCGGATAAAAAGATGTTCCTCATCAATCTTCCAGACAACCCCCTTTTATCAAATGGTACACCCCTGATGTATTTTTGTGTGCCATTAAACATGCAGTGTATTTTAGTTTAAGATGTCAATCAAGTTAGGTAAGGTTTGAAAGGAATAGTCAAGTTCACCACAGTTTAACTTTATCTCTTGTGTCATCATCCTTGTGTAATTGGTTAAGTTTGTAAGTTGCTCCAGATGTGGATATACCAGCTGTTCTGGAAGAAAGCAATGTTTACTTTTCCCTATAGAGTTTCTAAGTTAATGATTTCATGTTGAAATCTCTCCATGTATCTGGTGCATGGGCAAAATGTAAATATTGGTTGCATGTTATGTATTTCAGTCTATGTCAAATATTGTAAATGAAAAAGTGTGCTTGTAAAAGATAACATGTATGTCAATTAAATTATATAAAATAATTAAATATTAAATATTAAATTAAATTGTGTCAATTAAATATTAAAACTGCCTTGCAGTTTGATTGTCTTAAAAATTATCACAGAAGTAGAAAACGAAAAGAACTAATCAAATTGCTGTAACATATTCACCCTCAGTGTCTGTAGGCCTATACTTAACTATTTTATCATTACATTCAGCTTTTTGTTATATCTTTATCACTCTCCATGGGCCAAGGCACACTTGGGGTCAATGTCATCACTCTGTGCCAGTCTGTGAATGTCAGTCTGTCTGTATTTAGGCCCATGTTTCATTTTGTTTTGATAACTATATTTGGTATATAGGGATAACCTAGCAATACAATTTTTTTGACAAAATGTGACATGACTTCGGTGACCTTTGACCTCAAATATACATATTTGTCCATAACTCAGTAACCACAAGTAATATAATGGGTTCTTATATAGCGCACATATCCACAAGTACATGTGCTCAAGGCGCTTTACAATTATTATTACCCCTGGTCACTGGACCTAATATGATACCACTCAACTCCCTGGGGAGCAAACTACAGCTCACATGTGCAGCCAATAAGCGCAGCAGAGCTAAACACACACATTTCAACCACTGTCCTACCAGGTACCCATCACTCCTGGGTGGGGAGGAGCAATGAGGAATAAAGTGCCTTGCTCAAGGACACAACACCATGGCCATGCCGGGGCTCGAACTCACAATCCTGTGATCGTGAGTCCACTGCTCTAGCCACTAGCCCATGATGCCTCACAAGTGGCTACACCCTTCATGTATAGTATGAGGGACACCTTATGATGCCACATATTGTACCTTATTAATTATGTGCATATCTAATTTTGAGCAAGCCAATAGAGCCAGAGGTCTGATTTTTGATATATAGGGATAACTATAGGAGAGAATTTTTTTTGACAAATGTAATGTGACCTCGGTGACCTTTGACCTCAAATATACATATTTGTCCATAACTCAGTAACCACAAGTGCTACACCCTTCATATCTGGTATGATTGGACACCTTATGATGCCACATATTGTAGCTCATTAATTATGCACATATCTCATTCTGAGCAAGCCAATAGAGCTGGATGTCTGATTTTTGGTATATAGGGATAACTATAGGAGAGAAATTTTTTGACCAAATGTCATGTGACCTTGATGACCTTTTACCTAAAAAAATATGTTTATGTCAATAAATAAGTAACTACAAGTGCTATGTCCTTTGTATTTAGTAGGATGGGAGACCTTATGACAACACATGCTTTACCTCATTAATTTTGCACACATCTAATTCTGGGCAAGTGAATAGAGCTAGAGGTCTGATTTTTTGGCATATAGGGATTAATTAGCAATATATTGTTTTTTTTAGTCCCCGCGGACGAAGTCCGGCGGGGACTTATAGATTGGGTCCCGTCCGTGTGTCCGTCCGTCCGTCCGTCCGTCATCAACAGTTTCTCAGACACTGCCAAACCAATTTTGTTCAAACTTGGCACAAAGGCAAAGCACTATGACCTACAGATGCACATCGATTTATTTTGCGATACGATCCAATATGGCCGCCAGGCGGCCATTTTATTACAATTTTTTCATGTACGGAGCCATAACTCAGACATGTTTCAACCGATTTTATTCAAAGTTGGTACAAGGACATTGACCAATGTCATAGATATGCATGTCAATTTGTTTTGTGATATGATCCAATATGGCCGCCAGGCGGCCATTTTATTACGATTTTTTCATGTACAGAGCCATAACTCAGGCATGTTTCAAACGATTTAATTCAAAGTTGGTACAAGGACAATGACCAATGTCATACATATGCACATGGATTTGTTTTGTGATACGATCCAATATGGCCGCCAGGCGACCATTTTGTTTCGATTTTTTCATGTACAGTGCCATAACTCAGGCATATCTCAACGGATTTTATTCAAACTTGGTACAAGGACATTGACCTATGTCATATATATGCATGTCGATTTGTTTTGTGATACGATCCAATATGGCCACCAGGCGGCATTTTATTACGATTTTTTCATGTACAGCGCCATAACTCAGACATGTTTCAACAGATTTTATTCAAAGTTGGTACAAGGACATTGACCAATGTCATATATATGCATGTGGATTTGTTTTGTGATATGATCCAATTGGCCACCAGGCGGCCATTTTGTTATGATTTTTTCGTGTACAAAGCCATAATTCAGGCATATCTCAACTGATTTTATTCAAAGTTGGTACAAGGACATTGACCTATGTTATACTTATGCACATTGAATTGTTTTGTGATACGATCCAATATGGCCGCCTTGTGGCCATTTTTTTTACGACTTTCCATGTCCTGAACAATAACTCAGACATGTATCAAGCAAATTTATTCAAAGTTGGTACAAGGACATTGACTTATAGTATACATAAGTACATTGATTTGTTTCTCGATATGGTCTGATATGGCCACATGGTAGCAATTTTGTTATGGTTTTTTTCATGTCGAGAGCCATAACTCTAGCAAGTCTCAACTGATTTTATTCAAAGTTTGTACCTGGACATTGACTTATGTAATACATATACGTGTTGATTTTTTAAACAGTAAGATCAAATATCGCTGCGTGGCGGCAAATTTGTTACGATTTTCTCATGTACTGAGCCATAACTCAGACATACCGGTATTTCCACCAGTATCATTCAAAGTTGGTACAAGGACATTGACCTATTTCATACATGCTCGTCAGTTGTTTCACGTCATGTAGCAGTATCATGTCAATTATTGAAGTTTCATAATTAGGTTGATATGTCAGAAATACTGCATCAAATTTCATGAAACTTTGTACAGATGTTAAGCTCACATTGCTTTAACAGTGAAAAAGACATTTATCAGTGTCATTTTAATTAATTTGTAATTGCATATGTAATGAACTTTCCTAATTAGAGTGATATATCCACAAATACAACGTCAAATTTGATGAAACTTGATACAGATGTTGATCTCATAGTGTTGTAAATACTACATTAAACTTTATGAAATATGGTACCGGTTATCTATTAGTGTTAGGATAGAATGAAAAAATTTTTGCAACATCCTGTCAACTAATTCCCAGTTGACTCATTTAATGACCTTTAGGATAGTGGCCTACATTGGTTTTATGTTTTTCATCACCATGGAACTCATTCTTGGCCATTGAGTGCCATCTGTATCAAAGTATTTTTATCACAGAACCTGTAAATCAAAGTACCCATTAGCAAGCGGGACTGGTCATCAACGATGACTTGTTCAAAATGTCATGACCTCAATGACCTTTGACCTTGATTATACATATATATGCATATCTCAGTAACCACAAGTTCTATACCCTCCAATTTTGATAGGATATTAGACCCTGAGATGTCACATCTTGTACCTCATTTATTATGCGCATATGTATTTCTTGGCTGGCCAATACTGCTAGAGGTCTGATCTTTTTTCCCGATTTAGAACCATAACTTAGACATGCCTCATGTGTTTCAAATTGGGAAACACGACATAGACCTATTTGCCCATAGACTCAACATATACACTCCAGTGATACTTCTTAATGACCACATTTCCCTGCCCCATCAAGACTGATACTCCTATTACAAGTGGGGACTGTCATTGTTAATGACTTGTTTAGGTAATGGTTGTATCACAGTATACAATATTCTAATTCTGTATTTTTTTCCATTTTATATTCTGAATAAATACATTAAACATATTTCACTGTCTCCAGTACATTACATTTAAGTATTTTCACTTCATGCACTTTATCCCTTTCACACATGTTCAAATATCTGACCAGAGAACAAACACTAAATAGTCCAGGATGGGAGCTACAGTGTCATTGACGCTATTTTCTTGATTTTAGTTAATATTTTTTGAAGAATGATATAGCTTATTTGAAAGTACACATGTCGAGGGTGACAATGAAGGAAAAAAATAAAATTTGATTTTTTGAGCATTTTGACCGACATTAGCCCAGACGATGGCCTTAAGTGAAAAGCTCCAGTTATTTGACTATCTCTTGCCACGTACTACTAGATTACAAGAAGAAGTTAGCAATGGTGATCAACAGTAGGGTGTGGGTCAAGTCTTTGCAGGGCAGGTATATTTTGGGACCAGATTCTATTATATCCGTGTATGTCAACGTCTCCCTTATCCAAGCAACAGCATCTCCTATGTCCTGCTCTATCTGGCTTGCAGATCATGGTCTTGAGTGTACTTTTTGTGTGAGGCACTTTGCTTGTTGCTGGCCTGAATAAATGTCTAATATCTAATATATAAATAGTTATTCTCAGTCTGGAAGGCATGATTATATTCAAATAAACCATGTGAAACATAGATTGGATATATGTTTCGACTTATTTAAGACGGAACGCATTACGGAATATTAGATGTGAGGTATTTTCGAGTATCAAACACTGACAAGTGAGGCACAAAGTGCGGGACACGCAAACTGCAACATACAGCTCTCTGTGGGACATCCTGCACTGTGTAAAATATGGGACTGTGAGGGAACGTCCCACAGATAGTAAAATCATAGACCCTTGAGAAATACGGGACAGGCAACTGCTGTGGTTTGTTTGTTCGATCTATCTTGGAATTTATTTAAGTTTATTTGCCAAGCGGTCCCCGACAACAATACTTCGTACTTAACACTGAATCCCATTAATGATCAAACTGACATTCTTAATATGTACACTTTGCTCTTGCATGCCTCGTTCCTTGTAATGATACAGAGAATTTTGAGGAATTTTTTATACCAGTCATGGTGAATGTTCTGGTAACGATGAAGATCACATTTTTTATTCTAGCCGAAGCCAACAGGAAAACAACAGACGATAAAAACAGTGTACATTTAGCTATAGACGCTACAGAAAACTCTTGCAAGGTATCGACATCTTAAGTTTACATTCCCTACCATAAAAATCTCCAATACAAGTCATCGTTGATGACACAGTTCCCACTTGCTAATGGGTACTTTGATTACAGGTCCTCAGAGAGGATAGAGTCCTCTTTATTAGGTGTGTGATAAAAATAATTTTAATTTGAATAAATTCACTTGATACATATCTGAGTTTGTAGTTCAGGACATGAAAAATCGTAATAAAATAGCCACACTGTGGCCATATTGGATCGTATCACAAAACAAATCAATGTGCATATGTATGACATAGGTCAATGTCCTTGTACCAATTTTGAATAAAATCGGTTGAGATATGCCTGAGTTATGGCTTTGTACAGGAAAAACTCATAACAAATGGCCGGACAGCAGCCATATTGGATCGTATCACAAAACAAATTAACGTGCATATGTATGACATCAGTCAATCTCCTTGTACCAACATTGAATAAAATCAGTTGAAACATGCCTGAGTTATGGCTCTGTACATGAAAAAATCGTAACAAAATGGCCGCCTGGCGGCCATATTGGATTGTATCACAAAACAAATTGATGTGCATAGCTATGACATTGGTCAATGTCCTTGTACCAACTTTGAATAAAATCGGTTGAAACATGCCTGAGTTATGGCTCTGTACATGAAAAAATACCGTCAAGGACACTATGTGCTCACATTCGGTTTGAATTGGTCCATTCGAGAAATATTTAAACCAGGAAAAACAAGAATGACAAAAGCAAATAAGGTCTCCAACTTAGGTACTGGAGGTCATCTTTAGGAACATGCATATCAACTTCTATAGCAATGGGAGAAGCAGATCCTAAATACATAAGCAAATGTCAACAACAAAAAACAGAGAAGGCTTGATAAAAAGAAAAGGTGGGAGTGGGCAAAAAATGCACAAGGGATCTGGTAAAAAATTAATGCTACATCATTGATCTTCTAAACCCTACCCCCTCCTGCATATCAAATGTTCCACCCCTTGGTATTACATAAGACCAAATGACAGGAAGTACATTTACAACCTTCGAGATTTTTAATTAATGCCATGAATGTTATCATTCTAATGTAAACAGCACTTAAGTTAGTTACAGATAGTGAAATGCCTTCCACTGTGGTGATTACAACATCTGCAATTATCTTGGATCCAAATTTCTCATCAGTTCTTGTATGTCTTACATAGAAAAGTTGCAAAATTGGTCCAAAATGAAAAAAAATCACCTCAGCTTTGTTTTCTGGATCAAATTTTCCTACAATTGGTATCAAATATGACAAAATTATGTTCACAGCCTTCAAAATTGTCTCACAACATATCCTGGGTTAGTATAGGTCATTTAAGGTCACAAACTGAGAAAAGTACCTAAAATATACAAATTTTGGGGTTTCCCAACACTTTGACCAGAAAATTTATCTACTAACATCTTTTGGGACTTTATACCAAATTACAAAGCTATCAAACAAGGGACTTTATACCAAATTACAAAGCTACAAACAAGTGATGTTAAGATAAATTTTCTTGACCAAAAATGACAATATTGTCTTAAAATACAATTTTTACCTTCTCGTGTCTATTTATAGACAGAGAAGGTATTAGAGTTGAAAACCAGTATGCTGCTGTCAAGAACTTCCGTCTGTCAAGACTTCCGTCTGTCAAGATCCGTTGACGTCATGCCATTGTGATGGGTCATATCATAAACTGGTGGGGTGTTCATGGCTCAGGTTGAGGTGTGGGAGAACGATTTTGAGCTATGACAAAAATCAAAAGGGACTTAGCGGCATAGCCACAGTGTTAAGCCTTTCTCCAAGGTTTCTTAGTTGACTACAATCTATTACAGACTACTGAGCTGACGTTAGGGGTACTCACTTTGTGTTGCTCACTCTTTGAGCGCTAGTGTTTGGTACTGAGTTGCGTGGATATCCCCTCATGGCCTCACGTGATCTGGGCCTGTTGCATAATCTGCAGAGATGATCATATGCCTCCGAGTCTGAAAACTGTCATTGTGTAAGCCTGTCGGCATTTTCCTTGCATTTTTTCTCATTTAATTTTGCAAAATATCGGCGAGTACCTCAATATTTCAAGATAACCCTTTCTTCCCAATCGTTTCCTGGAGTTTCAGAGTCATATGAACGAAAATGAGTGAAAGTTTTAGACAGGAAATCGGACGTCGGCCATGTTCAGTTTTTACAGTACAATCAGAAGTTTACGTGGAGGAATTAACCAACAAACACAGGAGTATTCATGATGCCCGCCCTCTAGAGGCAGACCCTCCTATATGAAGTACCACATTTGATGCTTGTGGAAAGCTTGACCACACATTGGAGCATTTAAACTTTTAGAAAATGACAACTGAATAAGAAGGTATTCAGAAAATGTCAAATACTGAGGAAAAATGCGCAAATATTCAAAATAAACAGGTTAATGATTGGTCAGCTATAAAAAACAATGAAAATGTTTATGATCAAAAGTTTTTGAGATGCGCACATTTTAACAAATACAGAAATTATTAACATTATAAATATAAGACCAAACTATTTTTTCAGGGATGGGACAGGTTGGAAATGAGGGTGAGAGACAAAGGCACTCCTATTGCTGCATGTGGATGCAGCCACACCATTTCATTTACAGCATACTTATTCACTGTGTTGTGTTCAAGTTCCATATTGTACTGACTGTCATACAGGGATAACATAAGCAAATCAAATCAAATTAGAAAAGGATCAATGCTGTTGTGTGGATTTTGCTGAACATGGCTGATATTTCGCCCTATATATTTGGTATCCAGCAAAGGCATATTTTGATGTAAAGTCAAAATTAACACTACATTGCTGACAATATATTTTACCGTTTCTGCATGATTTTTTCTTTTTTAATTATAGTATATTAGTACTTCAAACAGATTAACAGTTATCGTGATGTCAACCCATAATTTTACATCACAAAGACTGTAATTCTGCCAATTTTTTTGTTTTTCAGTCATTTTATAAATTTTGCACTGCACAAGATGATTAAACAAATTGCAATGTTTGAATTTGTAAACTCAAAGAATAAAAATCCTTTGGTCACAAATTAAATTATTTTTTGAAAAGAAATTTACTCTTAAACACTTTTAGCATATATTCTTTACACGGTCATGTATTTCAAGGAAATATGCCTATTAAAAACAGTAATTTCTTCACTTTCAATTTTTTCAATACTATGACAATTATCAGCCATGAGGTTATACAAACCACAAGACCAGATAAGCGTTTTTCATCATTTCCGCAGGACTCTTTGGAAAATCCATTAAAAACAGTTAAAAGTGACTGGAAATGATTACTTGTATACATTTAATTTACAGATGCCAGGTTGTGTATTTCACATGCACTCAGGTCAGTAAGGAAGTGCGTCATTACTATTTTGGACTGTTAATTCTTATTTCTGAATTGTTTAACTTTTTTCCACATTGAACTATCTTTAGGCAGTTTATACTGTAGCTTAGAATTTTTTTGATTGATGTATTTAATCATCTTTTGGGTTCTTTGGGTCCATATCCCACCTCATGCCCCTACATCATCAACTATTTACCAACAACTCCATGCCAACAACCAATTACCTGACCTGGCCACACATTAGAGAAGGTACAGCGTCATTGACGGTATTTTTTATATTTCAGGACAGTTTCCACATATCTAACTATTGTCATCTCTGTACGCCTGTGTACGAAATATGAAAGCTGTCTGTCCAGGGGTTTTAAAAAGGAAATACTGTCTAAGATTTTTTGACCAAAAATGACAAAATTGCACAAAAATAGTAATTTTCCCAATTTTGTCATAATTTCAACAAATTAGAAGAGTAACACCCTTGCAAAGAGACAACCCAAATTTGAGAGCGATTGGGCCGGCGGTTTCAGAGAAGAAGAATTTTTACTGAAAATGAGAAAAATCACAAAAAAATTCAGCAAAAATACAAAATTAAGGATATCTTCACAATATTCATAAAACTGTATAAGGTTAACCTAAGGTACTTGCACACAAATTTTCAAATCAATCAAAAAAGCGGTTCTTGAGTTATTAATTCTTAACCATTTTCACATTTTGTAAGCTCATTTGCATAATTTTGGCAATGCAGACTTCATTTGAACAAAATCCCATCTATAGCCCAGGATGCATCCACACACCAAATACCAAGCTGAAACGTGCAGCGGTTTGCGTGTTTTTGATGTTGACGGACATACTGTACGTACATACATACATACATACATACATACATACACACATACATACAGACGCCATTGACTTCAGCCTATACGATAAACTCACATTGGTAAAACCAAATGTGAGCTAAAAATCGTTATAAAATGGCCGCCTGGCGGCCATATTGGATCGTATCACAAAACAATGTGCATCTATATGACATATGAAGTAATCCTTGTACCAAGTTTGAATGAAATCTCTGAGATATCTGAGATATCTGCGTGAACTGGCGGATGGATGCACGCACGCACAGACATGACCAAAACTATAAGTACAAACATTTATAGGTTAGACAGGTCTACACTTCCCCAGTCCTGCAAAAGGAAAATCTGACCTTCGTCTGTCACCATTACAACTTTGCCGACGCTATAGCCATATATGCAACAACGAAATTTTGGGGTTAGTATGCTAGGCCGGTCCTAGGGTGTGAATCACGCTGATTACAGTAATTGCAAATCAAACTACTCGAACAGGATAAGCATATTAATTGTATACAGGTTGCGAACAATGTGTGGGAACAGGGACGGGTAAGCCTAATTCATGTGCCACGTGCCGCGTACCACCCACCGCGTGCCAGGGACTCGTGAGCAATTATAGGGAGGGAGGGAGGACCTAATTAAAAGAGTATACGGAATCTAGGAATTGCGTTAGTTTATACATGCCCGGGTATATTCAGGCAACAACACAATACCCATCTCAACACTACCTTTGTTTCCCCAAACTTACATAAGTCTGGGATTGAAATTAATTAGATGGAATAAAGTTTTTAGAATTTGACCAGAGAGGCCGACTTTGTCTCGGAGCCGAGTTGCCGCAGAGCGGAGAAGTTTGCCACCGGCTGTGTTCTCATTGTATTCAAACTTATTGGCACTTAAAGACCGGTACAATTGTGTATTTTGTCGCAAAACCTTCGCAAATTTGTGACAAACTGATGGTGAATCACTGTGATATTTGGAAAAGGGTGTCAGTAATTGTTTTCCATTACCAGAGAGTAAATTGAAGTAATGCAGAACAACAAATGTTACGGTAATAACACAGCGTGTAGGTAGAAAAGTTGGCTACTACGGGATACGCTATCCGTTCACGTGATCGCTAGGTCGGAAGCAATTCACACTCAAAGTTGATGCCGAAAAGACAAAGTGAAATACTATTGGCTGATAATTTTTTTTTGCGCAAGGTTGCGAGTTGCGTCACAAAACGCTGCATATTCTGTGGAATACTACAAACCATCAGCATGGCTTTTTTGAAGCCATGCATTTTCTGCCACAAGCACTGATCTTTCCAGCCATGCTAAAATTTAGAACACAAAATAGTCTACTCGAGCTAAAAATAGAGTAGAAATATTTCCGGCCTCAAAAACCAGACATACTGAAAATCAAATTCCATAACGTGCAATGGACTGAAAGGGAAGAGAGCAGCATTCGTGTAGGAAGACCGCTTGGTGTTGTTATCAACATTCCCCTGTATTGACCGTGATAACTGATTTAACGATACGCACTCTATCTTTGTTTACTTAAACCAGTTTGAATATATTGCAACAACAGTATTCCCCCAAGATCTGATATGCGGCATGTCTGGAGTGGGGAAAATTCACTTTGTTCTATGGGAATGTCCATATGACATTTCTAATTTTAGCGTTTTTTTATTGCAACACGTGCTGATTTCTGCCCCTTAACAAAAAGTATCGCCCTATGCGTTGGAATGCCACTGCACTGAAAATCGGCTGAGGCAGAGTCCTGATCCTGCAAAATGCATCGAATCGACAGGCTTTTATCACTGTTATGCGATAGTGGGCCCTTCAGTCACATGCACGATCCAATTCTCACTGTATACAATAAAACTGTGTGAATATTAACTCCGTTTTTGACCTATAATTTCGGCAATAGTGGGCACAATTTCACAAAAACACAAAACTGTGAACAACGTATTCATCTACGTCACGCCGATATACGTTAAGGACTAGACGGTGCATGTGTAACTGTCCTTTACGTTGCTTACAAAAATTAGAAAAAGTGACTAGAACATTGTTTTCTGTCAACATTTGCAATGATGATGATATCTGAACGAAACAGTTAGACTAAACCGTCCTTCATATTCCATGGTTGTAGCCTAATTATGTATTTATTGTTAAATCAACCCCCCCCACACACATACATACATACATACATGCATACATACATACATACAGACAAACACAGACATTTTTTTCTCAAAAATAATAGCAAACATTTGTCATGTACTGTAAAAGCATTATTTTCACTGGGCTTTAATTTCACTGTTTGATGTTTGGTACGTATTGACTAGGTTTTAAAAATCATGGATTTTGAAAAATGAGTTCTATTGTAATTCTTCATTTTCACTGGGATTTAATTTAGCTGATCTTATCAATCAGAGAAAATAGCGCAAATAAATATCAGTGAAACATTAACGCTTTTACATTAATCCCACAGAATGCATATGTTGAGCACTCAATTCACTAGATTTTCATTTTTTAGACTTTGTTAACCCATTGTTTCCTTCCTTCCTGCACCATGACCCTATCTTGTTTCCTTCGCACTCTAAGATCTATAGCATGCTGTACGGCCTTGTAGTTCAAAGAGGCCTGGCATACTTCATTTGCCTTCAAGCCTCTCAGATACTGGGCATAATAGGAAGGGCTGGATCTACTATAAAGGTCAAGTATCAATGATATGACAGACCTCTCCAGGATTTCCGCTGTAGGAGACCAAAATTTGTGCTTTGCTATATAGTGTTGCTTTTGGATATTTGAATTGTTGCTCTGAACTTGGTCCAAACAGAATGGGAGGCCTCTAGAAATTTGAATGACCTTTATACCAATTTCAGGGTGAATAATCTGATCAGCCATGTGTGACCTCTCATTAACTTTAATTTGTACAAAAGGGCATGAAATCCACAGGAAAGAGATGTTTTTACTTGTACATTTTCCCTTTACAGCTTGGATCATTTTACTCATCACAGTTGTAACATGAACAAACAGTTGAGGATGAAATTAACAATGCCCACCCTTCCATACATAAAGATTTCTACAATGGTGCTTTCCAAGTTGCTGGAGAATTTCTCGATATTTGTTTGGGTCTTTGCATGGTGGCCCTCCAGAATAGCACATGAGTGGTTTACTCTTGCCTGGCAGATAAACTTATCAGACATGCAACCACAGCTAGGCAAATGCCTGTTTTGGCAAGTGCATTGTTGTTTTGCAACTGAGATATCTCTTAGCATGGTGAGAAATGAACGCTGAATTAGCTGACTGCATTACATAAAGTTTATCCAATTGATTTGTGTGAGCTCTGGTGACATGTCCACCACAAAACACCACTTTATTCTCATCTGCTGGGAAAATAGTCTTGAATGATTTTATGCTACTCGAGTCATTGTCCTGCCAATTAACTTCAACATTCATGTCTTCCTTATTGGCCTGCTGAAAACATCTTTCAGCAGCGTACCACACAGCAGATTTTGATATGCTGTGATAAAAAGGGGTCCATCAATGCCACGTACCATTTCCCCTCTGGCACAAATGTAATAATAAAGCAAAAAAATCATTACTAAAATTCCTCACTGTTAAGCTGAAATTCTTACCTAAAGCTTCAGTGAGTAAGCCAGACTCCATCAGATGTTGTCCAACTGCCTATCTGATTATCGGGGATTGCTTTCATTTTATTTTTGTTAATCTTACACATACTTAATCCACCATATGCTGACAACTGGATGTAACAACTTTATGCTTTGAAATGTTTGACCTGTCAAATCATTCAGCCCTAAGCAAAGCCTCAACTTCTAAAAATATCACTCTAATGATGACCAGAAATAAACTGAGCAACGTACAAAGCTAAACCTACTACTGCCCAACAACTGCCATCAATGTACATGGAGCTGCCAAACGATACCCGTCTCTGTGTGCATCCATTAAATGAATAGTCAACCTTCATACTGCCTTCAAAGCCAATGAAAGATGATTTCACTGGAAGAAATATGCCTAATGAAAATGGAAAAGAAACAAGTCATTGACAATTACACAGTGCCACTTTTTGTACTTTAATTAGTCCTTTGAGAGGAAAGAGTCCTCTTCATTAATTAGGTCTGTGATTAAAAATACTGCCCTACAGATAGGGCTTAGAAAACCAATGTAATCCGCCATACTAATTACAAAAGGTCATTAAAATGAATCAATTAGTTCTTTATCGACAGGATGCTGCCAAACATTTTTGCATCCTATCCTTACACTGAGAGATTTTGGATATGTCACTCTAATTAGGAAAGTTCATTACATATGCAATTACAAACTAATTAACTTGACACTGATAAATGTCTTATTTGCCGTTAAAGGCAATGCAGTATCAAGTTTCATGAACTTGACGCAGTATTGACATATCAGACTAATTACAAAAATTCAATAATTGACATGATACTGCCACATACCGTTCAACAAATTGATGTGCTTATGTATGACATAGGTCAATGTGCCAACTTTGAATGCGGAAATATGTCTGAGTTATAGCTCAACTGTACATGAAAAAATCGTAACAAAATGGCCACCCGGCAGCCATTATATTGAATTGGACTGTTAATAGACATGCATATTTATGACATGATAGGTCAATGTCCTTGTACAAACTTTGAAAAAAAACCAGTTGATACATATCCAAATTATGGCTCGATCAGGACATGACAAAATCACAACAAAATTGCCACAAGGCAGCCATATTGCATCGGATTTTAAAACCAATTGACATGCATATTTATGACACAAGTCAATATCCTTGTACCAACTTTGAATAAAATCAGTTGAGACGTGCCTGAGTTATGGCTAAGGACATGAAAAATGTGTAATAAAATGGCTGCCATGCAGCCATATTGGATCACATTGTGAAGCAAATTGAGTTGTATATGTATGACATAGTTCAATATCCTTGTACCAACTTTGAATAAAATTTGTTGAGATGTGCATGAGTTATGGCTCCATACATGAAAAAAAATGTAATATGGCCGCATGACAGCCATATTGGCCCTTACAAAAAGTCCTATTGGACTCCAATAGGAATCAGTCTGATAGGATTGTTCCAATAGTATTTTGAGACAATATCCTATTAGACAGTTCCATAGTAGTCCCATAGCAATGCGACACCTGTCCTATGAGACAGTCCCATAGTAGTCCAATAGGAATGTGACACCTGTCCTATGAGACAGTCCCATAGTAGTCCAATAGGAATGTGACACCTGTCCTACGAGACTGTCCCATAGTAGTCCAATAGGAACATTAGACATGTCCTATTGGACTGTCCTATGGTAGTCTAATAATAGTATGTCCTATTAGACAGTCCTATGGTAATCCAATTGGAACATTAGAACGTTCCATTGAACTCAGCCTGTACATGTGTAGACATTGTTATTGTAGAGGAATGAATTCTTGTCTGGACTAGAATTAAAATGTAAACAATAACATTTGCATTTAACACATACAGACGCTAAGAAGACAAGCTATATAGTGGGTGTTTCAATGTGTATTAGGGAGCAAAGAAGAACTTGCAATGGATATACTTTTGAACAAAGAAACTTTATTTCTATAATCAGAAAAATATTATACAACGCTGTGTGTAACAATTATGTAATTAAACTATTATGGCTGAGACTATAGAAGCATATTCACATAGAAATTAAGGTCTGCCTTCATGAAATTTTGAGTTGCAGCTTTATATGCAGTCTGAATGCTGGGGGTGTAATTTGAACAGCGCCCTCAGAAAAATAGCCTCGTTTTCATTTCAAAACAAAGGTCGCAGTAGTACGCAGGGGTCACACAAGCATGGGTCGCCTAAACATGCCTACATTCACGCTATACCGCGGACCTGAGTGAATGTTATAGGTAATATGTGTTTTTTAGGAATTTGTTTCTGATATAAACAGTTTGTCATGTAAAAATAAACCTACCTTCAAAAGATTGTCGATGTGTATACTGAGTAGTTTCTGTTGCATAACACGATTTGGGTCTGTCTATGAAGGAGAAACGGGGCTAGTAAATGGTCTTCCGGGTCTTGAACACCGATCAAATTTCAGCAGTGTCTTTTTCAGTAACAATTGATTGTGTATACCAATTTTTAACTTCACAGAGCTATTTTACTGGAAATGGTACACTTTTCAATAGACCCTTGGCGAAACTTCGTCTAAAAATTTCACCTATGAATGCCGTTTTCTAGTACTTGTTACAGTGGGCATTATACATTCACCACAGATTAGATGGCCTCTACAAACGAGAATAATTTTATGTTAACTACAACTACAGTTCTTTAGTATATTTTTTTCTCAGAATTTTAGAATTTATAAATTGTTTTATGTATCTTGAAGTCTGTTTCTATATATAGGAAAATGAGAGCAACTTTACACATCGTTTTCTACCTTTGATAGTGATGCGGTATATTGATTCGATCAATGTGGTTTAATGATATGGAGAAACATGGCGAGACACCGGTGAATCGATAGTGCTTTGACCCTGGTCATGTGATCTGGGTCCCCGGGAAAGAACCGTGTTTGTGTTGGAGCTATTTATCCCACATGTTAATTTGATAGTAGTGATTGTTCATCAACTAGAGATGCTAGTATGGATATGTTGTGGTCTGAACTTTGAGTGGTTTGTTGGTCAGACCGTTCGTGTTTATTTTATCCTCGTGCTTGATTTGTACCTGAACGAGGATGTCTCTTAAGTTTTTATTCCTTTGTATGCTATGATAGGTTTTTCTGGAAAAACTTTGACCAGTGTTTGATCGGCTTCTATTATTTTCCAATTTTTGTTAGACATTGTTTGATTTGCCTGGTTTTGATGAATGGACTGAAGGTCGTTGTGTAAACCAGTTTTGTTCTTATGTCATATTCCTCTTATCTTTATCGGTGAGGTATCGTCGATGGTTGGTGAGATTAACATCTTTCTTTATACGAGATATATCTTTTTTTCTATAATCTTGTTGTTGAAGTTTGCGTGTGAGAAAGTTGACCTTTTCAATGAAGTCCATGTCGTTGTTGCATGTGCAAGCATATCGGAGAAGTTCACCTTTAATGAAGCCTTTGAAAGTGCCGCTCGGGTGACACGAATTTCTCAATAAATATTGGAACGTGTCGGTGGTTTGTGTTGGTTAAATTAAAAAGAAAATTAATAAGTTCTGAATTCAATATACTGCAAAGACAACAGCTTTATTCTAAATAAACCTGAAGTTTGATCAATATTTAAGCCTCAGAGACTTGACTGCAACAAACTGAGACAAATCAGACACAAAATTACGTCAAAAAAGTTAAAAGTGAACAACCATGAGGTCACATGCACAAGTTTTTCTATGGGAAGCCCCGGCTGGAAGCTTCGAAGCCATCCTCGGACTGTGATGACCCTGAAAAAAAAAAGAGGAAAATAATTAAAAACAACTGTGACACGAATTTTACGTATTACAACCTAAAAGTGTCACTTGATGATAGTTTCCCCCCAAAAAGTAACATTTGACCTAAAAATACGCACATTTTGGGGATTTATTTCACTATGAGCGTATGCGAGTACACAGTGTACGTGTAAACGTACAGTACACTAATGTTGATTTGGCGCCATATTGGATTTTAGCGGCAAAACACAGCGGCGAACTTTGCCGCCCAACATCAAATTCCTGGCATGAACAGACAAAATTCTGCGGTAAAAAGCTAATTTATAGTATAATTCCACGAACTATGCTTGATTTTGGGCCTTAATTTCATGCTACCGTAGTTGGTACAGCAACACAAGTCCGCGCTCGACATATAACATCGTACTATGAAAAATCGCTGAAATCGCAAAATTCACTTTAATTTTTCAAACAGAGCCCCGAAAAGTCACTTACCTTCTCAGAAAATCCAATTGAAGAGATGAAGTTGGTCTCCAATGATAATTATCGGCGAAAAAATGAGGATTTGGGAGCGACTGAAAAACTGTGTTAGCCAGCCAACGGTCACAGTGTAGACTGAGTTGCTGAGTGCCGTTCGGAAAGGAAAGGGCATTTGCATATGCAAATTGCACCCTAGCGTTCAGACTGTGATAGGATTGTCCAATAGTATTTTGGAGACAATATCCTATTAGACAGTTCCATAGTAGTCCATAGGAATGCGACACCTGTCCTATGAGACAGTCCCATAGTAGTCCAATAGGAATGTGACACCTGTCCTATGAGACAGTCCCATAGTAGTCCAATAGGAATGTGACACCTGTCCTACAAGACTGTCCCATAGTAGTCCAATAGGAACATTAGACATGTCCTATTAGACTGTCTATGGTAGTCTAATAATAATATGTCCTATTAGACAGTCCTATGGTAATCCAATTGGAACATTAGAACGTTCCATTGAACTCAGCCTGTACATGTGTAGACATTGTTATTGTAGAGGAATGAATTCTTGTCTGAACTAGAATTAAAATGTAAACAATAACATTTGCATTTAACACATACAGACGCTAAGAAGACAAGCTATATAGTGGGTGTTTCAATGTTCATTAGGGAGCAAAGAAGAACTTGCAATGGATATACTTTTGAACAAAGAAACTTTATTTCTATAATCAGAAAAATATTATACAACGCTGTGTGTAACAATTATCTAATTAAACTATTATGGCTGAGACTATAGAAGCATATTCACATAGAAATTAAGGTCTGCCTTCATGAAATTTTTGAGTTGCAGCTTTATATGGCTGGCTCTTGCTTTAGGTGATAAGTTTATTGGATGCTGCTATGTAATGTATCCAAAAATACACAAAACATTTAATTTTCAGTATCATAATTTTAATAATTCAAAAGCCAAATGAACTCTATCAGCATAGAAAGAATTCAGGTTTCATGATGGCAATACATGAGTAGAAATCATTGAGATATCAACTTCCTGTTTGTTATGTAACAGGGGGTCCAGCCCCATTGTTTCTATTGCTCCTTTGTCTCACATAAATATCAATGCATTTTGACCATATGTATCCAATCACTAACTACATTACTACCTTGGCTTTAAACTTCACTCCTGTTTATATTCTTTGTGTGGACTGAAATGCCTAGTCAACAAGCTAGAAGTCACACAATAGGTATACACTGGATCATGAGCAGGAAAGTAGACAAAGGACTATTGTAAACCTGGCTATTTCCGTAACTATTCAGTCTTCAAAAGGAAAACACTGACATATAATAATCTGTCCTACCTAACTTTGCTGTACTACAGTGATATAAAAGCTGTAAAACACCCGGTTATGCTGCCACATAGTCATTTTTCAGAGCTACAACTGACCCCTTTAGTCTGTTCTGCAGCGGCCATCTTGTTTGGTGATGCTAGCCCATAATGCACAGCAGCCGCCCAAATGCATTCTGGGCTTAGGTTTTCCAATAGGACAGTCTAATAGGACTTTAAAAGGTGTACAAAATATGTGTTGATCAGACATAGCTAAGATAATGAGGTGATATTGATTCTCATTTATGAATTTGAAGTGCTGGTAGTTGTAATAGTCTTCAGTCTGTGGAAACTCAATGATATTGTAACTACGTGTTACTTATATGTATGCATGAGCCAGCATGTAAACTTGATTGCTTGGCCTATTTATTGATTTATTTTATTGATTTAAGTGTTTGTTTATTTATTTATGTATTTTGCTTGCTTGTATATTTTTTTTTTCATTTAATTCTAGAAATAGCAAAATGCAATATTTTTACAAACCATGTTTCCTTCAGTACCAGTCCAAAGATTAATTGCAAATTAATTTGCAAAATATTTTGCTCTCTGAGAATGGTAAGAATGATTTTGTCAGAGCAACAGCAAAAGCTAGTGATTCTGACAGAATTGAATAAATCCTATTTGAATGTCATTTACAAAAGGATTGTCCTGTAGGACATTCAGGAATTGTTCCCATAGGACAAGAATGGTCCAACATAGTTCCTATTGGAATTTCATTTACAATGGGATTGTCCAATAGGACTTAAAATCATCATTCCTATAGGACCAGCCTGGTCCTACACCGTTCCTGTGGTACTCCTATTGGACAACGGTCAATCCCACTTGGGTCCTATAGGACTTTTCGTAAGGGTATGGCTCTGAACATGAAAAAAATCGTAACAAATGGCCGCTGTGCGGCCATATTGGATCGTATCACAAAACCAATTGATGTGCATAGCTATGACATGGTCAATGTCCCCGTACCAACTTTGAATAAAATCAATTGAAACATGCCTGAGTTATGGCTCTGTACATGAAAAACTCGTAATAAAATGGCCGCCTGGCAGCCATATTGGATCGTATCACAAAACAAATCGATGTGCATATGTATGACATAGGTCAATGTCCTTGTACCATGTTTGAATAAAATCGGTTAGGATATGCCTGAGTTATGGCTCTGTACATGAAAAAGTCGTAACAAAATGGCCGCATGGCGGCCATATTGGATCGTATCACACAAAAAAATTGACGTGCATATCTATGACATTGGTCAATATCCTTGTGCTAACTTTGAATAAAATCAGTTGAAACATGCCTGAGTTATGGCTCTGTACATGAAAAAATCGTAATAAAATGGCCGCCTGGCAGCCATATTGGATCGTATCACAAAATAAATCGCCGTGCATCTGAATGGCATATGAAGTAATCCTCGTACCAAGTTTGAATGAAATTGCTTACCGCATCTCTGAGATATTTGCATGAACGGACGGATGCACAGACATGACCAAACCTATACCCGGATGGTGTCCGTGGGGACTAACAAACATTTATAGGTTAGACAGGTCTACACTTCCCCAGTCCTGCAAAAGGAAAATCTGACCTTCGTCTGTCACCATTACAACTTTGCCGACGCTATAGCCATATATGCAACAACGAAATTTTGGGGTTAGTATGCTAGGCCGGTCCTAGGGTGTGAATCACGCTGATTACAGTAATTGCAAATCAAACTACTCGAACAGGATAAGCATATTAATTGTATACAGGTTGCGAACAATGTGTGGGAACAGGGACACCACTACTGTTCCTAACAGCAACTATTTCCTATATTTTTCAGCGATTTTGGGACTCTTATGTCGATACTACCGGTAGGTTTGTCAAATTGCCAGTAAATGTCAGATATTTCACTAACCTACAGATCTGACTAAGCCCAATTATTTTGCTATGTCTGTGTCTGATACTTATAACAACACTAGATTTATCAAATCGCTGGTATATATCCGACATTTCACAGATCTGGCCAAGCCCGATTTTGATTTTTCCAAGTCCAACTTTGATACTGGACAATAGTAGAGTTGTCTAATGTCAGGCAAACATCCGATATATATTGAAGATTTCACCACTTTGCAGATCTTGCAAAGTACTACTTTGCTTTGTCCGACTCTAACTTCGATACTAGACGATACTAGATTTGTCACATCGATCGCTGTTAAATATCCGATATATATCAGAGATTTAACATCTCACAGTTCTTGCTAAACTGCACTTCCTTATTTAGTCCGACTCGACTTCGAAACTAGACGATACATGTACTACATTTGTCAAATCACTGGTAAATATCCTATATGTATGTCGGGGATTTCATCAGCTTACAAATCAGTACAACTTGCCCGACTTGTCGATACTAAAGTTGTCAAATCTTTGGTAAATATCCAATAAATGTCGGAAATTTCACCACCTTATGGATCTGGTCAAATCAATCTAATCTCGACATTGTATAGTCTAGTAGCGGTAAATATCCGATATCAGATAAAAGTGCATTTTTGTGTTTTCCTCTGCACATACTTTCGTAAATGTTATGAGAATTTTCATGAAATGTAGTTCTACAGTATGGAGATAATATGGACGCTAGTACGACAATTAGTACAGGTTGACACAGCCCAGTGCGTCAGTATGGAAATTGAAAGGGGACGATCCAATTCTCACTGTATACAATAAAACTGTGTGAATAATAACTCCGTTTTGACCCATAATTTTTGCAATATTGGGGCTCAATTTCACAAAAACACAAAACTCTGAATTACGTATTCATCTACCGTCACTCACCGACATACCGTATGGACGAGACGGTGGCATGTGTAACTGTCCTTTACGTTGCTTACGCCGATGATAGCGTCATAGAAACGACTCAACAGCTTCTTTAGTCTATACTAAGACCGATCCAGAGCCTTACCGTACAAAATACATGATTTCACAAACATTAGAAAAAGTGACCATGACCAGTTGTTTTCTGTCAACATTTGCAATGATGATGATATCTGTACGAACAGTTAGACTAAACTGTCCTTCATATTCCATGGTTGTAGCCTAATTTGTATTTATTGTTAAATCACCCCCCCCCCCCCCCACACACACATACATACATACATACATATAGACAAACAAAGACATATTTTTCTCAAAAAAAATAGCAAACAGCTGTCATGTACTATAAAAGCATTAATTTTCACTGGGATTTAATTTCACGGTTTGATGTTTGGTCATATTGACTAGGTTTTAAAATCATGGATTTTGAAAAAATGAGTTCTATTGTAATTCTACATTTTCACTGGGATTTAATTTCACAGTTTGATGTTTGGTCATATTGACTAGGTTTTAAAATCATGGATTTTGAAAAATGAGTTCTATTGTAATTTTACATTTTCACTGGGATTTAATTTAGCTGATCTTATCAATCAGAGAAAATAGCATATATTAATATATAAGTGAAACATTAATGCTTTTACATTAATCCCACAGAAGCAATATGTTAATTGAGCACTCAATTCACTAGGTTTTCATTTTTTGGACTTTGTTAACCCATTGTTTCCTTCCTTCCTGCACCATGACCCTATCTTGTTTCCTACGCACTCTAAGATCTATAAAGGTTAAGTATCCAATGATATGAACAGACCTCTCCAGAATTCAGCTGTTTGTGCTTACTATATAATGTTGCTTTTGGATATTTTAATTTTTGCTCTGAACTTGGTCCAAACAATGGGAGGCCTCTAGGAAATTTGAATGACCTTTATACCAATTTCAGGGTGAATAATCTGATCAGCCATGTGTGACCTCTCATTAACTTTAATTTTGTACAAAAGGGCATGAAATCCACAGGAAAGAGATGTTTTTACTTGTACATTTTCCCTTTACAGCTTGGATCATTTTACTCATCACAGTTGTAACATGAACAAACAGTTTGAGGATGAAATCAACAATGCCACCCTTCAATACATGAAGATTTCTACTATGGTGCTTTCCAAGTTGCTGGAGAATTTCTCGATATTTGTTTGGGTCTTTTGCATGGTGGCCCTCCAGAATAGCACATGAGTGGTTTACTCTTGCCTGGCAGATAAACTTATCAGACATGCAACCACAGCTAGGGAAATGCCTGTTTTGGCAAGTGCATTGTTGTTTTGCAACTGATGAATATCTCTTAGCATGGTGAGAAATGAACGCTGAATTAGCTGACTGCATTACATAAAGTTTATCAAATTGATTTGTGTGAGCTCTGGTGACATGTCCACCACAAAACACCACTTTATTCTCATCTGCTGGGAAAATAGTCTTGAATGATTTTATGCTACTCGAGTCATTGTCCTGCCAATTAACTTCAACATTCATGTCTTCCTCATTGGCCTGCTGAAAACATCTTTCAGCAGCGTACCACACAACAGATTTTGATATGCTGTGATAAAGGGGTCCATCAATGCCACGTACCATTTCCCCTCTGGCACAAATGTAAATAATAAAGCAAAAAAATCATTACTAAAATTCCTCACTGTTAAGCTGAAATTCTTACCAAAGCTTCAGTGAGTAAGCCAGACTCCATCAGATGTTGTCCAACTGCCTATCTGATAATCGGGGATTGCTTTCCTTTTATTTTTGTTAATCTTACACATACTTAATCCACCATATTCTGACAACTGGATGTAACAACTTTATGCTTTGAAATGTTTGACCTGTCAAATCATTCAGCCCTAAGCAAATGCCTTAACTTCTAAAAATATCACTCTAATGATGACCAGAAATAAACTGAGCAACGTACAAAGCTAAACCTACTACTGCTCAACAACTGCCATCAATGTACACGGAGCTGCCAAACGATACCCGTCTCTGTGTGCATCCATTAATGAATAGTCAACCTTCATACTGCCTTCAAAGCCAATGAAAGATGATTTCACTGGAAGAAATATGCCTAATGAAAACGGAAAAGAAACAAGTCATTGACAATTACACAGTGCCCACTTTTTAGCTCACATTTGGTTATACCAATGTGAGTTTATCGTATAGGCTGAAGTCGATGGCGTCTGTATGTATGTGTGTATGTATGTATGTATGTATGTACATTATGTCCGTCAACATCAAAAACACGCAAACCACTGCACGTTTCAGCTTGGTATTTGGTGTGTGGATGCATCCTGGGCTATAGATGGGATTTTGTTCAAATGAAGTCTGCATTGCCAAAATTATGCAAATGAGCTTACAAAATGTGAAAATGGTTAAGAATTAATAACTCAAGAACCGCTTTTTTGATTGCTTTAAAAATTTGTGTGCAAGTACCTTAGGTGAACCTTATACAGTTTTATGAATATTGTGCAGATATCCTTAATTTTGTATTTTTGCTGAATTTTTTTGTGATTTTTCTCATTTTCAGTAAAAATTCTTCTTCTCTGAAACCGCCAGCCCAATCGCTCTCAAATTTGGGTTGTCTCTTTGCAAGGGTGTTACTCTTCTAATTTGTTGAAATTATGACAAAATTGGGAAAATTACTATTTTTGTGCAATTTTGTCATTTTTGGTCAAAAAATCTTAGACAGTGTTTCCTTTTTAAAACCCTGGACAGACAGCTTTCATATTGGTACACAGACGTACAGAGATGACAATAGTTAGATATGTGGAAATTGTCCTGAAATATAAAAAATTGTATTTTTAAGACAATATTGTCATTTTTGGTCAAGAAAACTTTATCTCAAAATTACTTGTTTGATAGCTTTGTAATTTGGTATAAAGTCCCTTGTTTGATAGCTTTGTAATTTGGTATAAAGTCCCGAAAGATGTCATTAGATAAATTTTCTGCTCAAAGTGTTGGGAAACCCCAAAATTTGTATATTTTAGGTACTTTTCTCAGTTTGTGACCTTAAATGACCTACACCAACCCAGGATATGTTGTGAGAAAATTTTGAAGGCTGTGAACATAATTTTGTCATATTTGGTACCAATTTGTAAGAAAATTTGATCCAGAAAACAAAGCTGAGGTGATTTTTTTCATTTTGGACCAATTTTTGCAACTTTTCTATGTAAGACATACAAGAACTGATGAGAAATTTGGATCCAGGATAATTCCAGATGTTGTAATCACCGCCCACAGTGGAAGGCATTTCACTATCTGTAACTAACTTAAGTGCTGTTTACATTAGAATGATAACACTCATGCATTAATTAAAAATCTCCAAGGTTGTAAATGTACTTCCTGTCATTTGGTCTTATGTAATACCAAGGGGTGGAACATTTGATATTCAGGAGGGGGTTAGGTCTAGAAGATCGATGATGCAGCATTACATTACTTTTTACCAGATACCTTGTGCATTTTTGCCCATTCCCACCTTTTCTTTTTTTATCAAGCCTTCTCTGTTTTTAGCTCCCATAGCATATGTATATATGCAGTGTTTCAGCCAGCTTTTGCTTGCATGGGGACACAGTGACCCATAGTAGGTCTGAATGGGGGACAAATTAAATTTTTGGGGGACATGTAATGTATTTCAATAAAACAACACAGTACAGTGTCATTATGTGTCATTATGACCTGGTACTATATTTGGTGTTCAATAGGCAAGTCAGGTGAGTGCATTAACGGTAAGTATATATAGTAGGCCAATGGTGTTGTGCAAAATTGTGCCAACATGAAACTTGCAGTATCATTAAGTTTACTGCTACCACGTGGTATGCACATAAACTGTAGGGCTCTCCCTAAGTCACCAAGATGATTAGCCAACTCATTAGCCAAATCAAAAATCTTGTAGCCACTTTGAACATATTTTAGTCAGTTTATGATCTCAAGTGTGGCAACAACTTTCTTGGTATTCAAGAAATGTTTTGTATTTTACATTAAAGAAATATTTGTTCAGTTTTTATTGCATTAATTATCTGTGTTTTTATGACATTAAAGTGATAGAAATATTTTTTCATTTCTGGTGGTAACTTTTACCACCAGAAATAAAATTAGGTGGCAATTCTAAAAATCAGGTAGCAATGTGAAGTGTATATTAACAAAGGTACAGAATATTTCTGTAGCATTCTGTCAGTGTTCACAAAATGACAACTTAATACATTTAAGCTACAAGCTCCTACTGTGGAAATTTATGTAGTTTTTAAAAAAGTCATGATGAAAATTTTGTGAGCCACACAGATAAAAATTTTCCATGCAGAAGAGAGCATTGGTAGCATAGTGGCAATGTAGATACAATTATTGTGGTGTTTAAGGCCCTGGTGTTGTGTCATAGTTGTGATCAAGCAGGCTCAATAGCATCTTAAGCATAAGTATTTTTCTTGAGACAAAAATGGTTTGGCCAAACCAAATCCTGTAAAACAATACACAATATTGATATTGTTAATTTAATTTCCCAATGTTTTAGAGTAATCATTGTTTCAAAGATTATGATAACATTTTAAGCCCAGAAATATTTTCATTTATATTTTGATATCATCAAGAAATGTCTAGTGATGTTCACTATTATATCATTAAACTGGTGGAATCTGCAGAAATATTAAAATCATTCAGAATCACACCATTTCTTGTATAAGTTATAGCGGTTTGAAATATGCCAAATGGACAATTTTAATAGCTCTACTTTTGAATTGTTGCTTTGATGTTAAGTTACCATGCAAATTGCAGCTCTCAAATGTGAAGATTTGAAAATGAATATGCTTACTGCAAGTACTGTTGACAATTTCCCTTTGCCATGACTCTTAATAAAGTAGAATTTAAAACTGACAGTCAAGCTAAATGCCATTTAAATTGGAAGGCACCAAGAAATTTCTTTTTAACATAAGATTGTACCTATTGGCCCTCCCTAGGTGGTTTCTTTTGAACCATAATTGTGTACTTAAGGGTCTTCATTGCTGACATCACGTGAATGACCCAGATTTGACCTTTCAGAAACCTCAGTTTTTCTCCTTTTCACTTGTACAATGACTCTGTTTGTGAAAGTTTCCTTAGGATTATGGTTTTTACTATCAAACTGAGTAGCTGCAGGCCAAATTTTGATGCAAGCAATGTAGGTAAAACTTGAACTCAAGGACGACCGGTACGCGGCACTCACCTATGCAGAACCAGCCTCAGTGTATTCATGGACGTTGTGCTCCGTGATGTATTGTAGTATCGAACAGCAACAATGTTTGTTCTACGTACCAGGGAATTTGTAACTTTGTAGAAAGGAGAGTAAACTGTTTCAATACATTGCAACTTTGTAGGAAGGAGGGTAAACCGTTTCAACATCTTACAACATTTTATTGTTAGCCGTAGTTTTCTGTCCAGGAGGCACTGTCTAAAAATTCAATACCACTAAATATGGCCTACTCAGATTGCGTCATGGTGACCCACAACAGTTATTTTATCGGGACAAAAAAAAAAAATGCGTCAAATGTCGCAATGCCGCACGCTGGCTGAAACACTGCATATGGCAATGGAAGCTATTCTTATAGGCTAGGGAAATGTCTGTATGTATGTATGTCTGTATGTCTGTCCGTCAACATCAAAAACTCCAAAACCGCTGTACATTTCATCTTGATATTTGGTGTGTACATGGATGATGGGCTGTAGATGAGATTTTGTTCAAATGAAGTTGTCATTGCCAAAAATATGCAAATAAGTGAAAAAATGTAAAAACAGTCAAAATTGAAAAAACTCAATAACCACTGAGCAGATTACATGAAAAATTAGCATGTAAGTACTTTGGGCTGACATGAAATGATTGTGCACATCTTGGGTCAGTATCTTGGACTTGCTATTTTTCATGAATTTTTTGTAATTTTCTCCCATTTTTGGTCAAAAAATCTCCTGCTCTGAAACCACAAGTCCGATTGATTTGAAACTTGGTATGGAAGTGCATAGGAGTGACCTTTCCCAAATTTGGGCAAATCGTGGTGAAATTTGCATATTTTTAGTTTACACGTCCATAGACTCCCATGTATAAGGCAGATCTCCATAGACTCCCATGTATAAGGCCACGAAAAATAAAAATTTAGTTTCTCATCGTATTCATATTGCAAAAAGGATGCAGTGACACAATTTTTAGTCCCCACGGATGAAGTCCAGTGAGCTTATAGATTGGGTCATGTCCGTCTGTTCGTCCATCCGTGAGTCCATCCGTTCACGCAGATATCTTGGATATTTTGACAAAATGTCATGTGACCTTGATGACCTTTGATCTCAAATATACATATTGTCCATAATCAGTAACAACAAGTGCTACACCCTTCATATATGGTATGATGGGACAGCTTATGACGCCACATATTGTACCTCATTAATTATGCCATATCTAATTTTGAGCGAGCCAATAGAGCTAGGGTCTGATTTTTGGTATATAGGGATACTTAGCAATACAATTTTTTTGACAAAATGTCACGTGACCTCGGTGACCTTTGACCTCAAATATACATATTTGTCCATAACTCAGTAACCACAAGTGCTACAGCCTTCATGTATGGTATGATGGGACACCTTATGACGCCACATATTGTACTTCATTAATTATGTGCATATCTAATTTTGAGCGAGCCAATAGAGCTAGAGGTTTGATTTTTGGTATATAGGGATAACTTAGCAATACAATTTTTTTGACAAAATGTCACGTGACCTCGGTGACCTTTGACCTCAAATATACATATTTGTCCATAACTCAGTAACCACAAGTGCTACAGCCTTCATGTATGGTATGATGGGACACCTTATGACGCCACATATTGTACCTCATTAATTATGCACATATCTAATTTTGAGCGAGCCAATAGAGCTAGAGGTCTGATTTTTGGTATATAGGGATAACTTAGCAAAACAATTTTTTTTGACAAAATGTCACGTGACCTCGGTGACCTTTGACCTCAAATATACATATTTTTCCATAACTCGGTAACCACAAGTGCTACACCCTTCATGTTTGGTATGATTGGACACCTTATGACGCCACATACTGTACCTCAATAATTATGCGCATATCTCATTCTGAGCGAGCCAATAGAGCTGGATGTCTGATTTTTGATATATAGGGATAACTATAGTAGAGAAATTTTTTGACCAAATTCATGTACCTCGATGACCTTTTACCTAAAATATATGTTTTGATCAATAAATAAGTAACCACAAGTGCTATGTCCTTTGTATTTAGTAGGATGGGAGACCTTATGACAACACACGCTTTACCTCATTAATTATGCACACATCTAATTCTGGGCAAGCGAATAGAGCTAGAGATCTGATTTTTTGGCATATAGGGATTAATTAGCAATATAATTTTTTTTTTCAAAATGTCATGTGACCTCGATGACCTTTGACCTTGATTATACATATATATGCATATTTCAGTAACCACAAGTTCTATACCCTCCAATTTTGATAGGATATTAGACCTTAAGATGTCATATCTTGTACCTCATTTATAATGTGCATATGTATTTCTTGGCTGGCCAATACTGCTAGAGGTCTGATCTTTTTTCCCGATTTAGAACCATAACTTAGACATGCCTCATGTGTTTCAAATTGGGAACAACAACATAGACATACGTGCCCATAGATCTCAACATATACACTCCAGTGATACTTCTTAATGACTACATTTTCCTGCCCCATCAAGACTAATACTCCTATTACAAGTGGGGACTATGTCATTGTCAATGACTTGTTGAGTAATGGTTGTATCACAGTATTCGATATATCTAATTCTGTATTTTTTCCATTTTATATTCTGAATAATTACATTAAACATATTTCACTGTCTCCAGTACATTTCATTTAAGTATTTTCACTTCATGCACTTTATCCCTTTCACACATGTTCAAATATCTGACCAGAGAACAAACACTAAATAGTCCAGGAAGGGAGCTACAGTGTCATTGACGCTATTTTTTGTTGTTGACATTTGCTCCCATTGCTATAGAAGTTGATATGCATGTTCCTAAAGATGACCTCCAGTACCTAAGTTGGAGACCTTATTTGCTTTTGTCATTCTTGTTTTTCTGGTTTCAATATTTCTTGAATGGACCAATTCAAACCGAATGTGAGCACACAGTGTCCTTGACGGTATTTTTGTACTTTAATTAGTCCTTTGAGAGGAAAGAGTCCTCTATTAATTAGGTCTGTGATTAAAAATACTGCCCTACAGATAGGGCTTAGAAAACCAATGTAATCTGCCATACTAATTACAAAAGGTCATTAAAATGAATCAATTAGTTCTTTATTGACAGGATGCTGCCAAATATTTTTGCATCCTATCCTTACACTGAGAGATTTTGGATTTGTCACTCTAATTAGGAAAGTTCATTACATATGCAATTACAAACTAATTAACTTGACACTGATGAATGTCTTATTTGTCGTTAAAGCAATATGAGCTTAACATCAGTATCAAGTTTCATGAAACTTGACGCAGTATTGACATATCAGACTAATTACAAAAATTCAATAATTGACATGATACTGCCACATACCGTTCAACAAATTGATGTGCTTATGTATGACATAGGTCAATGTGCCAACTTTGAATGCGGAAATATGTCTGAGTTATAGCTCAACTGTACATGAAAAAATCGTAACAAAATGGCCACCCGGCAGCCATTATATTGAATTGGACTGTTAATAAGATAAGATAAGATAAGATAAGATAAAACTTTATTAAATCCCTAAAAGGGCAATTTGAATGCCTGCTTGACGAACGATACAAAATAAATACAAAGTCAAAAAGCACAAAAAAACAAGACCATGAAAGCGAAAAACAGAGACACAAAGAACATGGCCGTTAATTTCCACGATTAAAATTTGCGTTAAAAAGACTGACAGCTTGTGGAATAAAAGAGTTTGCGTAACGCTGGGTACGGGCTACCGGTGGCCTAAGTCTGCCACTTCTAACAATGCGTTTATCGACCAAGTCGTGATGTAGAGGATGAGTCTCATCGGTCAGAGTTAGTGTTAATTTCTTATCAAGTCGATCATGGTAGATAAGGTCAACTTGTCGCTGTGAATTTCCGATGATTGTTTCCACCTTTTTTATGATTTTGTCAAGCCTAGCTTTCTCTTGCTTTGAGATGTTACAACCCCAACAGACAATACATAACTTAAAACACTGCTGATAACGGCATTGTAAAATGCAGACAGGATCTCTTTCCTTACATTAAAAGACCTTAATTTTCGAAGACAATACATACGGGAATTAAGCTTTTTCAACATTGCTTCAACATGAAAACGCCAGCATAATATACTATCAATAGTGATACCCAGGTACTCATAAGTCACAACTCTGCAAACATTTACACCTTTTATAACAACTGGGTCAGGCTCAATTGGCTGCTTACGAAAATCATTAACATTTCCTTCGTCTTGTTAACATTCAAAACCAAGTAATTTCTATCACAATAGTTGACAAAGCGTTCAATTTCAAGTAAGTAACTTGAGTAGTCATCATTGCTAATCAAACCCACCATGGCAGAGTCATCTGCAAACTTAACTAAAGGACACGTCATTTCTGTTGCTCGGCAATCAGCAGTATACAAGGTAAAAAGAAAGGGAGCAAGCACAGTACCCTGTGGTGCCCCTGTACTTGAATATGTAATTCCTGATGACACAGAACCCAATCTTACATACTGTGCCCGATTGGTAAGTAATTTGTTACCCATGATATCATTGCACTTGGGATTTCCATTGACATTAATAGACATGCATATTTATGACATGATAGGTCAATGTCCTTGTACCAATTTGAAAAAATCAGTTGATACATATCCAAATTATGGCTCGATCAGGACATGACAAAATCACAACAAAAATTGCCACAAGGCAGCCATATTGCATCGGATTTTAAAACCAATTGACATGCATATTTATGACACAAGTCAATATCCTTGTACCAACTTTGAATAAATCAGTTGAGACGTGCCTGAGTTATGGCTAAGGACATGAAAATGTGTAATAAAATGGCTGCCATGCAGCCATATTGGATCATATTGTGAAGCAAATTGAGTTGTATATGTATGACATAGTTCAATATCCTTGTACCAACTTTGAATAAAATCTGTTGAGATGTGCCTGAGTTATGGCTCCATACATGAAAAAAAATGTAATATGGCCATATTGGATCATATCACATAACAAATCAATGTGGATATGCATGACATAGTTCAATGTTCTTGTACCAACTTTGAATAAAATTATGTTTGAATGAAATCACTCCAGGCATCTCTGAGGTATCTGCATCTACGGACGGACGGACGAACAGACGCAGGAACATGACCAGACTGTAGCTGTGGTCGTGTTGTTGAGGTTGGTATCTTTTAATTTGCGTTAGGATTGTTGACAGCTGTAATGTCCATGATGGTGTTGTTGATTATGGCTGCCTGCACGGTTGATCAGACTGTAATGTTGTCGGTGGCAAGGTTGTGCTGGTAGATGTCGTTTGTGTCTGTCACAATCTAGAGACAAAAGTTGAAGTTTATTAGTTATTTGTTGTAAAAGTGAGTTATTTGTTCGTGACATATGGTAGTACTTGTTTGTGAGGGGAATGTGTGTGATAGTTTTGTTGTTTGATTGAATGGGGGTTTGATGGGTGAATGTCATGTTTATAGTTGTGTGGTGGTGTTGAGTGTGTTGTAGTTGTAAGTATGTGCAGATAATGTGAGGTCATTGTGGTGTGAGTGTCATGTTAATAGTGATGTGCTGTGGAGGTGGTGTAGCATATTTTAGTTCCAGAGACCAGCTCTGGAACTGTTAGTTTTTGCTCACTTTCCTTCTTTCTTTCTTTCTTTCTTTCTTCTTTCTCTATTTCCGGTATTACTACCATAGACCATGCTATACACAAATTTTCCTTCATTACCCAGAATGCATTGCGGCACGCTTATGACGTCATCAGTCAGCTCGGACGGGTTCAATGAGCATTTCTTGTCTGTTTATTGAAATTTTTTTTAGTTTACATTGCACTAATATCAAATTGCGTTCATTATTACCTTCTCGTGTCTATTTATAGACAGAGAAGGTCTTAGAGTTGAAAACCAATATGCTGCTGTCAAGAACTTCCGTCTGTCAAGACTTCCGTCTGTCAAGATCTGTTGACGTCATGCCATTGTGATGGGTCATATCATAAACTGGTGGGGGTGTTCATGGCTCAGGTTGAGGTGTGGGAGAACGATTTGAGCTATGAAAAAAATCAAAAGGGACTTAGCGGCATAGCCACAGTGTTAAGCCTTTCTCCAAGGTTTCTTAGTTGACTACAATCTATTACAGACTACTGAGCTGACGTTAGGGGTACTCACTTTGTGTTTGCTAACTCTGTGAGCGCTAGTGTTTGGTACTGAGTTGCGTGGATATCCCCTCATGGCCTCACGTGATCTGGGCCTGTTGCATAATCTGCAGAGATGATCATATGCCTCCGAGTCTGAAAACTGTCATTGTGTAAGCCTGTCGGCATTTTCCTTGCATTTTTTCTCATTTAATTTTGCAAAATATCGGCGAGTACCTCAATATTTCAAGATAACCCTTTCTTCCCAATCGTTTCGTGGAGTTTCAGAGTCATATGAACGAAAATGAGTGAAAGTTTTAGACAGGAAAATCGGACGTCGGCCATGTTCAATGTTTACAGTACAATCAGAAGTTTACGTGGAGGGAATTAACCAACAACACAAGGAGTGTTCATGATGCACGCCCTCTAGAGGCAGACCCTCCTATATGAAGTACCACATTTGATGCTTGTGGAAAGCTTGACCACACAATGGAGCATTTAAACTTTTAGAAAATGACAAACTGAATAAAAGGTATCAGAAAATGTCAAATACTGAGGAAAAATGCGCAAATATTCAAAATAAACAGGTTAACTGATTGGTCAGCTATAAAAAACAATGGAAATGTTTATGATCAAAAGTTTTTGAGATGCGCACATTTTAACAAATACAGAAATTATTAACATTATAAATATAAGACCAAACTATTTTTTCAGGGATGGGACAGGTTGGAAATGAGGGGTGAGAGACAAAGGCACACCTATTGCTGCATGTGGATGCAGCCACACCATTTCATTTACAGCATACTTATTCACTGTGTTGTGTTCAAGTTCCATATTGTACTGACTGTCATACAAGGATAACATAAGCAAATCAAATCAAATTAGAAAAGGATCAATGCTGTTGTGTGGATTTTGCTGAACATGGCTGATATTTCGCCCTATATATTTGGTATCCAGCAAAGCATATTTTGATGTAAAGTCAAAATTAACACTACATTGCTGACAATATATTTTACCGTTTCTGCATGATTTTTTCTTTTTTAATTATAGTATATTAGTACTTCAAACAGATTAACAGTTATCGTGATGTCAACCCATAATTTTACATCACAAAGACTGTAATTCTGCGAATTTTTTTTGTTTTTCAGTCATTTTATAAATTTTGCACTGCACAAGATGATTGAACAAATTGCAATGTTTGAATTTGTAAACTCAAAGAATAAAAATCCTTTGGTCACAAATTAAATTATTTTTGAAAAGAAATTTACTCTTAAACACTTTTAGCATATATTCTTTACACGGTCATGTATTTCAAGGAAAATATGCCTATTAAAAACAGTAATTTCTTCACTTTCAATTTTTTTCAATACTATGACAATTATCAGCCATGAGGTTATACAAACACAAGACCAGATAAGCGTTTTTCATCATTTCCACAGGACTCTTTGGAAAATCCATTAAAAACAGTTAAAAGTGACTTAAAATGATCACTTGGTATACATTTAATTTACAGATGCTAGGTTGTGTATTTCACATGCACTCAGGTCAGTAAGGAAGTGCGTCATTACTATTTTGGACTATTAATTCTTGTTTCTGAATTATTTAACTTTTTTCCACATTGAACTATCTTTAGGCAGTTTATACTGTAGCTTAGAATTTTTTTGATTGATGTATTTAATCATCTTTTGGGTTCTTTGGGTCCATATCCCACCTCATGCCCCTACATCATCAACTATTTACCAACAACTCCATGCCAACAACCAATTACCTGACCTGGCCACACATTAGAGAAGGTACAGCGTCATTGACGGTATTTTTAATAATTCTAGCTTTCTTTCGCTTTGTTTTTTGTTGCTTTTTGCTTTTTATTTTTCTCTCAATACCCGCCGTACGTGGCGCTATACTGTTACGTCATACCTCTTCCATACTGGTTTAGACTGGTCACTGTGGACTGGTCCTTGCGCACATGTTGAATTTTTGCTTTGCGATGATTCAAGCATAGCGTGATTGTCGGCTTAGATATTGTTACGTCTCGGAGAGCGACGGAGAGCGATCGCATTTTGAAGGTGGGTTTTATAACTTTATTATAAGTTTTCCCGAATATATTTGTATACATATACGAGGCTGCAGTGTTCTCCCAAGGCCGTTTAACAGGATCGGCCCCGATCCTTTATTTTTTTCGCCCCATCTCTCATGCCGATCCTGTTTCATGTCCGCTGATACTCTTTCAAAATTTGGCTGAAGTCTTTGTTTCTCGGCGGTGATTTTGTCACTTTTATTTCAGCGAGCGTATCATGTGTGGAACGGTTCTAATGTGGCGATAACACGACATACCAGATTATTAAAAGTTTTATTCCATAGCCAAAATGTGTGAAATGGTTAGACTATTCTCCTTTCATGTCGATGCTTCAGGTGTTTTACGCACAATGAGTTGAATGATGCAGGGTTATCGGGTGCATAGCACCCAGTGTTCCGCTTGTCTGTGCCGAGGAGAATAAATGGGCCGGCCGTAGTGCAAATGAACATCGGCTAAGACGGATGAAACTTAAATTCAAAACGCATGAAATGTGTTATGTTGCCGATCGTACAGACAACGGCCATTTTATGCAACAGACATGCAGTTTAGTCAACGAAAGGCTCGGTGTTGCATCTTTGCCAGCGGGCACTCATTCAAAGCATTTATACTAGTGGATAGAGAGAGGTGGCAACTGGTTTAACTGAAGGTCGGGAAAAGTGATTTCGATCAGAAGTGGCTGAAATCTTACGATTGGTTGAGACAAACTCAAATGCAAAATGTATGGTACTGCCGCGTGTTCAGATCATTGCGTGTCCGAGTTAGCCATTTCGAGATCTGTGTACGTCAACATCACGTTAAAGTCATGAGTGCCACCTCGTGTCACCCATTCGTAACTTGCATGGATTCGTTCGATTGACTTTGAGAAACAATTGCACTTGATCCAGTTTCAAAACCCATGACCCGTTTTACAATATTCAAGCATCATGAAATGAAATAAAAAGGCACTGCATGGACTCAAATTCGTGTCATCATCTGAATACAGCAGCTGTGTACGTACTGTACAGAATATGTTCCAAGGTCGCGTGTGTTCAAATGTGCGTTTATACTATGCATGGCGGCCGACGCCGCGCTGTTGTCGAAGATTCGTACGTTTGTCGAAGTAGAAGTAGAAGTCGATGCAATTTCAAATCTTTTCTTGAAAGTACCTGATATTTTCGGGCTTCTCTTTATTATTATGAATTGAGTTTAAAGTCAACATATTTTTCTGCAGGCATGCTCTGCTGACTCCGATTTGTAACGGCGTAAATGCAAAATTCAGTCCCGTGTGAACTTGAACCAAGACGTCCATGGTTTTAGCAATCTGGCGACAGACAAACTTAAAGTAACAGAGGATCACATAAAAACGTCTGACTTTGAATGTTATTGTAGAGAGAACTGGAAGACCTTGAATGAAAATATGGATGTAATATATGGCATTTTTTCTGATGCTATGGAATGATGTGTGTATTGCATAATTAACAAAATTTACATAGTTATTGTCATGCAAATTACCCCATGTTTCAGAAATTTCTGGGGAGAACACTGCAGGCTTTCTTTGTTGATTGTCCAGAGCTGAGTGGGTTGCCATGTGGCCTCGGTTTTCAAGTTCAACAGCCTATGTCCAATGTCTCCCTTGTCTGATATAGATTTTCATGCGTTGTCGCCCTCACATGTATCTGTTGCGTTTTTTACCGTACATGTAGGTATTTGTAATCTGTGTACTGTAATTCCCTGGACTGCCTGGCTTTTAGTTTTATTCTGTTATATCTATGTATCGTTGCGTACTTAGCTGCAATGATTGTAGCGAGAGGTTGCTCGCTGAATTTTACATTGAACGTGAACCCTACACAAAGTAGGCGAACGCACTGTTGATCCCTGGTTTTGTGGCAAAACCAAATGGTTTCGGGACAATTTGATTCACCAATCGCCCATGGCATAGGGCCTTGTAGCTGCATAGGGTTCGCGTTCAATGTAAATTCAGCGACTGATCTCTCACAACACAATCATTGCAGCTACGTTGTACTTTATAATTGAGTCCCCGATTGACACTACTTGCTTAATTTCTTACAGACCTTTAGAACTGTTCATATTATCACTTTAACATGTTGTCATCTCGTATCAGTTCCTCGACCGATGCAAGCATTGCTTTTCCAAGTGCTAACATGCTGTCACTGTATACTTGTGTCAGCACCGCGACTTGGGTATATTGTCTCACTCTCACAGGCAATTCTAACTTTGGTTTAGGGAAATTAAACTTGTAATTTTTTTGAGTCTCACAACTGTTTCCATCTTTACATAGTAGGATAATTTGTCCTTTTAAGTCAAAGACGATCAAAAACAGATGTACATGATGATTTTCTCAGTATGCCACATGTTAAAAAACTAATTTTTCAAAGTTTGCTAAAGTAGCTTTTGCACATTTTCCTTTGCAGATTTCAAAGTTTGATCTCGTAGAAAAATATATTGCTTACAGCACAAAATGGCTTCCAAAGGTGAGTTTGATAATTGGCATTGTTGTCAAATGGAAAAAGCACAAATTCAGTACAATACATTGTGGTGTAAAATGATTTTTTCCATTCCTTTTTCCAACTTAACTATTCCTTGATCATCCCCAGAATTTAAAGTTTATCCCAAGTATCACTTTTGGTCCCAGTACTCTAGTGTGCTTGTGTCTGGGTAATGTTTACTCTTGGCAAAGCACAAGTTCATTTAGCAGACTGCCTTGGTATATTGCTAAACACTCAGTGATATGGCTTGCTGATTACTGATATTTGTGTATCGAAAATAGACTACCATCTCTGTAAGATATAATCAAGTATTGCTGATAAAGGCAAGATTGCATTTTTGGGTAAGTTTCTCCAGTTAGGCTAAACACATAAAAAACTCATCCCCTTAAACCACTACCTACAGGTTCCTAGACATTACTTTAGTCACATTTGTTCAAATTGCAGTTAAAGTTGTATTTCTGAGGCATCTCTCATTCTTGGTCAAACATAGTCATTTCCTCTGAAGGGCTTGCCAAATTGCTTTAACTTAAATATGAAAGTTCCTAGGAATGATATTAGTAAGACTAATCAAATAGTGATGTTGTATGCAAGATTCTATCTTGGCAGTACATTTCCCATTTTGGGTCAAAAAATTTCCAAATCATGACAGAAATAACTACTTAGGAGAAAGACAATTAATTCATTTGTCTCTATACACATTGCAGATAGTATGAAGTGCTTTTCTGAATTATTCATTTATATTGTTACAGATGCCATACATATTGCTGACCTTCAAGAGACTGCAGAGGAGCACAAGCAGCTCAAGATTGTCGTCCAAAACCTCTCACCCGTAAAGCAGAATTAGGGAGATTACAAATATTTCACTTGTCACATGTGTGACAACACAGGAGTTGTAAGAAGTGTATCATTTTCACCAGAAAAGCATCAAGAACTTCAAAGGGTGGTAGACAGTCCTACAAAGACTTGTACAATAAGCACCTTTGTTACTCAGAAGCGAAAATTTCCGGATACTAAAAGCACCAGTCCATTGGAAATCAAGCTTACAAAGAAGACAAAAGTCTCCCCATGTGATGTGCACATCGATTACCAATCTGCAGCTACAAAGATTGTCCACGCTGAAAACATCCACGACATTAGCTCTATCGAGTCTAATAACATTGTTAGTGTTCAAGGCAAGATTGCTAAAATCATCAAGGACTGTCACACTGTACCTATGGGATCAAAACAACTAAAGCAAAAACTTGTTGTTTTACAGGACATGACTGCTGATATTAAACTTACACTGTGGGAAGATGCTACCAATGCAGAGCTTGGTAAATCATATGCATTCACTGCTGTTCGCGTTAAAGATGCCTACCCGGGCAAGTGCTTGAACACAACGAAAGACACCACCGTCAATATTATTGATGACCTCACTGATTTGCCAGAACTGAGTGCTCAGTATGCTGACATATCTGTAACAGGTAAAATCGTTGGCTGTCAACATATCAACCAGAAATACCTCTGCCGCCGTTGCAATTTTCACATCCCAATTTCTGATGACTGCCCAAAGATTCTACACTGCACTCGTTGTGAAATGTCTTTTCCCCGACATTTATGTGCCTTTAAGATGACAACCTCTTTGTTAATCAGTACCGATTCAGCTGACAAACTAATTTATGTTGATACAGATATCTTGATGAAACTGCTAAATGTTTCCAGTGAGGAGTTTCAGTCAAACACTCCAGAAGACATTCTAACCAAAGTATTGTGCATTGTTGAGCCAGTCACTTTCCATTGTGACCGTGAGCTCACTGCATTGCACCTATGAACCAACATGACCATATTCTGCCAAGGATTACACTTTATGCTACAGTTACACATTTTGCAGTCTGCAAATTTGTTTGCTTAGTAAAGCCACAAAAATTGCTGTTCTAGCAACTTTGTACCTTTTGCACTGTCTCTGTCACAGTTTGCTATCTCTGTCATATCTTTTGACAATATATCTCAGTATAACAAGCACAGTGTAACACTTGACAGTATCTCAACATATCGAAACGACTGCAATATTTCTTTCAAATCTACATGGCTGATATCACAAATTTCTCAGATTGCAACACAAATATTTCTTTGGATTACACTTTGCAACTTTGTGCCCTTCGCACTGCTTGTGTCACAGTCTCCTATCTCTGTTATATCTTTTGACAATATGTCTCAGTATACCAATAAGCACAGTGTAACACCTTGGCAGTATGTCAGCATACCGAAAGTACTGCCGCATATTTTAACCATGGCTCTTACACGGAAACCATTGGGACAAAATAAACTTCGTCAAAGTTAGTGCCTTAAACCAATTAACCTTTCAAATAACGGTCTACTTTGACGTTGACGTAATGTTAATATACTCAAACCTGTAATCACATCCTGCCTTGCTACAAAAAGGACGAGCTCAAAGTCTCATCAAATCAGTCTGAGACGAGCACAGATAGCGATGTCTCTGTATGTACGATCTGCTCGCTTAAACTGAGCACATAAGGGAGGAGTCTATCAACACAGAAGAGTGAACAAAAATCACTGCAGCTGAGCTTACTTCTGGGATCAACCCTCGAGTTGTTTTCTAAGGACTTTCCTCATGGTCTATAAAACCAGCATCCAAAACAAATCCTTCTTACAAAATCGATTGTAATGTAACTTTGACCAACATGTGAAGCTTGAAGGAGTAGGCATTCCGTCGATATCCAGAACGACAACCGAAAAGTCCGGTGAGTTAAAGCGCCAGTATTTGTAACTTTTAACCTTTTTTTTATGTTCGAAATTACATATTATTCTCTTACATCCATCGTGAAATGTTGTTCAGTGAAGAATAAGCCAAATTTGTGCTCCTGTAGTGACATACAAACGCTAAATATTGCCCTGATCGAGTTGGATTGCCGCGCGGTTTGTTGACAACGTGTAGGCTGTGCACGTGATCGAGAACGCCGATACTGATGACATCATCGAGCCTGCAACATTCCTGGGGCCTTGCCATGCCACGCCACACTGCCTGGGTAATCGCCCATGGTCGCCGGCTGAATGACCTGCGAATGGTTTTATTTTGTTCTTCTCCGTTCAAATACATACTGCTACTGTGTTTCAGAGGATACAGAACTTTGGCAGAGGAGGCTGACATTCTATTCTGGTACAGTGTGCGTTATATACGGATTATTCAAACTGCAGTCGGCAGTGCACCGATGCGCACCCTGCAGTTGGTCACTCAGAACTCCGGGTACCGATGTAAAATCAAGACGACACTATATACACTTGGCTCACTTCTGTAGGCAAATAGCTATCAAAATTGAGTAACTTGAAGTAATAAATTTCAGCTGATTGTCGCTTTAGCGGCAAGGTGATTGCGAAATCGAAGCAACATAGTTTGGCAATGTATGGTAGGCTGTCAAATGCAGTGAACGCGATAGCCTTTGGCAGCAAGTAAGGGAACCGTCAGTATTTACAACCTGGGGGTCATTCAAAAATTGAAAGTTATAAGGGGGTGCTCAAAATGTTTTTTCTTTGTCTTACTCTGTCCTCAATGACATAATGATTAGTTGATTATATATATATTTTACTCTGATACATCTTAAATAAAAAGAAAATAAATACTCTAACAGTACAAATAAACATCAAATAGATGAAGCAAGGCAAAAAACTACAAGTAGCTGCTACTACTAGCAATACTTATTATGAAAGAGAAGATAGTGACGATGAGAATGATATCGTTGTTCATGTACGCAATGGCACCAGCGACAGAAAAGATGAGGATCAACAGTGGTGCAGGCTCGAAAATTCTCGCCGCCCGACGCCCGTGACAAGTGAATTTTGAGTCCGGGCAAGTGAAAACAACATTCTCCCAGCCCGACGGACAAGTGAATTTCAATGAGACCACTGTACGTACGCGCTGCCACTCTCTAGTTCTTTGAGTGTAACGCTTTAGATATGGCCGGCCGATAAAACAGCTCTGTTCTACTTGGGTACAAAATAGCAAATATTGACGTCTTTGCACGATGTTTTTTTCTTCTGATGAAATCATGTCACGATGCCTCCTCAACAGAAAACTACAGCTTACAATAAAATGTTGTAAGTGTTGAAACAATTTACCCTCCTTCCTAAAAAGTTGCAATGTATTTAAACACTTTACTCTCCTTTCTACAAAGTTACAAATTCCCTGGTACGTGAACAAACATTGTTGCTGTTTGATTCTGCAATCGCGGTCCCTCAGTCCCTCATAGACGGACCGTGCTACAAAACATCATGGAGGAATGATGAATACACTGAGGCTTGGCTTTGCCTCTGTGAGTCCTGCCTACCGGTCGTCCTTTTTAGTCCAAGTTTTATCTACTTTGCTTGAATCAAAATTTGGCCTGCAATTACTGAGTTTGATAGTAAAAACCATTATTTCAAAGGAAACTTTCACAAACAGAGTCAGAATACAAGGGAAAAGGAGAAAAATTTGAGGTTTTTTGAAAGGTCAAATCTGGGTCATCTTATGTGATGTCAAGAATGAAGACCCCTTAAGTACACAATTATGGTTCAAAAGAAACCACCTAGGGAGGTCCAATAGGTACAATCTTATAAAAGGTGATTTCTCGGTGCTTTCCAATTTAATGGCATTTAGCTTGACTGTCAGTTTTAAATTAAATTTTATTAACAGTTATGGCAAAGGGAAATGGTCAACAGTAGTTGCAGTAAGCATATCCATTTCAAAACATCACATTAATATTTCTGCAGAGTCCTCCAGTTTAATGATGTAATAGTGAACATCACTAGACATTTCTTGATGATATCAAAATATCAAATGAAAATGTTCCTGGGCTACAATGTTATCATTATCATTAAAACTATTATTACTCTTTAAAACATTAAGAAATGAATTGAACAATATCAGTGTGTCTTGTTTTAAAGGATACTTATGCTGAAGATGCTATTGAGCCTGCTTGATCACAACTATGACACAACACCACAATACTTGTATACACTGTCACTATGCTACCGAATGTTTTCTTCTGCATGGAAAATTTGTATTTGTGTGGCTAACAAAATTTACATCATGACTTAAAGAGTGCATAAATGTGCCACATAAGGTAGTAGAGCTTGTAGTGTATATGTATGATAAGTTGTCATACTGTGAACACTAACTCAATGCTGCAGAAGTATTCTGTATCTGTGGTAATACACTTCACATTGCTACCTGATTTTTAGAATTGCCACCTAATTATTTCTTGTGGCAAAAGTTTACCATCAGAAATGAAAAAGTATTTCGATCCCTTCAATGTCATAAAAAACACAGATAATTAATGTAATAAAAACTAAACAAATATTTCTTTAATGTAAAAACTATCAGGAACAACATACAAAAGATCTTGATTTGTAAAATTAGGAACTCCTGAATGCCGAGAAAGCTGTTGCTACACTTGAGATCATAAACTGTTTAAAAGTTGCTCAAAGTGGCTACAAGATTTTTTTTTTGGCTAAAGAGTTGGCTAATCATTTTGGTGACTTAGGGGAACCCTGCAGTTTATGCACATACCACGTGGTAGCAGTAAACTAAATGATACTGAAAGTTTCATGTGGGCACAATTTGACACAACACCGCTGGCCCATTATATACTTACCCTTAGTGCACCTACCTGACTTGCCTATTAAAACCAGGTACCAGGTCATGATGACACACAATGACAATGTACCGGTGTTGTTTTATTGAAATGCATTACATGTCCCCCCAAAATTTAATTGGTCCCCCATTAAGACCTTCTATGGGTCACTGTGTCCCCATGCTAGCAAAAGCTGGCTGAAACACTGTGTATGTGTACGTTACATAGGATATTATTTTTGATACACAGAATAAGGACACAGATTTATCAGTAAGTTTAACAGCTATTGTTTCTTTACAATGACATTAAAAAAAACATACATATTTACTCTTAAAATCATCTGAAATTCAGGGCAAGTGAATTTTTCTTCCGGACAAGTGAAATTGAAAATTCACTTGCCCTATGGCAAGTGAGTTTTAAAAACAATTTTCGAGTCCTGTGGTGATGATGATGTCACACGGTAGTTTTCTGCAGTCGTTACCAGGGTTGGAAGGAGAGGCTTGGTCATGGAGAAATGTTCTCGACAGATATCACTATAAGTGCACAGGATCTAGGACAAAACTGAACTGTTGTGAATATTCATCCTTTACATTATCATAGAAATGTATATTTTATTTGACTTGAGTTCAACAACCATTTGGACATTTAACCATACCATAATGACATGCTACCCATCCAAATTTATCAATACTATATGGTCGGAGACTGCTTATTAAGTGAGCTTTTATATCTACATATTGTTACATGGGCTCAGGTAAGCCAAACTTTCTGTTAGAGAGGGGGGTTACTCAAAGTCATCATGGTTGGCTGGGGTGTGACTCAAAATTTCGGAGTTTCTAATGTAATTCCTCCAACCCCCAGGTCGTAAATAATGACGGCTCCCTAAACAGCTGTGAACGCCTGAGTCAGAACGATCGGGACCAGTATACGCACTGCTGTATCTCAGCGAAAATTTAGAAAAAAACAATGGAGCTACTGCTAAGAAATTTACAGACTCTTGGCTCTTGATGCATCAGTTACTGAGCTTTTATACTGGTAAAAAGGCATTCTGAATACAGCGGTAAATTTCCTCCCAAACGGAGAAGGATAACACGCGGACATTTGCAATGGACGCTGTCAATTTATACCTCAAAACTCTTTTCAACATAATCATAGCTAGCGGTCACTTTCCTGATGCATGGAACACAGGCATTATTGTACCGATATATAAAAAAGGAGACAAAATGACCCGAGAAATTACAGAGGGATAACATTGCTAAGTACAATTAGTAAACTTTTTACTTCAGTTCTAAAACAAAGACTAATTACTCATATTAAAAATGAAAACCTTATAATTAGGGAACAAATTGGCTTTATGCCAGAGTTTAGTACATGTGATCATATATTTGTTTTAAAACAATTACTTACAAAGTATCTGAGTAAGGGGAAATATATTTTTGGCTGTTTCATAGACTTTCAGAAAGCCTTTGATTCAATTTGGCATGTGGGGCTTCTACACAAACTAATAAAGTATGGTATCACAGGGAAATTTTATAACATCATTAAGTCAATTTATTTAAATTCGAAGGGTTGCATTAGGGTGAAAGAGGGACTCACTGAACAGTTTCCCATGGAGAGAGGAATAAGGCAAGGTGACGGCTTAAGCCCACTGCTTTTTAACCTATACATTAATGACATAAAAGATTCGCTTATTGTGTCACCAATGACCCACCAACTTTATTACGGAGTACTTTATCATGTCTACTTTATGCCGATGACTTACTTCTACTATCTGAGACACCTACGGGGCTACAGAATGCTATAAATTCAATAGGGCATTATTGTGAAAAATGGCATTTAGGCATAAACATTCTCAAATCAAAAATCATGGTTTTCAACGAATCGGGGAAAATTTTCAACAAATTTAAATTTACTATACATGGTAATGAGTTGGAAAATGTGTCAACATATACTTACCTTGGCATAAAGTTAAATATTACAGGAAAACTAAACAGAGCACAAATTGATTTGAAAAACAGAGCTATGAAGGCATGTTTTAAATTGAGACAGTTACTCTTTGCAGAGTCAAATATTCCAATTAAGGTCCATTTACAAATGTTTGATGCCATGATAAAACCTATTCTGCTATACTGTACAGAAGTATGGACTGCAGACATATGCACAAATGCAAAAACCATACTCACAAACTTAACAAACACAATTGAAAAGTTGCACATTAAATTTTGCAAGCACATACTTAAAGTGAATAATAAAGCATCCAACATAGCATGTTTAATGGAACTGGGTAGATATCCTCTAATTGTTTCAAGCATAACACAAATGGTCAAATATTGGTTAAAAATAAGTAAGAAAGCTGATACAACACTGACTCGTGAGGCTTATGATCTGGGTTGTCAACTGGACAATGCACATACAGATAATTGGGTGTCAGGAATTAAACAATCGTTGCTGCTCGTAAATATTGGAGATGCCATGAATGTAAAGATAGAAAATGACAAACAGTTTAAAACTAATTTCAATGTAAAAGTTAAACAGCTATTTGAAAAATGTGCATTTGAATTGATTCAGGATGATACCAGACAAGGCAACATAAAAATAAACTTCGCACATACAGAGAGTTGAAAAAGATTTCTCTCTCGAAAGCTACCTTCATGTTATAAAAAACCCAGATCACAGATCAGCCCTGTGCAAGTTACGCATTAGTGCACACATACTACACATAGAAACAGGTAGATATAGAAACCTTGATGTCATAGACAGAGCATGCCCAATTTGCCAAAACAAACAAGTAGAAGATGAGATACATTTTCTTTTTCATTGCAAAGGATACACAGACATTAGACATGTTTTTTTCAGTAAACTAAACATTTGTAAAAACGCATTCAGAGGCACACAAGACCTTGTAAGCATCTTTTCAAGGACAGATAAAGCATCACTATGTGAATTGGGAAAATACATACATACATGTTTTAAACTCAGACAAGACAAAATGAAAAATACAAAGTAAACTATTTATGAACCTTTAATATGTTGACCTCATGTATAGATATTTATATTTATATATATATTATATATACTCTTTCATTGTTGTTTTTTGCAAAACCTTTATTGTACTTTATGATCAAGATCTGGGATACGATTTCAATAAAGGCTTACTTTACTTTACCTTGCTGCAGGCCCCACACTAATCTCGGCCCGGCCCCGCTGCACAGCCTTACAGGACTAGTAGCCGGCCAAACACACAAAAAAAAAACGTCCCAGTGAAAAATCCGTAGGTCAGAACCGTTGATCATAAATTTTCAGAACCAGTGATGTTTAAAAGTTTTGTATTGATCACTTCATTAGGTTTAGGTGAATGACTCTCTCATCGAGCTGCGTCTATAATTGTCCCGGGCATTGTCCATGCGAATTTGGGGCCTCCCTTAGCTCCCCTGCTGATCGTCTGTAGACTACAGCCAAACTCACAGTCCTGAGCAAATTGTACAGTTGTGAAAGTCAGATATATGTATCATGAATTTTATACAAAAATATATAAACAACAGAATCAAACCAAGAGGTTAGTTTGCTGTCGGGCCGGGTGCGCAGGGGACGACTTTGCAGTGAGGCCGGGATCTCTCTTGTGTTCGAACTTCTAAGCTTACAATGCAATGCCTGGAGCTCAATCGCATCGCAGCCAGCCGATAATTGTACTACTGTAGTCCTTGTGAGGATTAGATACCAGTTACGTTCGATATATTTGTAAATACTTTTAAATTTAATAAGTAAGACTTTTGTACTGCATTCAAGATATAATTTTTCCTTTCTGAGCGTTTTCAATTTACGCCGTACGGCAACGATGCGAAGTTGATGGGCTGTGTGTTGCCTGCAGCGTAGCCTGGCCGTACACAAAACTTCGTTTGAGTAGACGGAGCAGAATCAGTCCCGTCATTTATTTTCAACGAAATTTTCATTATACTCCATAATGGAAGAAACGAGTAGTTCAATGATTACAATGGTGAAGTGTTGAATTTTTATTCATATATGTTTTTCTCTCTCAATTCATTCAGCAAACTTGATCTCCGTACCATCGGTCACAACGTGCAGTGCCTTGCATGAAGCTTACAATCGACTGCCTCCGTCGTTAGTTTAGCTGTTCAAGACGTTTGTTTGCACGGCTCATTATAGTCGGAACAATCTGTAAACACTTACATATTTATATCTTTCCGGTATTTCACCCAACTTTCGCGCGTTTTTAGCTGAGTCTCCAGTTTCGATGGACCAGACCTTTTCGAAGAGCGTATGGTTTCTACGGACGCCACAGTAAAACTTGCGTAGATGTGGTTGAGCATGCGCGGTGGTGTGATTACGTTTCGTTCGTGTGTCAACAAAGCTGACTTCTGGTCCGGACAAGAAGTCATTTTTCAATCCTTTTACTGTTAATCGTGAGGCGGCTGGGCATGCAAACCATGCGATTCAGTATTAATTATGGTCTACTTTCACATACTGAGAATGTCATTTTAATCAAAAATATGAAAAAAAAATGTTAAAAGTTACAATACTGGGGCTTTAATTCAAATACACTTTGCCCACATCGCTCAAACAGTTACAATGAAAACGGATTGAGCTGCGCGGAAGGACTGTTCCGAACAGCGATTTTAATTGACAGCCACAGTTGATAAAAAACATTGTATCAAAACATTGTATCGTCTGACACGTGCTGAAGAAAAACACCAAAGCTTTGAGCGAGGCACAAATTTTAACTTTGAACTAAAAAGACACGGACACACCATATGAATAGCTACGGATTGAAAGTTTAATGGGAATCAACATGTCAAACACAGTTGCAATTGTTTATAAATTATGCTACGTCGACGGCATTTTACACATGTATATAGTCAGTGTCGATAAAATACTGAAGCGTGTCTTCAGGCGTAATCAAGGAGACAGCGTCATACACTGCAACAGCTACGTTTTCATGCAATAATGATCTGAATTGATCGCGCTTTAACAACATCTTTAACTTGTTAAAACAATTTTCTGCCGGATTAAAATCCGGAGAATATGTAGGTAAGTACACCAGTTCTATTCCATGATCATCTAAGTAATTAGAGAGTAGAATTTCAGCCTCGTGGTGATGGAAAGGGGCGTTATCAACGATGACAATATCACCTGGAATCAGTGCCGCTTCCCCGAGATTTGTAAATGAATTATTAGCTTCAACGAAAAAGTTGACAAATTCATTTGTGTTCGAGGCCCCATTAATTACTGATACGTGTTTAACCCCGTCAACACCAACAAGTAAATTCAGAGTATGGTTGGCGCCTTCTAAATAACGGCCTATTTCAACACATTTTGAACCTCTCAATGAGTGACCGTAATTTGACTGCCCCGTTGATATCTTTACTCCACATTCATCCATGAATTTCAAGCGAAATGGGTCTTTAGTGTGGATATAGTCAAGATACGCTTGAGTGTACCGCAAGTTGTCATGAGTGAATCGTTGTGTTGGTATGATGCTCATTCTTTTCTTCGTCCACTTTCCTCCCGTTAATTCATTCCTGACAGCGTCTCCGATCGACGAAAGGCTGATACTATTTATAGTAGTATGTTGTAGAATTTGGTCTTTGATTTCCCTGTAAGTAACTGACGGTTTTTCCCTCTTTAGTCCTTCGATGAGATGTATATCGTGTTCTTGTAATATGCGCTGTCTGCCACCACCTGGGGGTGCTTTTTCAACATTTCCAGTTCTCACAAACTTGTCCCATATACGCCGCACAGTAGACCGGTTGACGGATAACTTATCGGCCACACGCTCCAGCGATCCACGAGGAAAACTTCCATCGATCGAGTTGCCGCCTAAACCTATCATTTCTGATTTCACTAAATTACGAAAGTCGTCACTCAGTGCCACGCCGCTTTGGTAGGCACGTCCTTTCTTGTTGTACTCCATGATGAATAAACCTACGCGGCGCGGAGAAAACAAGTTCATGTGTTCTTGGGCGAAACTCCCGCCTTGAGTTATGGATCATACCATTAGTGTAGGTTACGCAAACCATTGGCGTGACAAAAGTTACTGGTGATTTGGCCACAAAATTGTCGAAATAACGTTCTAATAGTTACTGCTTTGGGCATGGCTCTAACACTATGTAGACGCAGACCCGTAGACACCTATCTCGACATCCTTTATTTATTTCATTTTAGTGAGAACCCTACCATTATTGCAATGTCACCCATGGAACAATGGAAATGTCAAATTTGGTAAACATCCCGTACTACATCACACGTGAAGTTCAGTTGAGTAAGAAATTGTTTGACACACTTCGATCTCTCACAAAATATACTTGACAATGACAGCTACACCAAAACCCAAGGATATCGAAGACTTCCTCCTTGCGATAGATGCGTCACTACTGAAATACGTTGCTGATTTCAAGAGGCTTGATTTCTGCAATGTGAACACTCTGAAATTCTTCAAGGCGAAAGATTTTGAAAAGTTTGCGACTAGTGTCAGTACAGTGCACAAGCGCATGGTCCTGAATGCGGTGGCTAAATTACAGACGCCAAAGTCACACCTCGGATTGCCGAAGGAAAGTCCCGAGGCAGTGTTAACAGATGAAGAGAGTGACCGATCATTTCAACCACGTAAACTGTTCACAACAAACAGTCGTCCTCTATCAAAACGAGCACGCCTGGAAGAAAGCCCGGAGGAGAGTGGATCTTCGGACGTTGCCCTAGACGATTTTCATTATCAGTCACCTCAGGAAATCGCACTGGAATCTTTGAGAACTGACATTTTGGCATTACAGACAGAACTGAATTTTGCTACCGCCAAACATGACATGCTTCAAAGAAAGTACACGAGAGAGCCTGTAAGAGGACCAGGCGCTAAGAAGTGTGGTAAGTGTCACACTTACGGCGACCATGACAAACGTCGATGTCCCTTTGATGAGTGCGTGTCAGCAGAGCAATGTGGCTTGATAAACGAGCATTCCGCACAAAAACAAGAACTCATGGATGCCAGTGCACAGTTTGTAAACTGAAATCAAAAATTAAAAATCAAAGACACTTACGAAAAAAAAAGGAAATGGCATTCAAGTCAGCTTCCAATTCGTTTCACTCCAAAGTATACTCTGCACTTGTCAATACAAACAAGAAGAAATATTTGATTCGGACGACGGGTGGATTTGTACCAAAGACGCCAGTCATCAAAAGTGATATCGCAATACTTCAGAAGCACTAGAAAGGTAAAGCTCCCGCCAACATCGATGTAGCAAAGGAAGTTTTCCAGGAAATCATCGATTCATTTGATGAACGTCATGGTCGTAAAGATAAATCCACTGCTATCAGAAATCCAATCAGGGAAATGTTAGAAACTAACGACAAGTATAGAGTGACATTTCCGACGAAGGAACAAGGACGCAATGACGCCTCTATTAATTCACGGAGGCAGAGGTGCATTCCATCACCGCCGACATCTACCCACAAACCCACACCGCTGACATCAGAAAATGCCACTCCGTTCTCACCAGTTTCGTCCCCTGTGCAAAATCCAGTTCCGCCAACCTCGCCAGGAGCAACAAATGTGCATAATGTAGCCCCGTCCGCTCCTGCATTGTCAGCTGTTTCACCGAACGAATATCATTCAAGTAAATCTTCGCCTGCTAATGCTGAGCCAGTTTATTCTACTCCGAGCTCACTTTCCGCGCTACCACCAACAGTACCACCGTATGGGCAGCCAAATCAACAGGTCTACAATCCCTACTTGTTAACCCAGCCGCATTTGCCGTATTACGTATCGAATCAGGTGCCATTTGGAAACCCGCCATATGGACAAATGTTTTATCAAAATCCTATGTATCAACCGGATTTCAACATAAATAACTTCGTTTATTATCCAGATTACAACTTGACATCCACGAGTGTGTTACAAGAACACCTCCCGCAAGTATCAGATTCATGTTCGCCGCCACTGCAGTTCCCACCACTGCAGTCACTGCCACTGCAGTCACCAGCACCGGAAACAGTCGCCGAACTAAAACAACAGGACCGTCATTGAACACGTCGCCATGCAGTTATAACTTTTGACTTCTGCCGATACATTTAGTTTGAACTTTCTCGTTATCAAACTACCGTATACTATTGCTTTCTACTGTCACTGTCAGCGGTTTACGCTTCCTTTTTAGTTAACGCTTGCTTCCACACTACATCAACATTTGTATTTCTTCAGCGTAGAAGTATGACTCGTGTGGTAGTTGAACTTTTTGGCTGTGAACACTGTTACATACGCGTAGAAACGCTCCATTTGGTTTATCATAGCCCCCCCCCCCCCTAATTGAAGTTCCGTAGTGCCATTAATCTTTTGTTCGTCAACAACCACATCGTGCTTGCTTGTTATGTTACATTTCAAAGTATTTCACATTAAACTTTCTTTCCTGAAATCTATTTATAGTGTGTTTTTTTTAGTTCAAAGCTGAGATACTGTCTCACAGCATTGGATGTTGTGTCTGCACTTGTCAGACGGTACAAATATTTTGATACAATATTCTTATCAACTGTGGTTATCTATAAAATCGCTGTTCAGAACAGTCCTTTCGCGCAGCTCAATCCGTTTCCGTTGTAAAAGGTTTCACGATAGTGGTTTAACAACGGGACTCTGAAATTTTTTTTTGCTTAACTTGTCTCCATTTTACGCCACAAGTTATCGTATAAAACCAAGATGCAATCTGTCATCGAATTGGTACAACAGTCAACCGAACTAAAAAGATTGCTGAGCAATACAAAAAACATCATCCGGCAAAGAAAACAAAAAACTGAGAAAGCTGCCATATAACTAATCAAAGTTGGCGGCATGAATTATATAAACCAATACTCTCCTCAGACCAAACACAGAGAAATAAGATTTATTTCTCGAAACAGCCCTTCACAACATGCTTTTCAAACATCGGAAAGCAGGCACCAATATCAACCCAAAATCTATTAAAAGTCCATGAAAAATTGACACAACACCAAAAGTTCGGATAATCGATTAAAATGCCTAAAACAAACTAATCATTGTCAGATTAGTACAACATTTACTGTTAACATAACGAGCACTAGCAACGCTCAAAGTATGCCCTAAAACAAATATCCGTATGAGCGTCCAGAAACTCTGGTCAATGCTAGGTCATGTTAATTATGACACTATACCACACCGGATCACTCACTATTGAGTCAGTCAATAGTGGCTATAACTCTTCTCCTCTTCGAGGACAAAGATGACTTTATCACACAACCAAGCAGAGGGGATACAAAACAAGAGAGCGACTGATGAAGGAAGTACCCCAGTTTTAGTTCCAAAACACCGTTAAGATGAATCACTCAATCAACAAACCGGTTTACCGGGGACCCAAATTACTATCGATTCACCGCCCTTACCAAAATTCACCCTACATTTTGCCTACTTTATGTAGCCTGTGAAGTGTACATATTTCTCAAAACTATGTATTATCTTTGTACAGAATCAGTAAAGAAAAAAGATACATGTTTTACACATAGAGTATACCTATATAGTACACAGAATCCAATGTGATGCTACTTACAGCTATCCAATATTGGAACGCTTTTGTATACGTAGAGCGTACTTAATTTTAGGGAACCTCCGTGAAAAAAGTATGCGTGGAGCCCGTACGAAACAGATTTTTTGTGGTAAACATGCAGCATGCTCTGGGTAAACATACCACGCATACGTTTGTTTGCCAGAACAACTCTATCCAACCTGCGCCGATAGTCACCACTAGTGGTGCACTTGTGGTGATTAGCAATCTTTCTCTTGGTATGTCTACCACAAGATTCAAGTAAACAAAGTTGCAGATTGCTTTGTGGTATGTTTGCCATTGAAGGCTTACGTAAATACAATGGTCACACAGCACAGACTGTACAGAATCATGTAAATTCAAGGCTGCACGGTTACAGGGCAGCCAAATGACATCTATGAACATGTGTGCATGCCCAGCTGGCTTCTGTAGATGTACCGTATATCATATGCATGAATAAAGAGTATACATGTTTGCACTCTACATTTAATAACAAAATAGTATATTTATTGATTTTTCAAAACTGGGGATGTTAAACGTGTATACACATTTGAATTTGTAAGACAAATCTTTGTCAGTTTCCAAGAAATTAGGAAATTGACATACAAAAGTACTCTCCAAATGATACTTCTATACACAGTGACAAGATTTTACGAATCCAGATTACATCAAAAATAGCACATAAAGGTGTGGGATCGCTGGATTGCCAAAATAGCTTAATTTGAGCTATTTAGCAGGTAACATGGTGTGATCGAGGCGAGAAAAGTGACGAAGTTGATATAATAAGATGGGTACGGGTATTCTATTGATAACAATGTTGTTTCATACTTAGGCCTACACTATAGGCTGCCACAAAAAATCCCATTAAACCATTTTTCCCCGTCCATCGGGAAACGTTTTGAGCCAATGATCTGCACGATAAGTCAATATTAAATGCATCAATTTCATGGCAGCAACGAAAATCTCTCGAAAATCGGCCGTAGTCCACGTAGAAAAAAACTGCCGCAGTTTGGGTAATAATAAGCGGACAGAGCATGTCAGTCACCGCCGTCGGAGAAAACGCTCTTTCTATTTGTGTCTTTCGACAATTATTTTCCGAAGCCATCATATCATGCATATGATCAGTATAGTTCCTCAATCGCATAGAAAGACAAGGGAATTATTAGTCGTATTGCCATCCACTTTACAAATGATTGACATCTCAACCATCTCAACATACGTACGTGTCTCCAGAGAAACACGCCCGAACAAAACTTTGGACATTGTTGAACTGGTATGTTGGATTTTTTGTATCTCGCGCCTGTCGTGTAGAACACAGTTTTCATCGAAATTGAAGTCCCGTATCTCTGGGAATGCACACTATAAAAAATTCTACTGTAGTGCCTATGAAGGGTTTGCACGGTTAGCCCTGAGGCGCCACTGCTGTGCTAACTGCTATGTACTAGGCCTACATGCACTGCTCTCAATACACTTTTGCTTGGATAGTCCGTCGAAAGCTGCAACGAATCAATCAATTACTTTTCCATAAATTACTTTTAAAAAACTTCCACTACGATTCATGCTATGCTATGTTACGTACAGCGATCGCGATTGCGAGGACTTTGTACCGGAAGTAATAGTATCACGCCTGATGACATCATAGATCATGTGAAGAATTCGTTGTGATTGGTCAGATTGGCGTGTCACAGGTCAAATCTCAGCGGCAAATCTGATATCAGAACGGCGGTTACGACCCTTTTGAATTGCTGAGTGCATTGTCGCTGTTTTTTTCACTCGATTTTTGACAAAATGTCACTGAATTTGCTGTTGGACATCACCGTGACAGCTTCATATACCCTAGCTATGAATGTACAACCTATAGGCAATGTTCAAGACGCGTTAATTTTCATGTCATCGTCGTCACGATCAGCGTGTGGAGATCGGCTTTGAACAATGGTCACCATATATAATAAATATCCTGCGGATCAAGGCGATCGTTTGAATTTTGGTAAGTAAATTTTCGATTATCCTTCTCTGCAACATAACGACGAATTTTATCTGTTTCTGATCTGTGCAATTCTCGAGTTACACTGTCCAATTGTCTGAATAACTCCCGAGGTTGAACGTTGAGTGAACAGTGTGAAAGGAGTGCGAGTGGCCTTCATCTGTTCATACCGATAAGATGTATTGACAGTGCAATGTCTGGGGAATACATACTTCGAGACACTCTCGTGCTTTGGCGAGGGCACAGTCCCTCGGGGACTGTGGCCAGGGTGAAACTTTTGCTTATACGTATACAAATTTCCCTCGATGTACGATATAAACAATGAAAAAACAATACATTTAGGAATTGTTGGATAAGTAAGTTCTGAAACTCTGACCTAGTATTGTTTGTACACTTGTTTCATGTCATGAAATTTGGTATACGTCTATTTATAAGATCATGATGGACTATGCTGGACGTCTCTGTCTTTGACACTTTAGTTTCTTTTGAAATCTTCATTAATGTATTTTGACATTTGTTCAACGTTACCCGTAAATATTTTGCTGGCATATTGTAAGGCGAAATCCAAATCAATGATTGATTTACAATATTTCATTGAAGTTCTACATGAAATCTTACAACACAAAACATGCATACAATATTTTCAGTCCTATCTTTCTGTAGCTGTGGATCACTGGTAGTGTTGTCCTCCCCCATCTAAAAGTAATTTAGATTCACAGATATAGTAGTAAACTAGTTTTCATGTCACATGTAGTCAAAATCACCAAACATAATCGCTGGGACTTTTTCCTTTACATTCCTTTTTATTCCATTGCATTTTCTTATTTGTAGCTGGAAGTGACGACATGTCTTTGTGGCAACGGATGCTGAGAAAAAGCAATGCTGATGACAACTCTACATCACCAATCTCATAAACCCACATTGGTCCCAAAAGAGTAACCAAGATTGCCAAGGCCAACTATATAAGTGTAAGTACCGTTTGAAATATCTTTACAATTTAGTGACCTGGATTCCATTTCATGATATGTGCAAGACTAATTGTGAAAGGTATGTCAAGGCAGTTGCAATTACATACTAACTAGCAGATTGCTTTCTTGCCATTTTGTCTACTGTACTGTGCTAGTATATGTGATTGCTTAATGTTTCTTTTCTGTTTTTCTTTTTATTGTTTTAGCCCGTTTGTAGTCCATTGAAAGTAAACCAAGACACTGAACAATCAACTGGATCAAAAGTAACTTCCCAATATATGGTTGGATATGCCAACACTTTGTTATGAAGATGCCATGGACTAAGGGAGATATTCTGTGAAAGAACTGTTGATGAACTTGTGATTTCTTTTGTTTTGTGTCATTTGTTAGCATTTCCATGTGCAATAAATGTAAGGTAGGAATTCAATGAAAAACCTGGTAAGATTTTCTTTTGTTTGTGAATGTGTGTGAGTGTTTGTACCTATGGCTACATTCTGAAAACTTACATGAGCACAAGAATGAGTAGCTAGAGTGTGAGTGGTCCTGGCAAAGTGTGAAGGTAGGGGTATGCTACTGGGGGGGGGGGGGCTACCCATGGGGTCAGCTTCAATAGCGGTATGTATACCGTAAATCCTGTTTGTGGCAAGTATACCGCAAAAAAATTCTGCAAAGCCTATAATTTTATGGCAAACATACCAGGACATGCATGAGTGTCGTGGTAAGCATACCACAATATGTGCGCCGCAAAATCCATCAACATGCGAAAATCTCAAGCTATGCGTAAGTTTACCACAACTTGTTGTGGCAAACTTACCGGGCAATTATGAAGACTTTACCACAACTGTTCGCCGCAAGGCTTTAATTTTCGTAAGGGAGTGTACTTGTTGTGGAGGGGTAAAAAAGTGTACACAGGGCGTACTTGATTTTGTCGAGCATAAACAAGTACACATAATGTATATGCTAGTCATCCATTATCACATCGACTGCGGGGATGGGGGGGGGGGTGATCGATAGGGGTTACTCATTCATGCAGTATTGATAATTACCTTAGTCTCTTGATGTTGATTGTCAACAGCAACACTCACCTCATTTTCCTGTCTCTTATTCAAAGCACACACTGAAACAATCATATTGCTTAATTAACAACAGTGATCATACTTTAATAACAGTGTGAAAGATATAAACAACAACAACGCATATTTTGAAAGACGACGTTACCATTACTGTTGTGTGCGTTCAAATATTTGTGTCCTAAAAAATTCTAACTCTTGTATTTTTAGAAATTTGTGATGAGCAATTTAGGATATTGTAAGTGACAGACTAACTTATAAACCAATACATTTAAATATTTGCCATTAATTTTAGCACTTATCGGCACTTGTGTATAAAAAAATCTTCAAATAAGATTAATATTTCAAACAGCAGAGTTAAAAATATCATTATAAATGACAATTTCACCAAAAAACTTGAATGTACAAATGGTGTGAAAAATCAGTATGACACTGTTGAAGCTGGAGCAAGAAATAAATTCTTGTGTTCAATTCAGCAGTTTGAAACAAAGAGGTAAAATACAGTTTCTAAGAAGTTTGTTTTATCGGCATGAGTACTGTACCGGTATTTTGACAACATTATCGAAGTACTGTCGGAAGTGAAAAGGTTTTACAAAATATCCAAACTTGCATTGTTCAGCATGTTGACAAATAGTAAAATTGCTTAATGTACTGTCCTGAGTGATGTCACACTTCATTATAAGGTAAATGTACATATCTTTTCTGTAAAATAGTGAAATGTGAAAACAGCAGTCCAGTAAAAATGATTGCACAGTTTGAGATGGTTTGTTCTAAGGATAGGTTTCACTGTACTTGCATTGTGAAAAATGTAATGATGAAATGTTCTCTGAGTATGAAGTCTCTGTTGTGTTGAAACAAGTTTGACAGATTCATGGAATGCTTCACTCACTGTTGGTTATCATGTGAGCAAAAATACAAAATACGTTAATTTCACATAAAGTTACACTCATTGCACTATGTGAGGTGCTTGTAGGGAAAGAGAAAGGAATATATGAAACTTACCAATAATTGCAGAAACAGTATTAGGATCAATGCTTTCACGACAGTTAGCTCCCTTCAAGTTTTTTTCCAACCAGATCCTTTGTTTTGTAGAAGCATTGCAGCAGGAAGAGTGCTGCCTTGGTCCCAGACTCTTTCAGTGTATTCCTTTATTCCTTGCATTGTTCATCTGCTGTTCATAAGTAAATACTCTTGAAGCAGGTATAACTGCCAGCATCTTCATTGTAAGAAAATATTGAATGCAATAAAAATAAAATTAGTATGTGACCTTGTTTATTACAATATTTATGTAATCAAAGTACTTGACAACTTTCACAAAAATGCAGTTTCTAAAAATATAAAACACATTCACTATGAAGAACTTCATCAGTAAACCTATACTGCTCAGAATGGAACAGGCAGGTAAAATGTTTGCTACCAAATAGAAAAATAAGTTCTGTCTTTAAAAGCAATTACAGTATTTGCAGTGTACTCTTTCATAAATTTCACATTTATTAATATAAGTTGATTTAACGAAAATATGATGATGGAGCTGCATGGTCCATTGATAACATGTTTCTGGGTCTGTCATGCTGTGGCCATGCAATCCACCGGAATTGTCACAAATGATTGGTTGAAGATGCACGTGATATGGGCTAGCTCGGAATTAATGGACAATCATTGATACCGTGGAATTTGAATGGTCTGTTATTACGTAACCCTTCCTTACATTGTGGAGACAATGATACAAATTTTCTAACTTATAATCATGGTTCAGTACGGATATTATACCTCAATGTTTTTCAAAATGTATGGGAATTAGGTCTGATCATAGTTAAGATACAAAGATTGTCGGGTTTTGGCCGGTTTTGTGTATCCATGAACCAAGGTCCAATGCAAATGCCTACCAGTGCATACGATGAATAACGATGACTCGAAATATTGCACGACTGAAACCATAACACTTCATATTGAATACTTACCATGGTCACCAAAGTGAGTAGATACTTTCTTGCCTCTTGATTTTCCCATTGTTAGACGATTTATAGTTCGCTAGAACGAGTATTTGCGGATGATACGGTTACACTGCTCTCAGCTGCTGTTGATTGAAATCCAGTCTCCAAATCTACCCGCTCCGGGACAATTTGCGCGTGCGCAGTACCGCCGGAATTAAAACATTGCGTGTCATTGGTTAGATTCGTAATGCAAGTGATAAGGTCTTAGATAATTTCAAACTAAGTGAATCACCTGTTTTTATAGTTTAAACTAACAAATGAACAAAATTATCCCTCAAATTGGTTCCCAAGCGAAACTATTATGACAGTTGGATGTTGAACGAAGTGACACTGACCCTTGTGAGAGCCAACGGCAATGCGTGTTGCATACGGTACCATTCATCATACAGACATGGCGGACGCAGTAAACAACAAGGAACAATATCGTCGATCAACTACAAGAAAAACGATCACTGTATTGAAATGATAACCAGTTATTACGAGTTTATGATGGTATAACAGCAAACTCACATTGACAACAACTCTGAACTAGATGATTGCGAGAGTGAAGTGGTCGGAGAGGCAAATGCAGAACCGGAACGCGGAAGTACTGGTGACTACCGATAGTGGAGCAGCTTTCAACGCCATTGATTCTCACGTAAGTAGTCCAATATTTTGATATGTTGCATATTCTTTTGCGTGATTAAAAATAACTATTCACATCCTAAATTCTTTAAATCAATTGCTCAGTCACCCCTCACTTTTAATACTTTCCATACACTGTGTTTTCTCAGCAAAAATTAAAAAGGTATTGAACTGTAGATGCGTGTGTTATTTGCCCTAAATTATTTATGCTCGGACAGCATAGTTTGTTTCTAAATGCGTGAATGGACTGAATTTGATAGAGCCAATTGCAAAAATCAACCATCTACTGCACAGAGTATTGATCGACATAATTCCATAGGTTGGTTTTTACATGACATACAGGCTTCTTTAAAACCATGTTGCTTTGTCAGTATGTAGCTCAAAATTACATAACCAATGATTGAAGATTTTCAATTTAGACATTGTTATTTGCCAATGTACAGAATGTAGAAATAGGAAAATCTGCCTTGCAGTAGACTAAACAAAGGACACAATTTAAGAGAAGTCATATTTTGTTTAATAGTGTTATTGTAAAGCTTATTGAATTACACAATTGTACATGCATATTAAAATATATACAACTATTGCATACAGTGAACCTAGGATACTATTGGGGGGGGGGGCATTTATAATAATATGAAGCTTTTCAGAACATGCAGTATATAGATAATTTATTGCTTATATTCTTATTGTAGAGGCCCTTACAAAAAAGTCCTATTGGACTCCAATAGGAATCAGTCTGATAGGATTGTCCAATAGTATTTTGAGACAATGTCCTATGAGACAGTCCCATAGTAGTCCAATAGGAATGCGACACCTGTCCTATGAGACAGTCCCACAGTAGTCCAATAGGAATGCGTCACCTGTCCTATGAGACAGTCCCACAGTAGTCCAATAGGAATGCGACACCTGTCCTATGAGACAGTCCCACAGTAGTCCAATAGGAATGTGACACCTGTCCTATGAGACAGTCCCATAGTAGTCCAATAGGAATGTGTCACCTGTCCTACGAGACTGTCCCATAGTAGTCCAATAGGAACATTAGACATGTCCTATTAGACAGTCCTATGGTAGTCTAATAATAATATGTCCTATTAGACAGTCCATATGGTAAACCCATCGGAACATTAGAATGTTCCATTGAACTCAGCTTGTACGTGTGTAGACATTGTTATTGTTGAGAATGAATTCTGGTCTGGACTAGAATTTAAATGTAAACAATAACAATTTGCATTTTACACATACAGACGCTAAGAAGACAAGCTATATAGCGGGTATTCCAACGTTCATTAGGGAGCAAAGAAGAACTTGCAATGGATATACTTTTGAACAAAGAAACTTTATTTCTATAATTAGAAAGAATGACAGGAAATTGAAGAGAAGTATAAAATATTATACAAAGCTGTATGTAACAATTATCTAATTAAACTATTATAGCTGAGACTACAGAAGCATATTACACATAGAAATTAAGTTCTGCCTTCATGAAATTTTTGAGTTGCAGTTTTATATGGCTCTTGTTTTAGGTGATAAGTTCATTTGATGCTGCTATGTAATGTATCCAAAAGTTATGACACAAAACATTCAATTTTCAGTATCATAATTTTAATAATTCAATAGCCAAATGAGCTCTATCAGCATAGAAAGAATTCAGGTTTCATGATGGCAATACATGAGCAGCAATCATTGAGATATCAACTTCCTGTTTGTTATGTAACAGGGGGTCCAACCACATTGTTCCATTTCTCCTTTGTCTCACATAAATATCAATGCATTTTGGACCATATGTATCAAATCATTAACTACATTACTACCTTGGCTTTAAACTTCACTCCTGTTTATATTCTTTGTGTGGACTGGAATGCCATAGTCAACAAGCTAGAAGTCACACAATGGGCATACACTGATCATGAGCACGCAAGTAGACAAAGGACTATTGTAAACCTGGCTATTTCCGTAACTATTCAGTCTTCAAAAGGAAAACACTGACATATCATAATCTGTCCTACCTAAACTTGCTGTACTACAGTGATATAAAAGCTGTACAACACCCGGTTATGCTGCCACACAGTCATTTTTCAGAGCTACAACTGCCTTTTGTCTGTTCTGCAGCGGCCATCTTGTTTTGATGATGCTAGCCCATAATGCACTGCAGCCGCCTAAATGCATTCTGGGCTTAGGTTTTCCAATAGGACAGTCTCATAGGACTTTAGAAAGGTGTACAAAATATGTGTTGATCAGACATAGATAAGATAATGAGGTGATATTGATTCTCACTTATGAATTTGAAGTGCTGGTAGTTGTAATACTTCTAAATCTGTGGAAACTCAATGATATGGTAACTGTGTGTTACTTATATGTATGCATGAGCCAGCATGTAAACTTAATTGCTGGGCCTATTTATTGATTTATTTTATTGATTTAAGTGTTTATTGATTTATGTAGTTTGCTTGCTTGTATATTTTTTTTCATTTAATTTAGAAATAGCAAAATGTGACATTTTTACAAACCATGTTTCCTTTAGTACCAGTCCAAAGATTAATTGCAAATTAATTTGCAAAATATTTTGCTCTCAGAGAATGGTAAGAATAATTTTGTCAGAACAACGGCAAAAGCTAATGATTCTGACAGAATTGAATAAATCCTATTTGAATGTCATTTACAAAAGGATTGTCCTGTAGGACATTCAGGAATTGTTCCCATAGGACAAGCATGGTCCCACAAAGTTCCTATTGGAATTTCATTTACAATGGGATTGTCCAATAGGACTTACAATCATCATTCCTATAGGACGTCAAGCCTGGTCCTACACCATTCCTGTGGTACGCCTATTGGACCACGGTCAATCCCATTTGGGTCCTATAGGACTTTTTCGTAAGGGGGAGTAGACAAACATAGTGGTCTGCAATATTTAAGACACAACAGAATCATACCAAACACATACAAGTGTTCTGGACGAAAAGCTGTACAGGAAGCATCTTCAAGCAGATGGATTCTTCATCCAAACTGATGATGAAAAGAAAAACCAGGAGCTACATGTCTCTTTTCAAATCAACTTTGATGGTGTAGCACTTTTCTGTTCATAAAAATTCAGTGTTTGGCCTGTTTACATTGTTGTGAATGATCTCCCTCAAGAAAGGTACGGAATGCTACTGAATTTACAGGTAATATCCTAAGTACAGGCTATTTCTGCTTGACCACGTTACTTACAAATTTGTTTCATTGTGTACAACAAGTATGAAGGTAAAGTGCATACTTTATTGTCCCAATCCAGTTTTCTGTTCAGATGTGTGTGTTTGCAAAAGGGTAGAACATCTTGCTGTCAAATCAATTTGAAGAGATGAAAGAAAAAATTGTGACTGAGTCTTTTCACTGTTCCATTCCACATATTTAACTTTTACATAAAGAAAAACAAGCAGTTGTGTCCATCCCTGTAAGCCAAATTTTATGAGGTAATGGTTTCCGTTGCTACACTCAACAAAGATTGTAACTTTGTTTGTCACGTTCCTAATACATTTGAAAAAGACTGATTTGGACCATGCAATGCATGTGCCTGATTTAAAATTAAATAAAGATGAATTTACTGTATATTAAATATTTTGTAGATGCAGTTTTATTTAATATCGGGGTTTCATCTAGGATGGCATCAACAGGGGGGTCCCCTTTACCAGAAAATTTAGGGGGGATTTCACCAGATCATGCATGTGTTTTACCTGTATCTCTAAGGTGTGACTGGCGCCATTTCATGGGGGCAGGTCCCCCCTTGACAAATTACTGGGGGGGGGTGCCAACATGTCAGCTGAGGGGAATCCCCCTGTCCCCCTCTCTAGATGAAACACTGTAAAAAATCATGCATGATTGCAAACAATGATATAGTTTTTGAAGTGCAGTTCTTGTGTAAGAAGAACACAAACTTAGAACACTTTGTCATCATGCTATTTCATAGTCATGCGAAGGCAAGTTCTGCCAGCTCTATATGTAGTCTCCTGGATGAAATGGTTGAGCATTAAAGAACATGTGAATACCACAAGTTGGCACAAGCAATGTGTGAAATAGATGTTGCTGTCTCTATCTGTGGCAATTTCACTCCCTGATTTCAGAAGTCAGTTAGCCATCCAGTCGGAGTGTACACTTGAAGCGTACCCACGCTATCCATTTATCTGACTTAGACTCTGCTGCAAATTTTATTCGCAATTTCTGACTTTGACTGCAGTTATCTGTTTAGAGTGCACAGTTAAGTTTAGACTCTGTAATGATGAACTCGGCAAAGACCATGGCTATTGCAAAGTTATGTAGGTTTTGCATAGCCTTGGAACTGTTGACAATTCTAACCTTACACTCTCATGAAGATTTGCAGCACAATTGTAGGGACTGAGCGTACTCGGACACTACAAACTATTTCTTGGGGCAGCTTCGTTCAAATTTTTTCTTACCTGAGGCATGTGCAGTAGGATTCAAGTATATGCATTTACTACAAATTTTTCCAAAATGATACTTTTCACAGGGTCTGAGTATACATTACATCTACTTTCCAGTATGTTTTTTTGGTAAGGGCGGTGTCTCGCCATGTATCCACACAAAATAAATGTAATGATCCTTTATTCACCATATCGTAATATTAAACCAACTTGGTAGAGCCGATGTGTGGAGTTGCCCTCATTTTCCTTTATATTAAACTGAAGCCATCAATGTACGATGTTTTAAAATTGTATTTCAATAAAGCAAAGTATACGCAAGCAAACTTGAATATACACCATACTGTCATACACGCATCAAAAAAAATAGAAACAAAATCCCATTTTGTATGGCCTTCCGTTCCGTTCATCCATTTCTTCAATTAGAGTAAGCCAACAGAGACAAGTGTTTGGCCGAAAACCGGGGTTATGCATGTACTGCCATGGCGGGGGCGTCGAGGCGACCTGGATGACTGTACCGGACTCCTGGTACCGTGCCGTCTTTGTGGTGTGATGTTTGTTGTTGTCAAGTGTGGTGAGTGCGCCCTCGCTCGACTGAGGTGCCCCCACAGGATTTTAGGTGTTAGGAACCCCGTAGGAACTAGGGCCCTCGCGTGACTGTGGTAGCGTTAGTAGGTTGAGGCACGTGTATGTGGCTAATTTTTTTTTGTGTGGTTGTTTTTGTTTTGTGTTTTATTGTTTCTTAATTTTTCATTTAAAAAATTGGGCTTCTTTCTGGGTCTTCTTCCTGTCCTTCATCTGCATCATCGGTTTCCTCCTCGTCTGTTGTGAAATGAGGTGGTGGTGGTAGATCCGGAAGTGAGGTGTCACTCTCCCATGGTATGTCTACTTCTTGTTGTGTGTGCTCTTCTTCGAAATGGAACACTCGGTCGTCGTATCTGTCTGTCCATACTGATCGTCTTGTGATTCTTCCATCGTTGAGGTGGACCATCTGGTACCTGTCCTGACTGAGCTTGGTCATGTCGGGATCAGCGTTCATGAAAACTAGGATCTTCGGTGGATCAAAGTCCAAGATCTTTGACATGTACTTGCGATGAAGATACATCCGTTCTTCATCTTTTCTAGAGTGCCGTAGTTGAGTACTTCCAGGTCGTGTCTGACTAGATCAAAGACTACGATTGGTTCTTTGTTGTAGGCGTAGAAGACGTCCTTGCTGACTGTGGTGTCTGACCAAAATGCTCCATGGACACAACGGAGCCATTGTGCCATGAACGTTTCCCGGGAGTTGCCGGCTTCGTCTACTACGAACATTATTTGCGTTCTGTTTGGTTCTGGATCTTGTTCCAAACTGTTTCCTGCCATGGACCGTGCATCAGGTAACCTGCTACTGGGTGCCCCCTACAGGCCCATTACAGTACCCCCCCCCCTGGAACTTATAGTCCCCACGGACACCGTCCGGGGGGGACTTATAGGTTTGGTCATGTCCGTGCGTGTGTGCGTGCGTGTGTGCGTGCGTCCGTCCGTTCACGCAGATATCTCAGAGATGCAAGAAGCGATTTCATTCAAACTTGGTACAAGGATTACTTCATATGTCATACAGATGCACGTCGATTTGTTTTGTGATACGATCCAATATGGCCGCCAGGCGGCCATTTTATTACGATTTTTTCATGTACAGAGCCATAACTCAGACATGTTTCAACCGATTTTATTCAAAGTTGGTACAAGGACATTGACCAATGTCATAGATATGCAAGTCATTTTGTTTTGTGATACGATCCAATATGGCCGCCAGGCGGCCATTTTATTACGATTTTTTCATGTACAGAGCCATAACTCAGACATGTTTCAACCGATTTTATTCAAAGTTGGTACAAGGACATTGACCAATGTCATAGATATGCATGTCGATTTGTTTTGTGATACGATCCAATATGGCCGCCGGGCGGCCATTTTATTACCGGTACAATATTTTCATATACAGTGCCATAACTCAGACATGTTTCAACCGATTTTATTCAAAGTTGGTACAAGGACATTGACCAATGTCATAGATATGCATGTCAATTTGTTTTGTGATACGATCCAATATGGCTGCTGTGTGGCCATTTTGTTACGATTTTTTCATATGCAGAGGCATTACTCAGGCATATCTCAACCGATTTTATTCAAAGTTGGTACAAGGACATTGACCTATGTCTTACCTATGTACGTCGATTTGTTATGTGATACGATCCAATATGGCCGCTAGGCAGCCATTTTATTATGATGTTTTCATGTACAGAGCAATAACTCAGACATGTTTCAACGGATTTTATTCAAAGTTGGTACAAGGAGATTGACTAATGTCATACATATGCATGTCAATTTGTTATGTGATATGATCCAATATGGCTGCCTTGCGGCCATTTTGTTACGATTTTTTCATGTCGAGGGCCAAATACTCTAAGGCATATCTGAACCGATTTTATTCAAAGTTGGTACAAGGACATTAACCTATGTCATACATATGTATGTCATTTGTTTCTTGATATGATGCAATATGGCTGCATGGCAGGCATTTTGTTACAATTTTTTCATGTCCTTAGCCAAAATTGGGCATGTCTCAACTAATTTTATTCACCGATTTTATTCAAACTTAGTACAAGGACATTGACTATGTCATACATATGCACATTGATTTGCTTTATGATACAATCCAATATGGCTGCCGTGTGTTCATTTTTTTCCGATTTTTTCATGTCCGGAACCATAACTCAGACATGTATCAAGCAAATTTATTCAAATTTGGTACAAGGACATTAACTTATTTATACATATGTATGTCGATTGGTTTCACGAGATGGTCCAATATGGCCACATGGTAGCAATTTTGTTATGCTTGTTTCATGTCGAGAGCCATAACTCTGGCAAGTCTCAACTGATCTTATTCAAAGTTGGTACATGTACATTGACTTACGTCATACATATACATGTTGATTTTTTAAACAGTAAGATCAAATATCGCTGCATGGCGGTGATTTTGTTACAATTTTCAGATGTACAGAGCCATAACTCAGACATATTTCCACCAGTATCATTCAAAGTTGGTACAAGGACATTGACCTATTTCATACATATGCTCGTCAATTTGTTTCACGTCATGTAGCAGCAACATGTCAATTATTGAAGTTTCATAAGTAGGCTGATATGTCAAGAAAAACGTACTGCATCAAATTCACGAAACGTATACAGATGTTAACTGATGTTAAGGTCACATTGCTTTAACATTGAAAAAGACATTTATCAGTGTCATTTTAATTAATTTGTAATTGCATAAGTAATGAACTTTCCTAATTAGGGTGATATAGCCACAAATTAATACAACGTCAAATGTGATGAAACTTGATACAGATGTTGATCTCATAGTGTTGTAAATACTGCATCAAACTTTATGAAATATGGTACCAGTGATAATCTGTCAAGTATTAGAATTGTATGCAAAATGTTTTGCAACATCCTGTTGATTAATTCTTAGTTGACTCATTTATGAACTTTAGGATGGTGGCCTACATTGGTTTTATGTTTTCATCACCATGGAACTCATTCTTGGCCATTGAGCGCCATCTGTATCAAAGTATTTTTATCACAGACCTAATTAATGAAGAGGACTCTATCCTCTTAGGACATGTAATCAAAGTACCCATTAACAAGTGGGGACTGTGTCATCAATGATGACTTGTTGTGTAAAGCTATCAATATAGAGACATACAGTGGGAATTTTGTGGTGTGAACTTCAGCGTGGCAGAAGTTGAAGTGGACAATATATAGCTTTGATCACACTGATATGCACATGGGTAATGGCGTGGAAAGGGTGACGCAAGTTGCTAGATAATGGTAAATGAGGGCCGTTGGTAGATTAGGTTACGTCTCAAGTGCTTCCATCAAGTGGTAGGTGTAGGTGACGCACGGCAACCCATACATGTCAAGGTATACACCCTTCTCCTCATGTCCCTCCAGACATTAACAATAATTATAGCAAAGCCATAATCACCCAATATCACTTCGACTCCTGTTTACAAGGACATGCTGCTGTTCTTGCAGGTCATGTTTTGTGGCTTGGTCATTCCAGAGTTTGAGTTTGCACCTTCTTTCCTGGTCATCTTGGATTTGTATTGTTTGTGGTGGGGTTCTTCTTTGATGTTGTATATCTGCAGATGAAGATGTCAGTGTGGATGTGATTTCTTTGTGTTAAAGTGGTTGTCATACAGCATAATTTGATGGGAAGGTTAAAGTTGGAGAAAAAACGTAGCTTGTATATAATTATGTCTTCCTCACTTTTCAGTGGCGTCATCGCGTCAGTTATTGTGTCATCGCAGTGGGCAGTTGCACAGCTTCTGGCAATGTCATAGCAATGTAGATATTGATTTATAGTGCTTGAATGTTTTCTCATGTTTATTATCGGCAATTGAGGCATGTTTGGCGGTACGTGTAAGTGATTGCATGATGGCAAGATTTCCTGTGATGATGTGATGGTCGTGTGCGTTACATGTTGTCTATGTACAGGGAGCTGGCGTCATGTATCTGTCACACAGCTGTATTATTGACAAAAATTGTAAACCTGTAATTCTTTGGCAGCTGAAGGTTCCCTTCATTAATTAGGTCTGTGATTATAAATACTGCGATACAGATGGGGCTTAAGTGGCCAAAAATGAGGATACACCAATGCTTCACCTTGGATTGCAGATTTATCATTCACAAGATATTTAGTTGATCCTGTGCTTTCAATGACTTTTGAGACGTTTGTTAATCTCACAGCAGTCTTGTTGTTCTCATATTCTTTGAGTTGTAGTCGTTTTCTGGAACTGAATCCAATAGCTGGATGTCCAATATAGTGTCATCTGAGGCTGTTTGTAGTTTACAATTAAAAAATGATGCTGATCGACCTTGCTTTATAGGAGATACACAATGAATGTATCCTGTAATGACTTTGTTGTACTCGTTTGGTGCTTGACGTTTCATCTGTTGATATACAAAGAGAAAGCAGACAATAAAAAATATGAATTAAATGATGGAAAATAATTTGTAACAAGTTTTGAGATGTGGTTATCCAATAGTAGTAAAACTCCCTGCTTTGAGGCGTTTTTAGTCTTTTGTTGATCTGTGCTTCTCTTTCGGCGATTCGCGAAAATTTTTTTAAAAAGAATATTTGTATAAATGTTGTATAGTCTACTATGTTATTTCTCCATCAACTCATAATATTTTGTAGTGTCCGGGACGGTGTGTCAACACAATGAAGAACTGGTTGCCATGGAAATACTGAGAAAGTTTGGTTGACAACTTTTCAAGCAAATATGTACCCAACCTTAAGCTTTGTGAATTTAGTAAATGTAGATATGTGTCTACAAGATGAAATTTTGACAAAAGTAAAACACTCTAGAGCACCCTGATTGTGACTGAGCCAATAACTTACCGATATTGTTGTTTAGCCCCAATTTACTGTCAAATACTTGTAACATTTCACTTTTCCATTCAGCTATATACTTCCTTTTCTCTTCAGCACAGAGATTTTTCCATTCTCTAAACAACGTTTTGAACAACTACTGTGTTTCTTTTATCCCATTTTCCTATATCCTTCTTTCTTTTAAAGACACAATGATGTGCAACGTTTCATGCAACTTTTCATTTTTTTACAGACATGCATTTCCTTTTCCTTTTCATTTTTGTCATCATTTTTGGTACTCTTCGGAAGTGCTGATCTGTTAAGTTTACTTTATGTGATTAATTAACTTTCAAAGATTCTAAGTGATATATTTTGTTCTAATGCAGTAATTTTGTCTTGAACATACTGGCCTGCATCTGCTTTATGACCCCTGGACAAAAGTAGTCTCACCTCTAGTTGCAGTAGATTTTCTACACATCGTGCCATACCATGAAGTGTACACATGACAGTTCTATCAATGGGTACATTTCCCAACAGAGACTGCAGATGTGACCTCGTAATTTCTTGAAAGAGACCTGTTCTGAGCCCTGACTTTGGACTAGTGAGATTTTAAGACTCCTTGTTGACCTCTGCATATACTGAGTATCAGAAGTTGGGCAGCACGATTTTTGACTTTGCGAGGTGAAGGCGTTGGTGTTGTGCGAGGTCTTTTAAGACTGACAGCACTTCTCTCACAACCCCTTTCATAGAGTTGTTTACGAAGGTCAGTCGATTCCGCACTGCGTTTGTACATCTTCTGCAAGAGATTGAAGCACACGTCACAAAAAACTATGTTCATCTCCTGACGACGATTCTAGTGGACTTTCCAATTGAAACACTTTCTGCAGCACTACCAACTGATACGTCAGTACCCTTCAATTTTGCTGTCAAGCAGAACTGCCTAAAACCTTTTTTGTGTTTACTGAAAGGCGACATACAGTGAAGGCAGGCCATCATGTAACACAAGTATATTTGATAGCATGTAGTAAGAAGAAATGAGTAAAACAAAGGGTCCTATGATTTGATTGAATATTAATTACATCCAACACAGGTGCCACATTCTGCAGTTTTGTACGACACACCGAAATAGGTTCAATAGTACTAATTACAGCAACTTAAGATTCTAACAATAAAATGTAAATACCTTCACTCAAAAATAGAAAATGTTCCAAATAATCTACAGGCAATATTCCAATAAGACATGGAATAGAATAAAATAGTTATAGCCATGATCTTATTTCATTGGCTTTCCATTACTTGATATCTTCCAAACTGCGTGGACAGCGTGTAATTTCATTTGTTGGTTTGACATTCAACAATCTTTTGTTGACAACATCTAACATGACAGACATAATAGCACAGTATTAGAGCGCATTGGCAGAGTGTGGGTGGGTGCACATCCCCTCCTACTGTCAGAAAAGTTGTTTTTCTGAAGATTACTAAGCCGTACATGGGCTGTGCTTACAAGCCAAATTAACTGGACATTTCAAATGGATTTTTGGAAGAAAAATTTAAATGAGGACCAAAGCAGAAGACTAATGTAGACATATGTAAAACAAAAACCATGGAACTCATAATCTCACTGTGAACAGGTTGGTCTGAGAATCCACCTGCTGAGTAATCAATTTGTCTGTTTTCGGCGATTAATTGTTCACTTTTATCATTACTAATTTCCTTAACATTTTCTGCTGTACGAAGCAATTTAAATTGGTGGAAAAAATCACCATCTTCTTCTTTGTATGCTGAACAAGCAAATTTTCTCTGTAAAGGAAATGTAAGTTATGAAAAGCTCATTAGGTAAAGGTACACAAATTTATGTCTTTGTTATTTTTGAAATCGATCGTTTAGAATGAGTATTAACGTGTTGTAGAATGGGGCAAAGGCGTCGATTGCCCGCATGGCAGTGTCGACGGCTTGCTTGTCATGTTTGTTCGTCATTGTGGATATCAAATATTTGTCCATCTCTGCCCATTGCATTGCTGGTATGTCTGGCAATGGATTGGCTATGGAAATCGCTAAGGGATACCACACAATTATGAAATTTATGTTTAGTCTCATCTCAGTCGTGCTATTCTTCACTTCTCCCCAAAAAAACCAAAATTATAAATATATGTTAGTTCTAGGTTGTAAAAATGGTCAATACTAGTAGTAACCTAAAGTAGTGCAAAGTTATTCTATTATATTCTTGCCATTATATGACATAACTTCGTGAAGCAACTGTTTTTCTTCTTGACAAAATGTGGTGAGTAAGATAAAAACCAAAAACATAAAATTAATGTAATAATACCTTTCTTGGCTTTTCTTGTCTCCATGACGAAGTTTCTCCTTGATCCATGAGACCAATTTCTCTTCTCTTCCTTCATATTCTCATGGTGTAAGAGAGGCCTTAATTAATTCCTGAAAACATGACCACATATGCAGTAGAATTATTTTCCGGAATAAAAATAAAATAATATAATTAAGCTATAATACTTTTAATGTTTTGTATGCGTGAGTGCAAGTAGATTATCTCTATTTGACATTAACCCCTTGACTACCAAGGCCAATGTATCCTATATACCAGGCCCCTTATGTAAATATTGATAAAATCTTGGGTGTGGTCATTGCATGAATGCTGCTTAGAGTAAAATTGAGTAAGTACCAATAAACCATATATTTTCTGAATCAGCATGAAATTTCCCACTTTTCCATACATAAGTTTTGTATTTCCAGGTCACGTGACTGATCACATGACACATCATGTGACCAGAGTTGGCAAAGAATATGAATATTTGAAGCATCAGGACGTGTTTTGAATCCATAAAATGACCCAAATTTGAATACAGTTGCAATTTCCATGACGTTGTCTTTACATATATGTAATAATAACTACCCTTTACTTTATTTATAGATGTACCTATTTAAGATTTTTCTCACAAAAGGCAGAGTAAATGAACCACAAACATCAGCATCTGATATGATTCTGTATTTGAAAATCAACACATTTTATATTTGTAAACACCTGCTTTATGTCTTCCTTGCAGAAACATGCATCTAAAATGGATATGATTTATTAAAAAATAATTCACAATATTTAAAAATACATTTTAGGGAACAACATATCACATGACCAAACACATGACCAGTCATGTGACCAGTCATATTGATAATATGGCTGCTATAAAATTTCACTGGCTTATAGTAAAAAATTGTATTTTCTCTAGTTTCATTCACGAATATTGCTGTTAATAGAACATATTTACATATAAATCATTTGTTTTCAATAAATAAACATTTCATTTCATTAAAAAAAACCCATAAACATCTTCGCGATCGTCGTCCGTACTTCTGAAAACTGTAAACAATCAGTGCGACGCTTCTGTGATCAGCCTGACCTTTCAGGGTCGAGGTCATGGGTCACGACATTTGCTTCCGGATTTTGGCCATACTCGGACGTACGGGGGCGCAATCACATTCAGGCCAGATCGGAATACATCAATATTAGTCGCGCTGCGTGCCGACGCCGAAATTACGGGATTTTTAGTGACAAAAACGAAGCAAATACGCCTATTTAACTGTGCCGGATATTTCCGGCACTCAAGGTATATGGTAATTCAATATGGCGCCGGATATATCCGGCGCCATAGGTAGTCAAGGGGTTAAATGTGGTGTCAACAGAATCTGGCTTGGTTTTTGTTATTGGGTCCGACATATGTTATTCAAAAGTTACAGTTAATGATAATGCAGCTTAAATATTGAAATCTCTAATGGCATTGGCATTTAATGTATTGTGAAATAGGACAGTTATCTCACTCAAAATTGTATTTTCATTGAAGAGGACTAAATCTTTGAAAAGGCACTGATACTTGGCATATTATCGTTTTCTTTATACTATGTGTTTATGAAATAACAAAGCTCAGAAATATCATTCATCTTAATCTTAGTGTGTCTATAAATTTAACAAGTCATCGTTGATGACACAGTCCCCACTTGTTTAATGCAAGTCCTCAGAGAGGATAGAGTCCTCTTCATCAATTAGGTCTATGATAAAAATAATTCGATACAGATGGCGCTCAATGGCCAAGAATGAGTTCCATGGTGATGAAAACATAAAATCAATGTAGGCCACTATCCTAAAGTTCATAAAAATAAGTCAACTAGGAATTAATAAATAAGATGTTGCAAAACATTTTTGCATACAATCCTAACACTTAACAGATCATCACCGGTACCATAATTCATAAAGTTTGATGCAATATTTACAACACTATGAGATCAACATCTCTATCAAGTTTCATTTCAAATTGGACGTCGTATTAATTTGTGACTATATAACTGTAATTAGGAAAGTTCATTACATATGCAATTAAAAATTATTTAAAATGACACTGATAAATGTCTTTTCCAATGTTAAAGCAACGTGAGCTTAACATCTGCACAAAGTTTCATGAAATTTGATGCAGTATTTTTTGACATATCAGCCTACTTACGAAACTTCAATAATTGACATGTTACTGCTACATGACGTGAAACAAATTGACGAGCATATGTATGAAATAGGTCAATGTCCTTGTACCAACTTTGAATGATACTGGTGGAAATATGTCTGAGTTATGGCTCTGTACATTAGAAAATTGTAACCAAATCACCGCCATGCAGCAATATTTAAAAAATCAATACGTATATGTATTACATAAGTCAATGTCCATGTACATACCAACTTTGAATAAGATCAGTTGAAACTTGCCAGAGTTATGGCTCTCGACATGAAACAACCATAACAAAATTGCCACCATGTGGCCATATTTGACCATCTCGTGAAACCAATCGACATACATATGTATAAATAAGTCAATGTCCTTGTACCAACTTTGAATAAATTCGCTTGATACATGTCTGAGTTATGGTTCCGGACATGAAAAAATCGGAAAAAAATGGCCACACGGCAGCCATATTGGATTGTATCACAAAACAAGTCAATGTGCATATGTATGACATAGGTCAATGTCCTTCTACAAAGTTTGAATAAAAGCGGTTGAGATGTGCCTGAATTCTGGCTAGTACATGAACAAATTGTAACAAAATGGCTGCCATGCAGCCATATTGGATCATATCATGAAAGAAATTGACGTACATATGTATGACATAGGTCAATGTCCTTGTACCAACTTTGAATAAAATCGGTTGAGATATGCCTGAGTTATGGCTCTGTACATGAAAAAATCGTAATAAAATGGCCGCACGGCAGCCATATTGGATCGTATCACAAAACAAATTGACGTGCATATCTATGACATAGGTCAATGTCCTTGTACCAACTTTGAATAAAATTGGATGAAACATGTCTGAGTTATGGCTCTGTACATGAAAAAATCGTAATAAAATGGCCGCCTGGCGGCCATATTGGATCGTATCACAAAACAAATTGACGTGCATCTGTATGACATATGAAGTAATCCTTGTACTAAGTTTGAATGAAATCGCTCTTTGCATCTCTGAGATATCTGCGTGAATGGACATGACCAAACCTATAAGTCCCCCCGGACGGTGTCCGTTGGGACTAAAAAGAAAAACATGCCTACAGAGTACTCTGTAATCAGAAACCATTTACAAAAAAAATACCGTAAAAAATACCTTACCCTGGCACGTTTACTAGAAACAGTCCTATTTGGAGAGTGGAAGTACTGCTTCCCTGATACTCGAAGAAGTTTATACTGTACAGAAATGATTGATATAGTCTGTAAGTTTATATCAGAACTTGTTTTAGCTCACATATGGTACACAAATGGGAGGTTGTCGTATAAGCTGAAGTTAGTAGGTAGCATCTGCATGTATGTCTGTATGTAAGTATGTCTGTGTGTATGTGTGGATGCATCCTGGGCTATAGATGGGATTTTGTTCAAATAAAGTTTGCATTGCCAAAATTATGCAAATGAGCTTTAAAATGTCAAAATGTTCAAGAATTAATAACTCAAAAACCACTGTTTTGATTGCTTTGAAATTTTTGTTGAAGTACCTTAGGTGGACTTTATGCAGTTTTTATGAATATTGTGAAGATTTCTTGACTTTAGTATTTTTGCTGTATTTTTGTTATTTTTCTGACTTTATGTTAAAAATTCTTCTCTGAAACCGCCAGACCAATTGCTCCTAAATTTGGATTGGATGTTTGCAAGGGTGTTTTACCCTTCTAATTTGTTGACATTAAGACAAAATTGAAAAAATACTGATTTTGCGCAATCTTTGTCAATTTTGGTCAAAAAATCATAACAAATATTTTCTTTTTAAAGTCGCTTGACAGTCAGTTTTTATATTTGGTATGCAGATTCCCAGGGATGACACTATATATTTGTATATGATATGTTGAAATTGTCCAGAAATATACGAATTTGTATTTTTAAGACAATTTTGTCATTTTTGGTCAACAGAAGCTGTTCTCAAATTACTTGTTCTTACCTGTTCTCAATGTCCTTGTACCAACTTTGAAGAAAAACAGTTGATACATAGCCAAATTATGGCTCAGGACATGACAAAACCATAACAAAATGGTCACAAGGCAGCGATATTGCATCGGATTGTAAAACCAATTGACATGCATATTTATCACATGAGTCAATGTCCTTGTACCAACTTTGAAGACCAGATATGAACTGAAAATGCTCACGTGTTTCATTATATTGATGTTGTGTGTAAATTTCAACCTTTGCCACATGTTTGCAACTTCATTGAAAGTATTATGATCAACTAATGAACAATAATCATCACCGATTAGGTCATGAAGTATATAAATATATAATTAGCTGAAATAAAAATATTAAACCTCTTTGACTGCTGTCATTGTATCACCACTTTCTATAGCAAGTGCAATTACCGTTGGCTTGGTCCTTCAAAAAAAATTACAGGCATGAAATAAAAATTACAGGCATAAAAAAATTACAGGCATGAAATAAAAATTACATGTATGAAAGAAAAAATAAAAAAATTACAGGTATGAAATAAAAATTACTGGTATGAAAAAAAAATTACAGGCATGAAAAAATTACAGGCATGAAATAAATATTACAGGCATGAAAAATAAATTACAGGTATGAAATAAAAAGTAGCGTCAATGACACTGTAGCTCCCATCCTGGACTATTTAGTGTTTGTTCTCTGGTCAGATATTTGAACATGTGTGAAAGGGATAAAGTGCATGAAGTGAAAATACTTAAATGAAATGTACTTGAGACAGTGAAATATGTTTAATGTAATTATTCAGAATATAAAATGGAAAAATACAGAATTAGATATATCGAATACTGTGATACAACCATTAACTCAACAAGTCATTTACAATGACATAGTCCCCACTTGTAATAGGAGTATTAGTCTTGATGGGGCAGGAAAATGTGGTCATTAAGAAGTATCACTGGAGTGTATATGTTGAGATCTATGGGCACATAGGTCTATGTCGTTGTTCCCAATTTAAAACACATGAGGCATGTCTAAGTTACGGTTCTAAATCGGGAAAAAAGATCAGACCTCTAGCAGTATTGGCCAGCCAAGAAATACAAATGGGCATTATAAATGAGGTACAAGATGTGACATCTTAAGGTCTAATATCCTATCAAAATTGGAGGGTATAGAACTTGTGGTTACTGAAATATGCATATATATGTATAATCAAGGTCAAAGGTCATCGAGGTCACATGACATTTTGAAAAAAAAAAATTATATTGCTAATTAATCCCTATATGCCAAAAAATCAGATCTCTAGCTCTATTCGCTTGCCCAGAATTAGATGTGTACATATTAATGAGGTAAAGTGTGTGTTGTCATAAGGTCTCCATCCTACTAAATACAAAGGACATAGCATTTGTGGTTACTTATTTATTGACATAAACATATATTTTAGGTAAAAGGTCATCGAGGTCACATGACATTTGGTCAAAAAATTTCTCTCCTATAGTTATCCCTATATACCAAAAATCAGACATCCAGCTCTATTGGCTCTCTCAGAATGAGATATGCGCATAATTATTGAGGTACAGTATGTGGCGTCATAAGGTGTCCAATCATACCAAACATGAAGGGTGTAGCACTTGTGGTTACAGAGTTATGGAAAAATATGTATATTTGAGGTCAAAGGTCACCGAGGTCATGTGACATTTTGTCAAAAAAAATTCTCTCCTATAGTTATCCCTATATACCAAAATCAGACCTCTAGCTCTATTGGCTCGCTCAAAATTAGATATGCGCATAATTAATGAGGTACAATATGTGGCATCATAAGCTGTCCCATCATACCATACATGAAGGCTGTAGCACTTGTGGTTACTGAGTTATGGACAAATATGTATATTTGAGGTCAAAGGTCACCGAGGTCACGTGACATTTTGTCAAAAAAATTGTATTGCTAAGTTATCCCTATATACCAAAAACAAGTCATCGTTGATGACACAGTCCCCACTTGTTATAATGGGTACTTTGATTACATGTCCTCAGAGATGATAGAGTCCTCTTCATTAATTAGATCTGTGATAAAAATACTTTGATACAGATGGCGCTCAATGGCCAAGAATGAGTTCCATGGTGATGAAAACATAAAACCAATGTAGGCCACCATCCTAAAGTTCATAAAATGAGTCAACTAGGAATTAATCAACAGGATGTTGCAAAACATTTTTGCATACAATTCTAACACTTAACAGATTATCAATTAAGGGTACCTTATGATATATTCAGGGTTCGAAATACCCGGTGGTCATGCGTCAAAAGACCACCAATTATCTAATTTGGACCACCAGATTCTATTTTTGGTGGTCAATCTTGACCACCAAGTTTTTGGAGCAGTGTTTCATCTAGGCTGCGCGATTCCCCCTCTTTAAATTGGTGTGCTGCGCGCCGCCAAGTGTACGTAGAAGGGGCGACCCATCGCGCACTGCACTGAGCTGGCTGGAATGGCATATCCAAATATCATGGGTGTCACACTTCGATGCTTTTGACCCATTATCGGCACCTGTTAATACTTAGGCAACAGGCATTGTATAGTGTAGCAAGAACATTTACATGAAAGGAACTAATTTTAGTTCGATTTTGATACTTTTTGTACTTTCCGTAGCTGATTTTGCATATGAAAGCATGTCAGCCCATTGAGAGTTACGTTCACAAAAGTTCATTGCCCTTGTCTCATATCTCTGTACGATCGAGAACAGGAGACAAACTGAAGTTTTTGTGCATAGTATGAATGTCCGTAACACTATGAAAATAATTCTGGTAGCAAAAATTGACTCGGAAATTTGACCCTACTGTTACAGAAACGTTTTCAGTTCAGTGAATGTCATTGGCACTGTGACGTGACGGGATTGCATGCAATGAGAGTCACAAGCAAGCTGTAGTGTCAATGGGCCCGGTTTTTGAATTCAGTGAACAAACATTGACTTATTTTTCGGGCAAATAAACCCTAAAGTTAACTGTTGATGACAACCAACATTTCTGTTTGTTATTTTCCCACTGTAAAATGACTGACAAAAAGCGAATCTGACATCGAGAAACTCCACCGTCGAAACACGGCAGACAGAGACCTCCTAAGTTGTTCGTTTTAACTTTACTGAGTCTGCGCACAAGACTACAAGACCAGCTAGGTCACTAGAAAAATACAGCTAACAGGTTTGTATAGGGCAATCTTGATCCAAACTCTGCTGTGGTTAGGGATGATATAAGCACAGTAAAAACGTGACAAACAAATATATATTATTTTTTCAGAAGATAGGAAAGCATTCCTTTATAACTACTAAAGATTTTTCTTGCTTTGTGTAAGTACACACAGTTCAGTTAAAAATGAAAAAAATCCCTTGAAGGTTCATGTACAGTGGAAATGGCTAGCTGTTAACAAACATACAGAATATTGTAGCATACAAATTACGCTACGTTTTCAAGGAATATTAATGCTTACGAATATTAATGAGCCATCCGCCACTCTTCTAAGCTCTACATACATTCACAAAAGAGATACTCAAATTTGTTGACTTTTGAAAACATCTTATATAGGATGGTGTTTGCAGCCAGCAGCTTGGATTGTGTAAGCAAGTGATTTATGGTTTGTAGTATGTGTATCACAAGTGACATCATTGCAACATTAAAAGTTACCTGTAAAGCTGTGGTTATATGTTTTAGTTAAATCCCCCCCAAAATTTTAAATCCCCCTCAAAAATTCCTGCAGAGGGGGACCAGTCCCCCCTGGTGTAGCATCCTAGATGAAACACTGTTGGAGGTCACAATTATAGTGCACTGCAGAGCTGTAAATCTTACATGCCTCTCACAGTTTATTGCTAGGAGTATCCAGAAACAATATATTATCCTCAGAGATAGATAGTTAAGCAGTTATCTAGTACACGTCTTGTCTGTTCAATCACAGTCCCTCCACTGTGGTTCAATGTCAGTCCTTCAACCCCACTCCATTACTCAACTGAGTGTTCCTTTAAATAGACAATGTCTCTCTTTGTTTTACTGTTTACTGCTATGATTATTGTGATAAAATCTGCAAACGTTGAATAACATCTCCTAGCAAATTTAGTTTATAGTCATTAAATGACACATACAAAACTTCATAATAGTCCAAAAAAATGCAATAATTGTCATGTTATACAAGCAGTAATTGTCATTTCTTTATTACACAGTAATTCTGTCAAAACTTAAAATCTGTAACTCAAGTCCTTTGCATATAACCAGTCAGTCAGTCACTCATGCAGTAGTCAAGTTGATCTGTAAATGACTGAAAATTTTCCAGTGGATTTACTGGGCATCCACATACATGTAAACCAACTTAACATGTGTAGCAGCATGGTGAAATGGTTCCAAAACAGCATGTACAGCCCACTATTCACCCCCATGGACCCCAACCTCCACAAGAATTACACTCTGATATCACTAATTTTTTGGACCACCAAATTTTGCAATTGACCACCAAAATTTGAATCTGGTGGTCAAACTTGACCACCAAACAAAAAAATTAATTTCGAACCCTGATATTTCATAAAGTTTGATGCAGTATTTACAACACTATGAGATCAACATCTGTATCAAGTTTCATCACATTTGACGTTGTATTAATTTGTGGCTATATCACCCTAATTAGGAAAGTTCATTACTTATGCAATTACAAATTAATTAAAATGACACTGATAAATGTCTTTTTCAATGTTAAAGCAATGTGAGCTTAACATCAGTTAACATCTGTATAAAGTTTCATGAATTTGATGCAGTACATATTTCTTGACATATCAGCCTACTTACGAAACTTCAATAATTGACATGTTACTGCTACATGACGTGAAACAAATTGACGAGCATATGTATGAAATAGGTCAATGTCAACTTTGAATGATACTGGTGGAAATATGTCTGAGTTATGGCTCTGTACATGAAAACATCGTAATAAAATGGCTGCCTAGCAACCATATTGGATCGTATCACATAAAAAATCGACATACATATGTATGACATAGGTCAATGTCCTTGTACCAACTTTGAATAAAATCAGTTGAGATATGCCTGAGTTATGCCTCTGTATATGAAAAAATTGTAACAAAATGACCACACAGCAGCCATATTGGATTGTATCACAAAACAAATCGACGTGCATATCTATGACATTGGTCAATGTCCTTGTACCAACTTTGAATAAAATCGGTTGAGATATGCCTGAGTTATGCCTCTGTATGTGAAAAAATTGTAATAAAATGGCCGCCTAGTGGCCATATTGGATTGTATCACAAAACAAATCGACGTGCATATCTATGAAATTGGTCAATGTCCTTGTAGCAATGTTGAATAAAATCGGTTGAAACATGTCTGAGTTGTGGCTCTGTACATGAAAAAATCATAATAAAATGGCCGCCTGGCGGCCATATTGGATCGTATCACAAAGAAAATTGACGTGCATATCTATGACATTGGTCAATGTCCTTGTACCAACTTTGAATAAAATTGGTTGAAACATGTCTGAGTTATGGCTCTGTACATGAAAAAATCGTAATAAAATGGCCGCCTGGCGGCCATATTGGATCGTATCCCAAAACAAATCGACGTGCATCTGTATGACATATGAAGTAATCCTTGTACCAAGTTTGAATGAAATCGCTTCTTGCATCTCTGAGATATCTGCGTGAACGGACGGACGGACGCACACACGCACGCACGCACGGACGCACGCACGGACATGACCAAACCTATAAGTCCCCCCGGACGGTGTCCGTGGGGACTAAAAATCAGACCTCTAGCTCTATTGGCTCGCTCAAAATTAGATATGCGCATAATTAATGAGGTACAATATGTGGCGTCATAAGGTGTCCCATCATACCATACATGAAGGCTGTAGCACTTGTGGTTACTGAGTTATGGACAAATATGTATATTTGAGGTCAAAGGTCACCGAGGTCACGTGACATTTTGTCAAAAAAATTGTATTGCTAAGTTATCCCTATATACCAAAAATCAGACCTCTAGCTCTATTGGCTCGCTCAAAATTAGATATGCGCATAATTAATGAGGTACAATATGTGGCGTCATTAGGTGTCCCATCATACCATACATGAAGGCTGTAGCACTTGTGGTTACTGAGTTATGGACAAATATGTATATTTGAGGTCAAAAGTCACCGAGGTCACGTGACATTTTGTCAAAAAAATTGTATTGCTAAGTTATCCCTATATACCAAAAATCAGACCTCTAGCTCTATTGGCTCGCTCAAAATTAGATATGTGCATAATTAATGAGGTACAAATCCGAGATATATGCATAACGGATGGACTCACGGATGGACGAACAGACGGACATGACCCAATCTATAAGCTCACTGGACTTCATCCGTTGGGGACTAAAAATTGTGTCACTGCATCCTTTTTGCAATATGAATACGATGAGAAACTAAATTTTTATTTTTCGTGGCCTTATACATGGGAGTCTATGGACGTGTAAACTGAAAATATGCAAATTTCACCACGATTTGCCCAAATTTGGGAAAGGTCACTCCTATGCACTTCCATACCAAGTTTCAAATCATCGGACTTGTGGTTTCAGAGCAGAAGATTTTTCGACCAAAAATGGGAGAAAATTACAAAAAAATTCATGAAAAATAGCAAGTCCAAGATACTGACCCAAGATGTGCACAATCATTTCATGTCAGCCCAAAGTACTTACATGCTAATTTTTCATGTAATCTGCTCAGTGGTTATTGAGTTTTTTCAATTTTGACTGTTTTTACATTTTTTCACTTAATTTGCATATTTTTGGCAATGACAACTTCATTTGAACAAAATCTCATCTACAGCCCATCATCCATGTACACACCAATATCAAGATGAAATGTACAGCGGTTTTGGAGTTTTTGATGTTGACGGACAGACATACAGACACACCGACATACAGACATACATACATACAGACATTTCCCTAGCCTATAAGAATAGCTTCCATTGCCATATATACATATGGCTATGGGAGCTAAAAATTAGAGGCATGAAATTAGAAATTACACCTGTGGCTTCATTAAACCTCCGTACTGTCTGGCCCGAGAGAAAAAAGTTCAAATCATTTAATCTATAATGTATCTGTTTTTAGAATGTCAGGTGAGACTTGAAGAGCTGATGTTTTTCTCAGCAAATGAAAAAAACACACATTGTTGATAATATGTATTCCTTAGTCAAGAGCGAGCGGCTGGCCCCATGCTGGTTTTCTGTAAGTAATGATAACTCGATGGTTGTGAAATATGCGTGATTGCCAAGATAATTGTTTGCTTTGTACATGAAATTTTTCAATCTCATACACTGAGTTGAAGTACTTTCAAGGTGGATTGCATCGTAAAGATTTGCACTGGATGTTGTTTTAGTTGAAATGCAAGGTCTGTTTTGGCATTGGTGTGGTATCTCAGTGTGGTGGTTTACCTGTCAGCACATTCTATGATGTGGATGGTTCTGGTGGCTGGATCTTGTAGTAGTTCTTCAATGGATTCAATATGTGTGAGTAATAATATAGATGGGTCAATAGATTATAGTGATACGTATTTATATGTAGTCCATGGTGTGTGGATGTCTGTGTTAATTGACCTCATTTTGCATTTTTTTGCAGCAGACTGTTGTTGTTTGAGTCTGTTTGAGGTAGATTTGTGTTGATTTGAGGTTATGTTGATGTCATGCCGTTTTTGGATGCTGTGTTGTCAGTCAGATGTTGGATGGTTTCTACGGTGATGTATATTATTTTTTTTACCTGGATTGATGTTGATGATATTGAGGATAGAGATCTGATGTCATTCCATATATCGACTTCAACTCCTGTTACAAGGACATGTTGCTGTTCTTGCAGGTCATGTTTTGTGGCTTGGTCATTCCAGAGTTTGAGTTTGCAGCTTCTTTCCTGGTCATTTTGGATTTGTATTGTTCTTTGTTTGTAGTGGGGTTCTTCTTTGATGTCGTATATCTGCAGATGAAGAAGTTGGTGTCAGTGTTGATGTGATTATTTGTGTTAATGTGGTTGTCATACAGCATTATTTGATGGGCAGGTCAAATTTGGAGAAAAAATGGAGCATGTATTGGTTAATAGAAATCACTGTTTTGGCATTTACGATCATAAGTCTGCCTCACCTTTTAGTGGTGTCATCACGTCAGTTATCGTGTCATCGCGGTGGCAATTTCACAGCTTCTGGCAATGTCGCACCCATTTGAGATTTTTTATAGTGTTTGATTGTTTGCATTTTCTCATGTTTATGATCGGCAATTGAGGCATGTTTGAAAGCATGAAAAGCGGATATTTAAAGCATAGTTTAATTTATTGCCCAAACTGTAAAAGTGACAGTTTAATTGTACGTCAGCTTGCTTTAATTGAAACAGCAAAACATCTCTCCATAACGGTGCAACTGATGGTGTCTCCTTTCCCGGTTCGATGGTGAAGTGGCAACAAATCTTGAACAGAATCATTTGCAAACATTTGGTCAACATTGACGATTTTGCGCTTCAGCCGGTTCAACCAGTTGTGCATATGTCCTGCAAACGAAAACATAAACGTCGTAATCATAGTTTAATTGTAGCTTTGTAGCTGAGTTTGATGTCTTGGAGATGCTAAGCAATGTTTGCTGATTCCAGAATGGTCCTATCTGGACTTCGTCAGAGGGGACTAAAAGTCCGACTTTTGTCAAAATTGCATTTTTGAGGGATTTTGTTTATCTTTTTTTTTGCTTTTTGATATGTTTTTGCAACACCCGGTGTACTTAAAATGTGTTAAAAGAAATTTTAGAAGACATATGTAAGTTTATATTTATGATTTACACAGACGGCAGGGAAAGGCACTAAGGGTTACCCGCTTGCCCGGGGCAAGTAAAAGTCGCATTCGGGCAAACGCCGATGCCACTTGCCCGATGGGACTAGTGAAAAAATAATTACCTATAAATCAAATCCATGAGATCGATTTTCTGATGTGGGACCACCAACTTAAACAACAAATAATAATCATTTTACTTCAATGTGCGAACTAGCATAAAGTTTTTCACAAAGTTGCATGATCGTTTTCAATAAACAATACCATCGGTTAGTTACCGTACGCTGGTTGAGCATATGCCCACAAAGTTCCTTGCCCTCACAAGACAAGTTTATGGTGTCACATGTCTGTATGATCAAAAAGACATATGGAGCTTTTTTTTAACAACTCTATTAAAATAAAATTAAGTAGCGAAAATTAGCACCAAAAATAGTACTTTTACTAAAACATTCTCTACAATGTAATGTTCAATTAAGTGACAGGCGTTCATGGGGGTCATTGTGCATGCATGCAAAGATGACAGCAAGCATGGTCACAAGCAAGTTTTGGTGTCAACGGGTCCAGTCTTTGAATTTTCCAATGAACAGTTTACTTAATCTGCGCATGAGCATTAAAAAGACCACCCAGGTCATCAGAAAAACATGTATAGTGCAATGTAATGAAAACTTCATGGTGCCATGGTGGTGAGGGATGATATAGGCAGTGTAAAAACATGACAAAGAAGTACATTTTTTTTCAGAAGCTTCAAAACAGGTTTTATAACTTCTAAAGATTTTTCTTTCTGTATAGTTCAGTTAAAACTGAAAAAATACCGTGAGGGTACATTAGTTCAGTTAAAACTGAAAAAATACTGTGAAGGTACAGTGGAAGTGGCTGTTATTATTTGTACATTATTATAGCCCTAAGAAAGTAGACATACAAGCATAATGAGCTGTCCAGCAATAGTGAGAGAGTGACTGACATTTTTCACTACATCATGAAGTTTGATGAATAACATGATAAAGATTTTGAAATAAAGTGTTTAAAATAAAAAATCACTAATTTTGCTTTTCGAACCACATAATTTTACTGGGCAAGTGGTTTTCCCATTCAGACAAGTGACCTTAACCCCCAACTTGAGGGCAAGTTGATAAAAAAATAAGTGTCTTTCCCTGTACGGTTGCCGAAAATTATTATTGGTTTAGTGTAAATACCTAGTTTATCCGTGCAGATTTTAGCTCCCACCAGCCATACTTCTTAATTGGAACGAAATGCAGTGTTACTCTGTTTAGTGGTGTTCCACCTTCCAGGGCCTTCATCACATTGGCGTTTACTTTTAATTCCTCAATAACTCCGGACGTAATACCACATGTATTGGCCAAGTCGGCCAAAGTTAGCTGGAGAAAAAAGCGACAAAGTGATGAGAGAGTGTTCGCTGAGGTTTTATAGCAAACAATGTTTCATTTTTACCTTCTCGTGTCTATTTATAGACAGAGAAGGTATTAGAGTTGAAAACCAATATGCTGCTGTCAAGAACTTCCGTCTGTCAAGACTTCCGTCTGTCAAGATCCGTGGACGTCATGCCATTGTGATGGGTCATATCATAAACTGGTGGGGGTGTTCATGGCTCAGGTTGAGGTGTGGGAGAACGATTTTGAGCTATGACAAAAATCAAAAGGGACTTTAATAGCGGCATAGCCACAGTGTTAAGCCTTTCTCCAAGGTTTCTTAGTTGACTACAATCTACTGTATTACAGACTACTGAGCTGACGTTAGGGGTACTCACTTTGTGTTTGCTCACTCTGTGAGCGCTAGTGTTTGGTACTGAGTTGCGTGGATATCCCCCTCATGGCCTCACGTGATCTGGGCCTGTTGCATAATCTGCAGAATGATCATATGCCTCCGAGTCTGAAAACTGTCATTGTGTAAGCCTGTCGGCATTTTCCTTGCATTTTTTCTCATTTAATTTTGCAAAATATCGGCGAGTACCTCAATATTTCAAGATAACCCTTTCTTCCCAATCGTTTCCTGGAGTTTCAGAGTCATATGAACGAAAATGAGTGAAAGTTTTAGACAGGAAAATCGGACGTCGGCCATGTTCAATGTTTACAGTACAATCAGAAGTTTACGTGGAGGAATTAACTAACAAACACAGGAGTGTTCATGATGCCCGCCCTCTAGAGGCAGACCCTCCTATATGAAGTACCATATTTGATGCTTGTGGAAAGCTTGACCACACAATGGAGCATTTAAACTTTTAGAAAATGACAAACTGAATAAGTAGGTATTCAGAAAATGTCAAATACTGAGGAAAAATGCGCAAATATTCAAAATAAACAGGTTAACTGATTGGATGTTTATGATCAAAAGTTTTTGAGATGCGCACATTTAACAAATACAGAAATTATTAACATTATAAATATAAGACCAAACTATTTTTCAGGGATGGGACAGGTTGGAAATGAGGGGTGAGAGACAAAGGCACTCCTATTGCTGCATGTGGATGCAGCCACACCATTTCATTTACAGCTAGCATACTTATTCACTGTGTTGTGTTCAAGTTCCATATTGTACTGACTGTCATACAAGGATAACATAAGCAAATCAAATCAAATTAGAAAAGGATCAATGCTGTTGTGTGGATTTTGCTGAACATGGCTGATATTTCGCCCTATATATTTGGTATCCAGCAAAGGCATATTTTGATGTAAAGTCAAAATTAACACTACATTGCTGACAATATATTTTACCGTTTCTGCATGAATTTTTCTTTTTAAATTATAGTATATTAGTACTTCAAACAGATTAACAGTTATCGTGATGTCAACCCATAATTTTACATCACAAAGACTGTATTCTGCCAATTTTTTTTGTTTTTCAGTCATTTTATAAATTTTGCACTGCACAAGATGATTGAACAAATTGCAATGTTTGAATTCGTAAACTCAGAATAAAAATCCTTGGTCACAGATTAAATTATTTTTTGAAAAGAAATTTACTCTTAAACACTTTTAGCATATATTCTTTACACGGTCATGTATTTCAAGGAAAATATGCCTATTAAAAACAGTAATTTCTTCACTTTCAATTTCTTTTGAATACTATGACAATTGTCAGCCATGAGGTTATACAAACACAAGACCAGATAAGCGTTTTTCATCATTTCTACAGGACTCTTTGGAAAATCCATTAAAAATAGTTAAAAGTGACTGGAAATGATCACTTGGTATACATTTAATTTACAGATGCCAGGTTGTGTATTTCACATGCACTCAGGTCAGTAAGGAAGTACGTCATTACTATTTTGGACTGTTAATTCTTATTTCTGAATTGTTTAACTTTTTTCCACATTGAACTATCTTTAGGCAGTTTATACTGTAGCTTAGAATTTTTTTGATTGATGTATTTAATCATCTTTGGGTTCTTTGGGTCCATATCCCACCTCATGCCCCTACATCATCAACTATTTACCAACAACTCCATGCCAACAACCAATTACCTGACCTGGCCACACATTAGAGAAGGTACAGCGTCATTGACGGTATTTTTTCTCCCATGCCTTTTTTTCCGATTTTGAAATTTGCATTCACAAACTAATAAAAGGAAAAATGTGAGCTTACCGTCATATAAACGTCTTCAAGGCACTTTCGGTAGATATCGTCTGTCAATCGCGGTAGATTAAAATACGTGCTACTGCCGATGAATGGCAGTAGCTTCTGCAATAAATCGCTTGATATATGTATCTTTATACCTGGAACAGTCGCATGAGAAGTCGCCATAGTTGTATGTTGCCTCGGTTGACAGTGAGCATATGTCATGTGTGTTCCACTCTATGAAAGACCCTAATTCGTATAACTTTCTAATTTGCATACGTGTCTCATAAATTGTAACCGCTTGAGAAGTATCACTGTCACGTAACCTTGAAGGTCCATACTCTATCACTGTAAGAAATGACTGTGTAATACGTGTAATGTCTGTCAAAGTCGAGTTCAAATAGCACTACGTAGTGTCTTACATGTACACGCATTTCCAAACACACGTGTAGACACGTGTAGATTCGCGTAGTTTACCAAATCATAAAACACACCGAACGATTAATTGCTATGCATTGATGTGTTGAAATAACTTTGAAGTGTTTGCAGCGGAAGATTAATGCTGGAGCATCTAGACTCCATTTTTTTCAACCATGGTAAGTATGGTAAAATCTTTTCCTGACATCCACAGGGGTTTCATTAAGAGCCGGCAACCGGCGAAATTGACCGGTTACTCTTACGATTTCGCCGGCTACTTTTTTGGAAATTTGAACTCTTTCATAGCTAAAATATTTTTACCTTCTGAAATGATACAGACAGGTTCACAAGCTGTGTAATCAAACATTTTCAACGGCTTTTCTGTGAAACAAATTTAGAAGACGAGCGACTACTACGTTCGCCTTGTACTACGATGCAGCAAGGTCTTGCGTTTACTGCCTCAATAAAAATCGGAATTGCAATTGACGATTCTATTGGCTACCTGAATTGCTGATTCCTATTTGGTGACCTTTATATACGCTACTGAAAACGTGCATACTACACCTGTTGGCCGTCATTAGCTCAACTCAAAATGGTCGTTGACCAAATGAAGACGGAAGCGATCGCAAGGTCAAGCTTCGCTGTACGATCCTCTGATTTGAAGTGGACCAAGAAACAAGAGAAGGATAATTACGTGGATTTAAACTGTTTGCGAAGGCAGTGACATGATTTTTTTTCTCACGAAAAACTTTCTGATTACAGTTGGAATTTTAGGAAGCCGATATGCGTTGCACTGTGGTTGGTGTAATTGTGAAGGAGTTTAACCAGCTGGACGTATGATATGTACTGCTCTTTGGTCTATCGACGACGCCAATAAGAACGTCGCCCAGAGTGGTTACAATACGATCAGACCTCTAAATTCACTTCAAAAGCGATCGTCAGGTAAAATCCAAATGTGGGCTTCTGAACGTACAAATTTTCATATCCTATATCAAGGTTCTTACTTTGCATACCCATTGAGTCAAATAACCTCGAGGGTCTTTGATTCTAATTGCAAAATATGGTATGATTGTCATTTTTAGCTCCCATAGCAATATGTATATATGGCAATGGAAGCTATTCTTATAGGCTAGGGAAATGTCTGTATGTATGTATGTCTGTATATGTCTGTATGTCTGTGTGTATGTCTGTGTGTATGTCTGTCCGTCAACATCAAAACTCCAAAACCGCTGCACATTTCATCTTGATATTTGGTGTGTACATGGATGATGGGCTGTAGATGAGATTTTGTTCAAATGAAGTTGTCATTGCCAAAAATATGCAAATTAGTGCCAAAAAAGGCGTTTTTGGTAAAAAATCTTCTTCTTCATAACCGCTGGTCAGACAGCTTTGATATTTGGTATACAGATCCCTAGGGATAACCCAACTTGGATTTGTTCAAATTGTGATGAAATATGCAAATCTGTATTTTTAAGGAATTTTTTGTCATTTTTGGTCAAAAATTTATTTCATCAAAACCGCTCGTCTGACAGCTTTGATATTTGGTATACAGGTTCCTACAGATAAACTTAATATGATATATAGAATATATGATGAAATCTGCAATTTTGTATTTTTGGTGCAATTTTTGCCATTTTTGGTCAAAAAATGTGTTTCTCAAAAACTACTTGTCTGATGCCTTTGATATTTGGTATACAGGTTCCTAGGGGTTCTCTTAGTGTGATATAGTGAAATTTGATGAAATCTTTAATTTTTGTATTTTTGTGTCAATTTTTGCCGTTTTTGGTCAAAATATTTGTTTCTCAAAAGTTAGTCATGTGATAGCTTTGATATTTGGTATACATTTTTAGCTCCGCTGTCAGCGACGCGGAGCTTATCAAATAGGTTGATTTTCCGTCGTCGTCCGTCGTCGTCATTCGTCCGTCGTCCGTCAACAATTGCCTTCTCCTCTGAAACCGCAAGTCCAATTGCTTTGAAATTTTATATGCAGTTCACTTGGGGTGACCTCACTTAAGTTTGTTCAAATCGTGGTGAAATTTGCATATTTGTATTTTTGGGGCATTTTTTGGTGTTTTGGGTAAAAAAATCTTCTTCTCTGAAACCGCTTGTCCGATTGCTTTGAAATTTAATATGCAGTTTACTTAGGGTGACTTCAGTCAGATTTGTTCAAATCATGGTGAAATTTGCATATTTGTATTTTTAAGGCAATTTTTGTCATTTTTGGTAAAAAAATCTTTAAAAATCTTCTTCTTCAAAACTACTGGTCAGATAGCTTTGATATTTGGTACATATGTCCCTAGGGATGATCTATTTCAGATTTGTTCAAATTGTGCAGAAATATGTAAATTTGCATTTTTAAGGCAATTTTTGCCATTTTTGGTCAAAAAATGTATTTCTCTAAAAGTACTGGTCCGACAGTTTTGAAATTTGGTATACAGGTTTCTATAGATGAACTAAGTAATATATATTGAATTTCTGATGAAATCTGTAATTTTGTATTTTTGGGGCAATTTTTGCCATTTTTGGTCAAAAAATGTGTATTTCCAAAGTACTCATCTGATAGCTTTGAAACTTGGTATACAGGTTTCTACAGATGAACTAAATAATATTTATTGAAATTATGCTGAAATCTGCAATTTTGTATTTTTGGGGCAATTTTTGCCACTTTTGGTCCAAAAATGTATATGTCCAAAAACTACTCATCTAATAGCTTTGCAATTTTATATACAGGTTCCTACAGATCACCTCAATGATATTTATTGAAATTATAATGAAATCTGCAATTTTGTAATTTTGGGGCAATTTTTGCCATTTTTGGTCAAAAAATGTGTTTCCTCAAAAAGTACTACTGGTCTGATAGCTTTGAAATTTGGTAAACAGGTTTCTACAGATGAGCTAAGTAATATCTATTGAATTTCTGATGACATCTGTAGTTTTGTATTTTTGGGGGCAATTTTTGCAATTTTGGTCAAAAATGTGTATTTCCGAATCTACTCATCTGATAGCTTTGAAATTTGGTATATAGGTTTCTATAGATGAACTAAATAATATTTATTGAAATTATGATGAAATCTGCAATTTTGAATTTTGGGGTCAGTTTTTCCATTTTTGGTTAAAAAATGTTTCTCAAAAAGTACTGGTCCAACAGCTTTGAAATTTGGTATACAGGTTTCTATAGATGAACTAAATTTGATCTTTTGAAATTATGATGAAATCTGCAATTTTTATTTTTGGGGGCAATTGTTGCCATTTTTGGTCAGAAAATTTTATTCTCAAAAAACTATTTATCAGATATAGCTTTGGTTGACATCTTCTTAGGGATGATCCGATGTGATATATGCAAAGTATGACGAAATCTTCGGTTGTGTATTTTTGCAGCTATTTTATCCACTTTTTTCTGGCCACTGCATTGAGCTATCAAAGATTTCCACCTTCTTCATCAACATGTGTCAAAAATAGTTATTCTCTACATAAACACAGCGGAGCTATATCGGCCGCTAGGTCGCTTGTTATACATAATTATGATGAAATCATCAATTTTGTATTTTTGCAGCTAATTTTGCCATTTTAGGTCAGGCCATCCTGCAATGAGCTATCAAAGATCTCAACCTTCTTCATCAATACATGTCACGAAAAGTTGCTCTCTACATAACACAGCAGAGCTCTGTCGACTATTGGGTCGCTTGTTTTTTTCAAAACCGCTGGTCAGACAGCTTTAATATTTGGCTAACAGGTCCCTAGGATGACCTTAGTGAGATAATTTCATACAGTCAGGAAATACTTAATTTTGTATCCATGTCTATAGTAGCTTCAGGGACATTGGCCCTATGTTCAAGATAATGCGGTGGTTCAGTAAGCATTTGAAATGGTAAACTGTATTTGGTGTTGAAATGCGGTAAAAAATAATGAGAAAACATAGCTGAGGTGATTTCAGCAGGTTTGGTTTCCAACAAATATATTCAAAGTTTTTTCAATGTTAAAGAGTCCTGGCAGATTTTGAAAAAAATCCAAACAAATGTCAATAAAAAATCAGCCACAGAAAGTTTGTCAAAAAGAAAAGGTGGGATAGTGGGAAAAAAGAATGTACAATGTATCGGATAAAAAAGATAATGTTCCTCATCAATCTTCCAGACAACCCCCTTTTATCAAATGGTACACCCCTGATGTATTTTGTGTGCAGTTAACCATGCAGTGTATTTTAGTTTAAGATGTCAATCAAGTTAGGTAAGGATTTGAAAGGAATAGTCAAGTTCACCACAGTTAAATTTCTTAACTTTATCTCTTGTGTCATCATCCTTGTGTAATTGGTTAAGTTTGTATGTTGCTCCAGATGTGGATCTACCAGCTGTTCTGGAAGAAAACAATGTTTACTTTTCCCTGTAGGGTTTCTTAGTTGATGATTATATGTTGAAATCTCTCCATGTATCTGGTGTATGGGCAAAGTGTAAATACTGGTTGCATGTTATGTATTTCAGTCTATGTCAAATATTGTAAATGAAAAATCATGAACAGTTTGCTGTGTGCTTGTAAAAGATAACATGTTTGTCAATACATATTAAAACTGCCTTGCAGTTTGATTGTCTTAATAATTATCACAGCAAGTAGAAAACGAAAAGAAACTAATAAAATTGCTGTAACATATTCACCCCCAGTGTCTGTAGGCCTATACTTAACTATTTTATCATTACATTCAGCTTTTTGTTATATCTTTATCACTCTTCATGGGCCAAGGCACACTTGGGGTCAATGTCATCACTCTGTGCCAGTCTGTGAATGTCAGTCTGTCTGTATGTGTATGTCCATGTTTCATACAATTGTTGGTTTGTTTTGATAACTGTATGGGAGCGAACAGTGATTATTGTCACTATTTTTATCATTTTTTATTCGTTATATAAATTATCTTTTTACCTCCCAAGTGGTACCAAAGTTATTAATTTTAAGCGTAACATTATGAGTGTTTCATCCAGGATGGCGTCAACAAGGAGGATTTTCCCCTTTAACCAGAAAATTTCGGGGGCATTTCACCAGTTCATGTGTTCTACTTGTACCCTGAGGTGTGACTGGCACCATTTCATGGAAGGGGGGAGTTGTCCCCTCGGCAAATTAATTGGGGGTGCCAACATTTCAACAGAGGGGGAATCCCCTATCCCCCTGTCTAGATGTAACACTGTATAATATCATCTACATATCAAATTTATATCATTAATAATAGTGAATTGTTATAGTTTACCTCCTAAAAGCAAAGAGGCTCTAAAGACTTGTTTTCTTTTGTTCAAATTATCGTCAACATCACCACATTTTATCATTTTTAATTATGAATTATCATATTAAGGCCTAATGTCCCAGGAAATGGCTTTTATGATATGAACACAAATTGCCCTGGAACACTGCTGACAATTCCCCTGAAAATACTAGAAATTCAAGTGACTGTAAGCTGTAAAAATTAAATTTTAGCTCATTTTTCAGGGTTTCCGGCCTTCGGCCGGGAGGGGGAACACCCCCTCCCGGACCCTCCCTCGACGACGACCGCTTTGTGGTCATGGCAGCTGTAGGCCGCCTACTTTTCCATTCTAGCCCCTACTTCAAAACTTAATGAAACCCCTGTCCCATCGAGTCTAAACCCTGTACAAGTCAGCAGACTGACCGGTTTCAAACTGGGTGTCCCTCCAGACCTCTTCAGGACCATTTAAAATAGGGTTACAAATTGCCTGCTTATAAAGCCACGTTTTTATCAGATATAACTAGCAGTAAATGTGTTCAGTGTCAAACTTTCATTGGGAAACAAGTCTGCTGGCTGACCTGTTTTAGACTGGATGTTCAGGGGCTCTTCACAGGTATTTAGAGTACATTAGCTTACAATGGGGGGACTGCAGGTTTGGCCATGTCCGTCCGTCCGTGCCTGTGTGCGTGCGTGCGTACGTCCATTCACACAGATATCTCAGAGATGCGAGAAGCGATTTCATTCACCCTTATGAAAATTTTCTGTAGAAATTCTATTGAAATTGATGACTAAATTCAATTAAAGTGATATAGAACTTCTACAGAAATTCTACTGAACCTTTATGGAAATAACGGAGTTTAATGGAGTTTTGGCCCCCTTTTTCTGCAGAAATTCAACAGAATTTTGTTATCTTTTCTGTAGAATTTACAGAATTTCTATGTAAATTCAATACACGTTCTACAGTATATCTGTAGGACTATATTTAATTTCTGCACTCTTTTACGGAAGTTTGTTTGTCTTATACGAGTTCAATCTCTTAGAAAGTATGACAACAATATGTGTTAAACTTTTATTAAGTAAGGAATACCACCTTATGATATTGCCATAGATACCAATGCAATGAATTACTGCAAAACTCACAAAAATCAGTCATCAAGTAAATTATAAACATGTAGCTTATTTCTAAAAGAATTATGATTAACAATCGATCAAAACTTGATGAAACATACAGGGACTACAAAATATAAAGCAACCTACACATATGAATGCAAGGCCTACCTCTCCAGTCTAGCAGTTTTGACCTCAGCCAAGTGCATAATTAAAGGGTTGTGTATCTTAACTCACGTAATTTTCAGTTGATGCTGCAATGTGGATCCTTACAGTTGTGACATATTAGTGAGCTCCCTTCTCGATAACACTGTTAGAATCTTGCCAATGGATTTTGGATCCTAATGTTCCATGCAATTTGGAGTTGAACTTTAGTACTTTTCATAAGAGCCATGTGCACTGTGGACTGCCTCAAGTTCAAATGAATAATGCGTGGCTACACTATTATGTAATCAGCCCATTGTAAAGGCAGGAAACTATTTGCATAACAAAGCAAAGGCACAGGTCAGCTCACTTGACTTAGGATCGAACAAAGAGAGTCTGGTTGGTCTGTGTACAGTCATGAAATGTACAAAAGCAATGGCAAAAGGAATGGTACAATTGAAACTGTATACATTTTCCTGGCACGTGTGTGTAAATGAAAATAGCTTTTCAGAATTAAAGGGTACACGAGAATGTGCTTAGAACTCTCCATGTCACTACCTTTTCCATATTGAAACCAGCTATATATATGTCACTGAGTTCTTATCAAAGCTCATGCCAACATGCAAAAACATGAACTTAAGTCTGAAACAGTGTAAACTGTGGGGGAAAAAAAAGAAAAAAAATTCCACAAAAGCTATTGAACCGAAAAATTCCATAAAAAATGTTTAATTTCTGCAAATTTTCTACAGAAAATTATCAGCAAATTTCAATAGAATATAAAGTTTCTATACACATTAAAATTCTATAAAATTTAAATTTTTCTACAGAATTGTATTGAAAATTTTCAATTGAATTTGAATAGAAGCATATTTCCATCAGATTTCCATAAAATATACAGAATCTCTATAGAATATCAGAGTTCAATAGAATATTTACAGACTATTTTCGTAAGGGCAAACTTGGTACAAGGATTACTTCATATGTCATACAGATGCACGTCCATTTGTTTTGTGATACAATCCAATATGGCCGCCAGGCGGCTATTTTATTAGGATATTTTCATGTACAGAGCCATAACTCAGACATGTTTCAACCGATTTTATTCAAAGTTGGTACAAGGACATTGACCAATGTCATAGATATATATGCACGTCAATTTGTTTTGTGATATGATCCAATATGGCTTCCATGTGGCCATTTTATTACAATTTTTCATATCCAGAGCCATCACTCAGACATGTTTCATTCGATTTTATTCAAAGTTGGTACAAGGAGATTGACTAATGTCATACATATGCATGTCATACGATCCAATATGGCTGCCTTTCGGCCATTTTGTTACTATTTTTTATGTACAGAGCCATAATACTCTCAGGCATATCTCAACCGATTTTATTCAAAGTTGGTACAAGGACATTAACCTATGTCATACATATGTATGTCAATTTGTTTCATGATGTGATCCAATATGGCTGCATGGCAGCCATTTTGTTAAAATTTTTTCGTGTCCTTAGCCAAAACATGGGCATGTCTCAACTAATTTTATTCACCGATTTTATTCATTGTACAAGGACATTGACCTATGTCATACATATGCACATTGATTTGTTTTATGATACAATCCAATATGGCCACCGTGTGGCCATTTTTTTCCGATTTTTTCATGTCCGGAACCATAACTCAGACATGTATCAAGCAAATTTATTCAAAGTTGGTACAAGGACATTGACTTATTTATACATATGTATGTCGATTGGTTTCACGAGATGGTCCAATATGGCCAGATGGTAGCAATTTTGTTATGGTTGTTTCATGTTCAGAGCCATAACTCTGGCAAGTCTCAACTGATCTTATTCAAAGTTGGTACATGTACATTGACTTACGTCATACATATACGTGTTGATTTTTTAAACAGTAAGATCAAATATCGCTGCATGGCGGTGATTTTGTTACAATTTTTAAATGTACAGAGCCATAACTTAGACATATTCCACCAGTATCATTCAAAGTTGGTACAAGGACATCGACCTATTTCACGTCATGTAGCAAAAACATGTCAATTATTGAAGTTTCGTAAGTAGGCTGATATGTCAAGAAATACGTACTGCATCAAATTCATGAAACTTTATACAGATGTTAACTGATGTTAAGCTCATATTGCTTTAACATTGAAAAAGACATTTATCAGTGTCATTTTAATTAATTTGTAATTGCATAAGTAATGAACATTCCTAATTAGGGTGATATAGCCACAAATTAATACAACGTCAAATGTGATGAAACTTGATACAGATGTTGATCTCATAGTGTTGTAAATACTGCATCAAACTTTATGAAATATGGTACCTGCAGTGATAATCTGTCAAGTTTTAGAATTGTATGCAAAATGTTTTGCAACATCCTGTTGATTAATTCATAGTTGACTCATTTTCTGAACTTTAGGATGGTGGCCTACATTGGTTTATGTTTTCATCACCATGGAACTCATTCTTGGCCATTGAGCGCCATCTGTATCAAAGTATTTTATCACAGACTTAATTAATGAAGAGGACTCTATCCTCTCTGAGGACATGTAATCAAAGTACCACTTAACAAGTGGGGGCTGTGTCATCAACAATGATTTGTGGACATTGTTTTTAACCAATGCGTCTTTTATGTGCACAGAGCATTACGGAAAGGCTACGCTAATTCAGACAGGTTGCTAAACCCAAGTAGCTCTTTGTCGGTCTCGGGTATTAAATATTGACGTTTGATCTACTAATCTGTGTACACTTGATCAGTCCTAATCAAGATATTGTGGGATACGAACTGATGCATGTGACTAATCACTCATGCAAGAGCTTGCACATAGAACTATACACCCTAGGTTGGACAGAAAATCGGCCTAAATGATATAAAGTCATCTTTCTTAAAATAATTGTGTATTAGGCCAGAGAAACAAAAATCTTGTTCATCGGATTTTTTGGACCAAGTTCCAGGAGCGGCGAGCGATTTTTTTTTTAGGCCGAAGGTAAACGCGGTTCTCTGACATTTTTGCACAGATGCAGACAAGGCAAGTTAATTGTTTCCCTTTTTACCAGAAATATCTCAGACAAGAAACACTGATACTGGTAACTGAATTCAATACTGTATTTCCCAACATAACATAGTGTTTGCACAACATATTCTGAGTATTTCAACATTCTCTCAGAATAAAACTGAAATGTACAGCAAATCACTGAAATCAAACAATTCAGTATTGTCCTTTAATATTGTCCTGGTGGGACTTAGCATCAGAGCTTTTTCATTTTACTTTGGCCCCACATTTTGGCCTCTTTACCACTGTCTCTACACATTTTACGCAATGGTCTAACAACACTGAACTGTGACTGGAGTGAAGTTATAATTGTCATCATTCAGAAGGCTGTCTTGTACTCCACAATAGAAACAGCAAGCTTCAAATGATACTTTAAAGCCCCAGTATTTGTAACTTTTAACTATTTTTTTCATATTTTTGTTTGAAATAACATCTTCAGTTTATGAAAGTAGATCATAATTGATGCTGAATCGCACGGTCTGCATGCCCAGCCCGCCTCACTAACGTGTACACTTTACAGTAAAAGTAGTGAAAAATGACTTCTGGTCCGGACAAGAAGTCCGCTTTGTTGACACGCGAAATGCAACGTAATAACACTACCGCGCATGCGCAGCCGTATCTACACAAGTTTTCGCGGAATAGGCATGGCGTCCATGGAACCATCGCGGAAGCGGACTGGTCGACCCAAACCTACGGAATCTGCAAAGAAACGCGCCAAAATCAGGCGAAATGCCGGAAAGATAAACATATGGGAAGAAATCAGTAGATGGAACAAGATCAAAAGCGACAGCGGTCTGACGTCGAATGCTGTTATCATATACCTACATTCACGTGCCTGTGTAAAGCTATGGGAGAAAGCGCCCTCAGATCCGTGCATTTTTTTTACGTATCACGCCCCGGCCCGGTGCCCAAATATGCCCTTACGAAAAAGTCCTATAGGACCCAAATAGGATTGACCGTGGTCCAATAGGAGTACCACAGGAACGGTGTAGGACCAGGCTGGTCCTATAGGAATGATGATTTTAAGTCCTATTGGACAATCCCATTGTAAATGAAATTCCAATAGGAACTTTGTGGGACCATTCTTGTCCTATGGGAACAATCCCTGAATGTCCTACAGGACAATCCTTTTGTAAATGACATTCAAATAGGATTTATTCAATTCTGTCAGAATTATTAGCTTTTGCTGTTGCTCTGACAAAATTATTCTTACCATTCTCAGAGAGCAAATATTTTGCAAATTAATTTGCAATTAATCTTTGGACTGGTACTGAAGGAAACATGGTTTGTAAAAATATTGCATTTTGCTATTTCTAGAATTAAATGAAAAAAATATACAAGCAAGCAAAATACATAAATAAATAAACAAACACTTAAATCAATAAAATAAATCAACAAGTTTACATGCTGGCTCATGCATACATATAAGTAACACATAGTTACAATATCATTGAGTTTCCACAGACTGAAGACTATTACAACTACCAGCACTTCAAATTCATAAATGAGAATCAATATCACCTCATTATCTTAGCTATGTCCGATCAACACATATTTTGTACACCTTTTTAAAGTCCTATTAGACTGTCCTATTGGAAAACCTAAGCCCAGAATGCATTTGGGCGGCTGCAGTGCATTATGGGCTAGCATCATCAAAACAAGATGGCCACTGCAGAACAGACAAAAGGGGTCAGTTGTAGCTCTGAAAAATGATTGTGTGGCAGCATAACCGGGTGTTTTACAGCTTTTATATCACTGTAGTACAGCAAAGTTAGGTAGGACAGATTATTATATGTCAGTGTTTTCCTTTTGAAGACTGAATAGTTACGGAAATAGCCATGGTTTACAATAGTCCTTTGTCTACTTGCCTGCTCATGATCCAGTGTATACCCATTGTGTGACTTCTAGCTTGTTGACTAGGCATTTCAGTCCACACAAAGAATATAAACAGGAGTGAAGTTTAAAGCCAAGGTAGTAATGTAGTTAGTGATTGGATACATATGGTCAAAATGCATTGATATTTATGTGAGACAAAGGAGCAATGGAACAATGGGGTTGGACCCCCTGTTACATAACAAACAGGAAGTTGATATCTCAATGATTTCTACTCATGTATTGCCATCATGAAACCTGAATTCTTTCTATGCTGATAGAGCTCATTTGGCTTTTGAATTTTTAAAATTATGATACTGAAAATTAAATGTTTTGTGTAACTTTTGGATACATTACGTAGCAGCATCAATTAACTTATCACCTAAAACAAGAGCCAGCCATATAAAGCTGCAACTCAAAAATTTCTTGAAGGCAGACCTTAATTTCTATGTGAATATGCTTCTGTAGTCTCAGCCATAATAGTTTAATTAGATAATTGTTACACACAGCTTTGTATAATATTTTTCTGATTATAGAAATAAAGTTTCTTTGTTCAAAAGTATATCCATTGCAAGTTCTTCTTTGCTCCCTAATGAACATTGAAACACCCACTATATAGCTTGTCTTCTTAGCGGATGTATGTGTTAAATGCAAATGTTATTGTTTACATTTTAATTCTAGTCCAGACCAGAATTTATTCCTCAACAATAACAATGTCTACACATGTACAGGCTGAGTTCAATGGAACGTTCTAATGTTCCAATTGGATTACCATAGGACTGTCTAATGGGACATATTATTATTAGACTACCATAGGACTGTCTAATAGGACATGTGTAATGTTCCTATTGGACTACTATGGACAGTCTCATAGGACAGGTGTCACATTCCTATTGGACTACTATGGGACAGTCTCGTAGGACAGGTGTCACATTCCTATTGGACTACTATGGGACTGTCTCATAGGACAGGTGTCACATTCCTATTGGACTACTATGGGACTGTCTCATAGGACAGGTGTCACATTCCTATTGGACTACTATGGGACTGTCTCATAGGACAGGTGTCGCATTCCTATTGGACTACTATGGGACTGTCTAATAGGATATTGTCTCAAAATACTATTGGACAATCCTATCAGACTGATTCCTATTGGAGTCCAATAGGACTTTTTTGTAAGGGTGGGCAATCGCGTGCATTTCCGAACTATTTCGATTCTGGTTACTACGCGCGTTGCTATCTGCAAACGTTCCATTTGTACACAAAGCCAGCGCGAGATTAGGAAACGTCTGCTCGTTCAGATCGTAGTTGCGCGTGGCGACAGTGGAGCCGTGCAGGTGACATCGGCTTTTATTTCTAAATTCTAGTGAAATCCTGTGTATACTAAGTGCGTGCCTGTTCAGTATAAATTACCAGAAACTGACAACACGCTTTTGTCCTTCTAACATCTCGATTTCAGCCTTGATCTCTGTTGGTCACGTACAATACGAATGATGCTTTGCGCGTTCTAGAATTCTGCTGGTAAACAAATGACGTCATTATGCATGTCAATCCGCGACGGGAAGCGCCATCGTATTTATGAAAAACTGACACAAATGGCGATTAATCTTTGATATCGCACGCATTTTATCTCCCAAACAATGTTGAATATTATGTAAACTACATATTTACCATTCCATAAGGTATATGATAAAACCTTTACGGCCCTGATACGGCTTTTGCGGCCCTTGGTCGTACGGCGTACGGGCCCTCGCAGGCTCGGGCCCTTCCGCCGTACGACCTCGGGCCGCAAAAGCCGTATCAGGGCCGTAAAGATGCTGATGTGGCACGTTTGCTCATAGACCGGTAAGTGTTAGAACAACAGCGTGGGTTTCTGTCTAATTAGGTCGGGAACTACACTGTGCAGTTTCGTCAATACGGGTGTCAGTCTTTTATATTGCCGAGCATTTGACATGGAACATTAACACATCATTGTATAGCTTTTCTAGAAGTGGTAGATTGTTTTCAAACTTTGTGTTTCCACCACGGCAGCACGTACTGCAAACAATACGGCCAGGGCCACCGCGGCCCCGGCCCCACTGCAAAATCGTCTTCCGTACCCACCCGGCCCAACAGCAGACTGACCTCTTGGTTTTAATCCGTTATCATAGAGACTTTTGTGATGAATTATGATGCATATATCGGACTTGAATAACTGCACGATTTGCTGAAGACTTTGACTTGAGCTGTACAGACGATCTGACCTTAGGTTACCGCTATGCTTTCCAGTTCTCGGGAGAATTTAGGCCCCCAAATACGCATGATACAGCACGATAAGAGAGGTGTCAATTAAATGTGAACATAAATGAAGTGATCGATATAAAAACTTTGAAACATAACTTGAAGTGTGTGAAAATTTATGACCACTGATCTTTTTACCTCCATTATCTGACCAAGGGGTTTTACACAGCGATATTGTTTTATGTGTGGGCCGACTGCCTACACAGCTGGGCCGGGCCGAGTTCGGCGTTGGGCCCGCGGCTGGACGGCGACTCAGATTTTTCCTTTCGCGCAAATGGATCTCAGCCACACAGCGTGCATACGAGGCTCTCTTACGCTGATATTTGAGTTACATTTCTTTAGATTTTCACTTTTCCAAATGTTACTATCGTCGTAATGATTAGGACTGGAAACAGTCTGGGACGCTACTATATTCTCGTGAACGTAGTAAGCCAAAAGGACAAGTTGCTATAAGTATAACCTGCCAATATTCATGCTTCCGGGTTTGCTTTCAAGATCAAACCGTTTCGTGATGGCGAAAAATAATTATGTACGGTACCTTTGCAGCTGAATTTGTATTACGTGTGCTTAAACTATGACATCGACATTGTCACTTTATTTAGTGTGCTGGCACTGATATTGTTTGCCTAAACAATATTCCTGAGTGCCACTGAAAAGGAAGTCGTGATACTCAAATGTTTACTTCTGTCATACTAGGTATATTGGTTTAAAAGCTCAAGCCCCGGTGACCTCTACTCCAGCAGGCCCAAGCAAACTTGGTGTAAAGCCATTGTTATCCGGACCAGAGGTGTCAGAAATATCTAAAGAGTCTGACCATGGGTAAGGTGAACTAATATTTTCATGGGTCAATCAGTATCATAAATGAAAAAGTGACTTTATGCTACAGCTGTATGATTGGAGGATACTCTGTTTTGAAGTGTGTTGCTAGCCCAGGGTTACGCTTACAGTCAGAGATTTTTTAACCTTGACTCTCAGTTTACTATCTGCATGACTAGCAATTTCAGTGTTCAAATCATCTCTGCCAAAAAGATGAGACAAAATTGATTTCAAAAAATAATTTGGAAGTCTAATCCCCCCACCCCCCACCCCCCACCCTGGTTAATCCTCGTTACTGGAGAGATAATACAATTCTTTGATACTCAGTGTAGCAGTATTATGAGATGCAATATCTTGATGTACTATAAATAGTTGTGTTGTCATGCATTGTTTCAGAAATGAAAGTACTACGATGTCATTAATGTCAGGAGTTGAAGAGATTGTCAGTGAGCCATTAAGTGGATGTACCAGTACTTTAGAAAGTCAAAGGTATGTATTATTGCCAGTAATATTCTGGATAATGTCAAATATGTAAGCATTATTATTTATAAACTTCTACATTCATATCAAGAAATCATAATTTTATTATATTGTTTGCATTTCATGATGAAAACAACTTGTCCTCCAACTATGTCATTGTGATGTATTTTGTGCAGTTGGCTTAAAACAATGGACAAACACGGATATTTCATAACAAGACAAGTAATTGTTGGAATTACAGCTGCTGCTGAAATAAAACCATTATGAAGTCAGACTGATGTCACAAATTCAGGTATCAAACTTTTCTAATGTGAAATAATAAATCTTGCCAATACAATGCTAAACACATGTGGTGAACAGGTGGTATTCAACACACATGCACTTTGTGATAATACATGTACCAGTAATGATTATATTACCTGTCTTTCTAGGAAGCGAGAAAAGGGTAAAGGAATGAAGAGGATCACATCAGATTCTTTTGTCAATCCATTTGAGTAAGCTACAAGATTACAATGAATTTGGCACTGAAGATGATGTGCAGGCTATACCAGAAGAGGAGGAGGAGGAGGACACAGAGACTGCTCAAGAGGAAACAGAGGGTATCAAGAGGGTGAAAGCCAATGATGACATTGAAAGTGTCCTTGATACCAACCTCTGCCTATGCTTTATGGATCAAATTCTGGTCTTGGCCAAAGCACAGATAAGCCCAGTTTGCAATGTAAGCAAATGTAAGGAAGTTGTACAAACATCTACACAGTTCATAGGAACAGCACTGTATTTAAAATGGGTATGTACTATCTTTAATACTGACCAAAATTTCACCCTGCAAAAAACCCTGTGCAGACTGTGTCACAATCCTTTGGTAAAGGTCTGTGTCAGCAAAGACAACAGCACGTGGCAAGATAGAGTGTAGTACGCAGCTGTGTACATCCACTGTGAACAAAGTTTTTGACAGGAACTGAAATACCTCCTTGTAATCATATTGAAAGTTCTTGGCAGAGCACAATGCTGTGACAGGATATGAATCAAATTCTATACTCTTCTTGTTAAACAACTAAGTCAGCACTGGATACAGCTGTGACTATATGCAGTAGCAGGGAAACATTTTCCATCTCTCTTTTCAAAAAATTAACTAAACAATCGATGAGGTGACACTCTTGCTCATCAAGTAGGGGTCAGATAATTGAAGAAGGATTGCCCAGCTTGGTTGTTGGAGTGATACCTTGTATGCAACAAATATAATAATAAGTACACTCGTACAGAAAAATTTTGAAATTTGCTTTATTTTGGGGAACTTCTCTGAATACACTTTTGACATATTTCTTACAGGTGTGTCAGGCAGGTCACATAAATTTCACTTGGTGTTCTCAACCAATATTAAATCGGCGACTCCATGCAGGTGACCTGGCAGCATCTTCTGCAGCATTGCTGTCTGGAAATAATTATGCAAAGATTGCTCTTTTTGCAAAGATCATGAACCTTGGCTTTGTATCGAAGTCAACATACTACAAAATTCAAAAGCATTACCTGGTGCCATGTATCGATGAATATTGGCTCAGTCATCAACATCAAGTACTTGAGAAGTACAAAGACAAGGAAATAGTCATACTTGGTAAGAGGCATTTAGATGCAGTTTATTTGTGATATTTTTGTGTAATGATAGCTTACAATTCAAATCTTGGCTGCATTACTACATTGTCCATATTTAGTCTTAGACAACATAATTGAAGCGCCATTCCTTGACAAATTACTGCATGATTTGTGAAGCATCAACAAGCTGTAATTTTCAGTTTTACTTTATTCCTACCACATTCTTTCTTATCATATGAAATAGGTGATGGACGCATGGATAGTCCTGGATATTGTGCTCAGTATTGTTCCTACACGGTAATGGAGAATGAGTCAAAAGATATCCTGTCTATTGTAACAATGGATAAAAGACAGACTGAGAAAAAGTCTACCAATCTGGAGAAAGCCTGTTTTGAATCAAGTATGACACAGTTGCAAGCCCAAGGATTGGAAATTAAAGAAGTTGTCACTGATGCACACTTGCAGATAGGTTCACTCATGAGTAAGTCAAGTCAGAATGTCAAAATTTTCCCTGAAGACCTTCCACAATATATAACTTTTGTTTACAACATACGGTACTTACAAAGTAAATAAAACCATTTTAAGCAATTGGGGCTTTGTATTGCCAAACAATGACTTTCAATGTGATTTTAGCTTCCCAATAGTGCATTGTACACTAAACCACAACTTGCAATTAATTTTGATGGCTTACCCATGTATAATTTTCATTATCAAAAGAGCAGTCAATTAATTTTGTGGGCACTATGACTCCTATCATTGATTATGTCATGCAGTACTATTTATTGCAATGTACATCATTCTTTTCCTGTAATTTGTGTGGCATATATTGTATTTAACAGCAATTGAAGCCCAACCTAGGAATCTATAAAAAAGTACCTAAAGAGCAATTGAAGCCTGTGCAAACAGTTGTCATCTTGCTGTATATATTGAAAGAGTTTTGCATAGATTTGCAGAAATCTAATACTGAATGTCCAGTAATCAAAACACTTTATTATTTCCTTATTTATGTTTTTTTCTGGTCTTTTATTGAGTTATTTATGTATCTTTATTCTTTATATTTCCATGTATTGTATTCAATGCATGAAAATCCATTTATGGATGCATTGACTTGTAGTAATAAAATTACAAATACAAAATTTATTATTTCCACAGAAAGAAGATACCCACATATAAAGCACTCCCACGATATGTGGCATGCAGCGAAGAATCTTGGGAAGAAAATAATGAAGGTACTTTCTTATCAGTGTTCACTTGCGTCTTTGTTCTGTAGTGTAATGTTATCATACAGGACTAAAATATTATGCTGAGAGTGTAATGTGATCTGTGTCACATACCGGTACTCCTTATTTTTGATGATGTTGTCATGATCTTTCTATTACTTTGTATTGTTTATTCAGTGCTGACATTACATGCACAACCATTATATTTACATCTAGGCTAGTCAAGAGAAACAGTGCAAACCTCTGCAGAAGTGGAATGAACATATCATCAACCACTTCTGGTATTGCTCCAAAAAGGCTTCAAGTTATGAGGAGTTCTTGGTAAGGAATCATTCTGTTGTCTTTGAAGAGACACCACACAGTACTGTAGATTTCCCAGAATTCATTATGCTTTGTATCCTCGAAGATACCTGAGTGAAGTCTACCATATCTCCCATGTGTAGACAAATTCACAGACTATTTATCAAAATTTTGAAAACGTACTTTTATGCACACCATTCTTCTAAATTCTCATTTGAAAAAATTTGGAAATTATGCATAATTGAGAGAGGAGATAGCATTTTAGCTACTATAGACTATAGTCTATAGAAGCTATTGGGATGGTATCCGTCCGGCGTCCGTCGTCAGTCTGTATGTATGTATGTATGTATGTATGTATGTATGTATGTATGTCCGTTTGTGAGGTGTCCGTCCACTCAAATATCTTGAGAACCGCAGTACTTACTGATTTGATATTTGTTGTGTAGATGAAAAATATGATTTTGAGAAACTATTTTTTTTTTAATTGTTTGATATTGTTGAAAATAGGCAAATAATGCCAAAAAAGGTATTTTTGGTAAAAAATCTTCTTCTTCATAACCGCTGGTCAGACAGCTTTGTTATTTAGTATACAGGTCCCTAGGGATAACCCAACTTAGATTTGTTCAAATTGTGATGAAATTTGCAAATGTGTATTTTTAAGGAATTTTTTTGTCATTTTTGGTCAAAATTTGACTTACATCGTATGGAATTCTTGTACTGTATAAACCCTATCAATTCAACCAGAAAAAATAATTAATATAATTTTAAATAATTGAATTAATTAGGAAATCATCACAGCCAAATAATTTTAGTGTGGAATTATCAGAAAGTTCAACTTTTTTTGACAGTTCATAGTGAAATGCTTACCATCTTGGAGGATTAAAACATGTAAAGGCAACTTTCCTGAATCCCAACTTTGATATATTCTGAACCACCATTTATGTTATCTAAAAGAAATTGCTCATAATAGTTTGTCATGATAGGGTGGTCAAATAAATAGAGATAGAGAAAGTTCTAATTTCCATTTATGGTTGACTTGGTAAGGATAAAATAAGATTACTTTTTGAGGAAAAAAATAGAGTGGTCAATTAAAAGAGTGGTCAAAGTGATGGGGTTTTATGGTAAAGCTGGGCTGTAAGATTCCTCATGTGCTATTTATAGCACTTATGCAATCTGTGTAAACAGTGCAATGAAAGTGTAACATGATTCCTTATAATGCTTTTGATGACCTTGAACTTCTTAAGTTTCAAACATTTGTCTCTTCAGTGTGCTTTCTCTGAGTACGTACAGTCTCAACTTATTCAACAGAACTTACTTACAATGATAATTTGAATGTTAAAATGTGCTTGGTTAATAGGATGAAAATACTGATATTAAAAGATAACCAGCTCAAGATTCTTTATAACCTGACAGATATGCTGTTTTTTTTATGACGTAAATCTTGATTTAAGCAAGTCTCGTTTACTTAATTAGAATGTAATTAACTCTCGTTTATTTGCTATTATAGACTAATATAGTCTGATGAAATATGCAAATCTGTATTTTACAGAATTATTTCTCATTTTTGGTCAGGCCATCCTGAAATGAGCTATCAAAGATATCCACCTTCTTCATCAATACATGTGTCACAAAAGGTTATTCCCTACATAACACAGCAGAGCTCTGTCAACTGTTGAGTCGCTTGTTTTTTCAAAACCGCTGGTCAGACAGCTTTAATATTTGGTTTACATGTCCCTAGGATGACCTTAGTGAGATAATTTCATACAGTCAGGAAATACTTAATTTTGTATCCATGTCTATAGTAGCTTCAGGGACTTTGGCCCTATGTTTGTGAAATTTGCCAGACATTGTGTCCTCAGCCATACAGAATAATGTGATGGAAAGTAGGGAGACTAGTTGCACCTGTTTTATGAAACAAAAGGATATTGATTTTTTGCAAAGGAAGTGACAAAAGAAATTTGCATGCCAAGTTTTCTCAGAGAATGACCCCTTCAGTTCATCATAACTTGCTGCCCAAAAAGCATGGCATTTGTAGTACCTAAAGAATATGACTTTTCTGGTTGTTTAGTGGTTATTTTGAAACTTCCACTGATATATCTAAAGGTACTTTTACTAGATATTATTTAAAAATTATTCTGATGCTGCACATTAGTGCTTACATGCAGAAATGAAAAAGTTTTTAGAAAAGTAACCTTCAAGGATAAAAATCATAGAGAATTGTGGGTAATTTATTGTACTGTGCACCATACTGTCTTCAGCCAAAATCATGCAACTGGATTGATTTTTATACTTCAATGTGATTGAAGTACTCATTTTTACCACGTATTTTATCATACATTGACAAGACACAAACACTTCCTGTGAAATTTGCCCTTTTAGCCTACTCAAGTAATTGGAAATGTTATTTGCAATTGTATATGCTATCAACTCTACTGATGTTGAATAAACAAAATCAACAATGCATCCACTTCTGAAATATCCTCAGATCAATGCAATTTTGTGCACAAAGACTTAAGGCCAGAGTTATTAAAGTCTGTTTTGAAAACAATCAAAATTTTTATTGTGTCTCAAAAATAGACTGAAAAAGTAACTTTTGCAGTTTAATATTCACTTATTTCTTTCCATGAAAAATTATTTCTAATTGAAGAATTCATGCAGAAACAACCTGTCTATATATATATATCTCCATATTGTACACTTCAATGTGATATTCTGCAAACATGTTGGTGCCTACACCTACCTGGTTGTAAAACATCACAATAAAGTGTTTGAAAGCAAAACGGAGAGTTTACTCACTGAAGCATAATACTAACTTGAACATTTTGAAGTGAAACTATTTTGAAGAATGAGATTACAAAAAATCACATGTTGTGAGTAATTGAGATAAGGGAAAAGTATGCCAGGCAGATGCTAATAACTTCCATTCTCTGTCTTTTTTTAGCTCACATTTGGTTATACCAATGTGAGTTTATCGTATAAGCTGAAGTCGATGGCGTCTGTATGTATGTGTGTATGTATGTATATATGTATGTATGTATGTATGTATGTATGTATGTACGTACAGTATGTCCGTCAACATCAAAAACACGCAAACCGCTGCATATTTCAGCTTGGTATTTGGTATGTGCATGCATCCTGGGCTATAGATGGGATTTTGTTCAAATGAAGTCTGCATTGCCAAAATTATGCAAATGAGCTTACAAAATGTGAAAATGGTCAAGAATTAATATCTGGAGAACCGCTGTTTTGATTACTTTTAAAATTTGTGTGCACGTACCTTAGGTGAAACTTATACAGTGTTATGAATATTGTGAAGATATCCTTAATTTTGTATTTTTACTGAATTTTTTGGTGATTTTTCTCATTTTCAGTAAAAATTCTTCTTCTCTGAAACCGCCAGCCCAATTGCTCTCAAATTTGGGTTGGATCTTTGCGAGGGTGTTACGCTTCTAATTTGTTGAAATTATGACAAAATTGGGAAAATTACTATTTTGGAGCAATTTTGTCATTTTTAGCCAAAAAAATTTTAAACGGTATTTTCTTTCTAAAACCCCTGGACAGACAGCTTTTGTATTTGGTACACAGACGTACAGAGATGACAATAGTTAGATATGTGGAAATTGTCCTGGAATATACAAATTTGTATTATTAAGACAATATTGTCATTTTTGGTCAAGAAAACTTGTTCTCAAAATTACTTGTTTGATAGCTTTGTAATTTGCTATAAAGTCCCGAGGGATGTTATCAGATAGATTTCTTCTCAAAGTGTTGGGAAACCCCCAAATTTGTATATTTAGGTAATTTTCTCAGTTTGTGACCTTAAATGACCTACCAACCCAGGACATGTTTTTTGAGAGTTTTGAAGGCTGTGAACATAATTTTGTCATATTTGGTATCAATTTGTATGAAAATTTGATCCAGAAAACAAAGCTTAGGTTAATTTTTTTATTGCGGACCAATTTTTGCAACTTTTCTATGTAAGACATACAAGAACTGATGAGAAATTTGGATCCAGGATAATTCCAGATGTTGTAATCACCGCCCACAGTGGAAGGCATTTCACCATCTGTAACTAACTTAAGTGCTGTAACTAACTTACAGTGCTGTGTAAAAAAAATAAAAAACACTCATGGCATTAATTAAAAACATTCCCAAGGTTGTAAATATATTTCCTGTCATCTGGCGTTATGTAATACCAAGGGATGGAACATTTGATATTCAGGAGGGTAGGGTCTAGAAGATTGATGAGGTAGCATTACTTTTTTACCACAGATCCGTGTACATTTTTTTACCCACTCCCACCTTTTCTTCTTATCAAACCTTCTCTGTCTATTTTTTGTTGTTGACATTTGCTTATGTATTTAGGATCTGCTTGTCCCATTGCTATAGAAGTTGATATGCATGTCCTGAAGATGACCTCCAGTACCTAAGTTGGAGACCTTATTTGCTTTTGTCATTCTTGTTTTTCCTGGTTTAAATATTTCTCGAATGGACCAATTCAAAGCGAATGTGAGCACACTGTCCTTGACGGTACTTTTTTAAGGGGAGTTGGTGTGGAGTCCTGCATCATGTCACTGACGAGCATGCTTGGGCACTACCTTATGGCCAGGGAAACAACAGATGTGACCATGGTCCTCTATCAGCTGAAAGAGTTCAAGGGAGAGAATGGTTGAAGAAGGGAGACCCAGCTCATGTAGCACTCAGAAAGGTGGTCTTAGATAAACGCTTTCTCAACAAGGTTCACTACTACTTGAACTTCAGGTAGGAAATCAATGATGCTATTCCTCCCTTATAAAACATGAAGACCAATTCAGTTCATGATACACAACCATAGGCCAAGTTGATAGTGAAAAAGTGTTGCAAATCAATAAAATGAAAATATATAAAAGTTAATGGTGATGTACCATTGTCAGATATTCCACATTGTATTTTTGTATTGTATCAGGCTGTTATATGAACACCATTTACAGAATTTTTTTCTTGAATTCTAGGAGCACTGCTGAGTTGGAGACTTTCCAACAAAACATCTTAATGTATGCAGCGAAACGAAATGCCTACTCACCACCTGTGTACAGAGCACGGAACATATTGGCAGCACTTGACCACAATGTCCATCACAATAGGGCATTGAGTACAAACAAACAAGGAGACATCATGTGAGTTTTACACTTTATAATAACGTTGTTGAGATCAAAGGAAACAACACCTAGTGGCCATTAGAGCTTGCTGTGTTTTGTAGAGAATAAGTGTTGGTGACAGGAGTGTTTATGATAAATGTAAACTCTGTGATGGCTCAAGAAATGAAATATCATACTGATATAAGTAGGTCATGTATTTGACCAGCTAGGTATACCAAGGGTTTTTTCAAAACAATAACTCTCCATTATCACACAGTTATATCAAAAACTAGGAAATATAACTTATAGAATTATTGAATTATACTGTCATGCCCTGTCTGTGGCATTTTCATTGGTCAAGCTGTTTCATGTGACTGACCACAAATACACAGTAAAGGTTTGTTTACATGCCCATTTATATGAATAATATTATCATCACAGTATTGTAAACATCATAACTTTACAGCTAAAAGGTAAATTGTGATCTGTACAAATATCATGATCAACCATCATGATCACTCATCCAAAAATGGACCACTTTTGTGGCAAGGCTAGACACGTCCACCTTTTCAAAGAAAAAGTTACTGGATTTGCAAATTTTTACATCGCGTTGCAGTTCGTGGTGTATTGCACTACTTACATTGGCCTCTCATACAGCGCAGCACCTCACTGTGCCATGAATGCAACATTTGTGTAATACAAGTTCTGTTTTCTTTCACGTGGGAAATTTTCGTAAATTTAGAGGGTTTGCTTGGGTCTGTTGATAATATCATGAAAATTACAGGCGTTACCCTGACCATTAACGTTTATGTATGGGCGTAGGCAAGAGAAAAACCAAAATTAACGGACTTGGCAAGCCTCGCCTGTTAATTTTTGGCTTTCCTCTTACTGGTCTTAATGGTCATGATATCAATAATAATAAATAATATTGGGTTCTTATATAGCGCACATATCCACAAGTACATGTGATCAAGGCGCTTTACAATTATTATTACCCCTGGTCACTGGACCTAATATGATACCACTCAACTCCCTGGGGAGCAAACAACAGCTCACATGTGCAGCCAATAAGCGCAGCAGAGCTAAATACACACATTACAACCACTGTCCTACCAGGTACCCATCACTCCTGGGTGGGGAGAAGCAATGAGGAATAAAGTGCCTTGACCAAGGACACAACACCACAGCCATGCCAGGGCTCGAACTCGCCATTATCACCTCTTATTTCTATAATATCTTGCTTAATTTTTTTCAGCTACCACAGACACTATAACAAGAAGAGTAGTAGGTGGTCTGCTTTTCCTGAGAAGATCAACAAAACCTATCCCCATATAAGAGACCTGAAGAAGTCAATTTTGGAGAAACGTTTGGCAGATAGGCAAGGCATGAACAGACAGATGGACTTGGAGCCACAAGATCCTCGCAGGATATCTGCAAATCTAGCTCCCATCCCACCTCCACCAACAGCTTCTATTGTACAAGAACAGACATCAAGGAAAACATAAAAGTTATGGACACTACCCAAACAACTCATTTTTAGCTCACATTTGTTATAGATACAAAAGAGCTTATATGATAGGCAGGCAGGGTCTTTATGTCTTTACTTATGTTTTAGTATGTGTGGATGTATATCCGTCCAAAACCATTAAACCTACAATCTTAGTATTTGGCATACAGGTGCGCCAAGGGATGGAGATGTGATTTGTTCAAATGAATATGTCAGTGTCAAAAATAAGCAAATGACGTAACAAAAAGCAAAAATCCTGCAAATTGCTAAAACTCTGTAACCACAGCCCAGATTTGGTTGAAACTTGGTTTGCATATTCTTTATGGTGACTTTAGTTATATTTGTTCAAATCGTGGAGAAATTTTGGTAGTTGTATTTTGGGGCAATTTTTCTCAGGTTTGATCAAAAAATATTCTTCTCTGAAGGAGCTCGTTCGATTGCCTTGAAACTTGATATGCATGATCTTAGGTATGGCCTTTATTAAATTTGTCAAAATTGTGGTTAAATGGTAATATTTATATTTTGGGGTGCAATTTTGTCATTTTTGGTCAAAAAAATCATTTTCTCTGAAATCGCTCATCTGTTTGCTTTGAAACTTGGTATGCAAGTTCCTAGGGGTATACTCACTCTTGTACATAAATTGTAAATTACAGGTTTTATTACAGAAAATGTAATACTGTTACAAAAACACTTGTGAAATATAAATTTGGACAAAACTTAGTACAGCTGTCTCATGAAAAAATTAAAAATAACAAATGCATGTAAAGGCAAAAGAAGTCCCTTGAACATTATGCCAGTCGCGATGGGATGAACCCCGTGTACTGACCAAAGGGGTCAGGATACTTGTCCCTTATCGCCCACACACAGCAGCTAGGGATGATCCGCCTGTCTCCAGCTCCTAAAACACCATGTTGCCACAGGACAAACTGTCTGTATGCAGCATGACGATTGGCTTTTGTCATATCATCGTCGTCGATTACAGCTAACACATCTCGTCTGTACGCTCTAGCCAGTGCTAGTACCGTCTCGTTTAAAACAAGAACTTTGAAATCCTGAAAATAATATGTATACAGAAGTTCATAACGACTAGCATCAACAGTAACTTGTACACCGTGAATAGTCAAACAAAAAGGTGTTATACTTTTTCCACATTTCATGATCAAGTTAGCGTACATCTTTTTTACAAGTCTTTATGCTCATTTGTACTTTTAGACAAAGGCTGAACCTCCAAACATCATTTCTTAGATTTGTATTTGAGATGAGTTGCATCTTTTGTCTTGCTTTAAGAACAACATGACAGCTCCACCACACCTACTTTGTGCAATGAAATATTTTATGGTTCACACTGGAAAATAGGCAACTTAATTACTGAAAAGGTGATTACTGAATGCAAGACTAGGAACTCTAACAGTTGACAATGTAATATGCTTCAGTAAGCAGAACAAGAGAGATAACTTGTTAGTGTACACAAAGACTTACTGCCATCATATACAGAGACAGTGACTTTGTCCCTCTGGCCCTACTTGTATTCTGATAAACATGATCACAAATACTCACACAGAGCTGTCTAAAATTATATCTTTGATTTGAAATCTGTGTTTGCATTTTTGGAAGCAGTCTCATCTTTCTGTAGTGCCAAATACTATTTGTATTGAAAATTGGTGTGCACTAAGAAGCATCCAAATAGTGATAGTAAACTCTCTCACCACACAATGTTTTATTCTCAATAGAGTTTGAAAGTGCCAATGTGTCAAACAGTAATTGTTATTTTATATTAATTTTATGAGATGGTTTCAGAGATATGTTATTGGAAAAATGTTGCTAGAGGTAAAAAATTCATTACAAATTTGTGGCTTCTGTTGTTAGACTGTAAAACTAACTTACTGCCAGTTGAGAGATGCACATTTCTGGTTGTCTGTCACAACATACTCTCTCTCTTTCTGTGGGCATCTCACGACATCTAGTGCAAACACACCATTTGGGATTGTCTACAGTGGGTGGGGGGTGGTAACCACCAGGCTGTGATGGGACTGGTTGTATTAAGTTGAAAATCAAGCTTGGGTCGTGGTCAACTATTCTGAGTAGAAGATTATTTTTCTTTTCACCATCCATATCTGAAATGATGGTCTGTAATCAAGAACAGCATACATGTCATTGTCAAAGAACATTTTTTATAGTTCAATGAAGTAAAAACATGTCAGTCTTCAGTCTTGTGTGAAATATTCAATGAGGTGTACTACTCACTGCAAGTATGTGATAATTATTCAGTTTTGCCATTGTGAAGTATATTTTCTTACTTTGAAACAGTTAAATGTTGCATTTTTATTAAAATTTATTATTAAATATATTTTTTTAATGTCAGTACTTACTCTTAGTTGGAGTTTTCTTTCCTCAAGCTGTTGCAAGGCTTCATCAGCTTGCTGTGTACTTTCTAAAACTCTGCCTCTTCCTCTGCCTCTTCCCCTACCTCTTCCTCTACCCCTCCCTCGGCCTCTACCAGTTCCTCTACCTCTGCCTCTTCCTCTTCCTCCACCTCTTCCACTCACTCCCCTCCCTCTTCCCCTACTTCTGGCTCCATCTCTGTTACTTGAGGTGTCCGTATCAGTTGATTGAGGAGATAGTGATGAACTAGTCTGAAAACAATGATGTGATCCTGAGGGTTAAGTTTTGACAATTGACAGAAGTGTACATGTAAAAAATTTGTAATGAGACAATCACTGAATTAATGATTTGTTGCACGTGTAAAGTGGATGCTTGTAACCATCAATATCACTTCAAGAACTATACAGTTTTCAATTGAGTTGTCATAACTCTGATCATACATATACAAACAGGGGATCAATTGAGATGAAAACAGTACTCATAAGAAAGTTCCAATGGTATTTTTTTTTCTATTTTAGCAGTATGAAGTCACATTTGAGGCAGGGGCAGAATGTTGAAACCACTGACGAAATGTAATTAAAAATTCACTTATGCAGAGGAGTGTTTGATTACACTTGCATAAATGTAAATTTCATAAGCTGTCTTAGTTTTTTGACAAATACGCAATCAAGCATGGTGTCAATGACGGGCGTTTCGACTGTAATGAACAGCTGAGCAAACAAATTCTGAATAGAGTAAGATGGTATATACTCGCTGACCCTACCGATAAAAAGTTTGCACAATGAACAGAAGAAAGAGAAAAAGACAAGAAATCTCATCTCTTGCACCATCGTGTAGTATACCGGTACTCTTTTTCTGAGGCGCATTTCCATGAAAATTTAGCTGGGAGTCCCCGTCAATTAAAAATATGGATCAGAAACTTTGCATAATAATTTCCGGAAAATATTCACGTTGAAAACCGATCTGATTAAAATCAGATGCAGAGTACGGCGACGGCTTTACTTACGCTCCTGCTGTCGCCTCTCACGCTTGCAAGAGAACACCGCGGAAGTATTAGACGTCGCCGTACTCTGCATCTGATTTTAATCAGATTGCTTGAAAACATTCGGAAAGGATCGATGATATTTTTAATACAGTAACAGAAGTTTTACTTATTACATTATATATTATCAACCTATAAAAGCATTTCTGATGATGTCGAGGGAAGCAAGCGGACAAGAACGGAAGCTTGTGAACGGCTAGCTAGCCGTGATCGGTCGATGGGTAACTTAGTAGCCGCCACTGCACTGTGCACGGTTCCCACACGGCCGCGTTCGCCTTTCGAGATTTATAAGAAAAAAGTAGGGAAATTTCCTTTTGTTTCATTACTGGTGTTAGATAAATATATCGAAAGTTTATGCATCGACGCTAAAGATCGGTACTTTTGGATAGCTTGTCTAAATTTTCGCCAAAAAAGTCGCACGGACGGCCGTGATTTCCAGCGTGCAGCGTACGCGTTCACTGTTCGTACCACTGTGATTTTACACTACCGATAAACTAGATCCAGCGGCCACTGCCGACATGCACACGATCGATAAAACATATAGTACTATAAGCCTTCCTTTGCATGCTTTGCCGATTTTGTACCAGCCGAAACACAGCAGGACTGTGTGAAGTTAAAAGTATAGAAATAAATAATTCATTACTTACGTCGTCATCCATTGTTCTGCATGTTCTGAAGGTCATTCAGCCGCAGCGTATTGTTTTGATCACGCTGGCGGCGTGATCCAAGACATCTCGCGCGATCGATGATGTCATCATTATTGGTGTTCTCAGTCACGTGCATAGCATTGCAGTTGTCAACAAACCCGCGCGGCTTTCAGACTCAAACGGCCTATATTTAGCGCTTGTATGTCGCTACAACAGCACTAATCTTGCTCAATTCTTCGCTAAACAACATTCCTCAATGATTTCATTGGAAATACGGATAATTTGCGATGAAAAAAAAGGTCAAAAGTTACAAATACTGGGGCTTTAACATTGATGCAACCATGTGTTTTGTCATTGCCGTAAATTTTGTACTTTCGATGCAATTTTCATTCAATCGGATGCACCGTCCATCTGCTGTCACGATCTTGTTGAACAAATCACGGAACGTAATATACAAACACTGAATAGAGTCTTTGGAACTAACTGTTGGCCATCACGTCGAATGTTGGCGATCAAATTAATACTCATGATGTGACATGTACTAACCTTTACAAAACGAGGAAATTTCTGGCCAAATCGACCCACTTTGCGCCATGATTCGCCAAATTCAGACGTCACAACAACGTGTTGGCGGTCAACTATTAAAGTCCAAACACGTCGGAAGTCTCATTCAAAATCCCATGCCCGCGAAAACCCGACAAAGTGTAGGGCGCCACCAGCGGCAGTACTAAAAATATTTGTAATGCGGAAGTAAGAATTTGCCGCGATCAAAAAAAAAAATTCCAAATATACCAAACTTAGTGGCGATTCCAATGAACAATTTATTTTTTCTTCCTGGCCTTATTAATCTATGGCAATTATAGGGAATATACGATGATGATTATTTTGATGTTTGATAATCTTCACACTGACTGGTGATCGACCTCTTCACTGCGCATTGTTATACATATTTGACCTTTCACCACTTGTAATTCAGCTTCAAATACAACGGCATGGGCAGCCATTACCAAGTGTGTCTTAACAGAAGGCACACTCACTGATACTCTTTGCAAAATATTGTTTAGTCTCCCTTACAACGCATTTATTGTTAGTGTTTTCGTCAACTATACCAGTATGGCCACTTTCACATAAATTCAACAAGGGGAATGACCGAGGCAATCGACCATGCTTATCGATGGCAGGTTGCTCGAGTTTTGGCAACCAACATAAATGGTATAAACGGTCTAAAAGAGGAAATAGAGTTTACAGTTGAGCAGGGGAGAAAAATTTAATGAATATGGTTTATGGTGAGTGAATTATTGTAATATCAAACATCAAGAGTCTATGTACTGTACTGTACTGTGCTGTACTGAAAACAAGAGCAGTACTGACAGCTGAAGTCAAATCTACTGAGCATAATAGTTATCATTTCTGTTACACTAACTCAAATCTTTTCTCTGATTATATAAGCCTACAAAAGATCTCTGATTAAACGAAGAGGAGAGTATGTCTCTTATCTGAACGGGTCAATACAGCTACTGTGACACACCAGCAAACTTGTATCTTTCGTAAATGATGTAAAAAATCCAGTGAGAGACACTGCAGACACAAGGCTAAAAGACTCACACTATTTTTTGACTTACCTTCAAGTTGGTGCATGGCATAAATCAGAACAGCTAAACACTTCATTTCAAGCAAGCTTTATTTGATTTACAATCACACATTGTTAGCTTTGAACAACTGTGTAAGTATAAACTTGGTCTGCTCCCAGGTTCAACAATAATGCTTGGCATTGTAAACCAAGACATTGTAGAAAATATATTTTTGTCAAGCTAGATCACACCATGGTCAAAACAACAACCCTATCTATGACAAGTACTGTAAATCTCAAAACACTATTATCTTTGGACAAAACTCTATCAGTAGAAAGGGTAATGCCAGCGTAACCTTTTAATTTATGAATTGCTGACACAGATTCCCTTCAATTTTCACAAGGACTGTATTACACATTCATGTTGGACATTATGTAAACTTGACGACTTGAAATTTTTTCATCTGCATACCGGTACTTTTCATGAGTTACTTGAGGGATTGATTTGCAAGTCAATTAATTCATTACACTCGAAGCTTTACAATCATTGTCAATTATGGTGAATTATATTGTATCAGGCTGAGCAATTTTAACCCTTTCACCACCATGGTTTGTCCTAAATCCATTGTTTTCTATGGTAAAGTTGGACCTGTATACAGGGAACTGAGGGTGAAAGGGTTAAAGCAAAATAACTCTTTTAAGTCTGTTAGATGTTTTAGTCATAGTTTCATTTTATGGATAGGTCTAAGTCATTTTTTCCTTGTATTACGTTTCATATGAAGAGTGTGGTAAACTCGAGTTTTACTTTACATTATACATGTACCACAGACACACGCTATACTGTCAATCTGTGACTTAAATTTGGTGATATATTCATAAGGAGAATTTGAAATTTGAAATAAAATGACTTTTTTTGATTAATTGATTAGGGGTCTGGTTTATTTTTTGCTTTCTAAGTTCAAATTCAAACAAGGTATGTATGATTTTTGGTGCGCCACTTACATTGTATTCACACAGAGAACGTACACAAAAGATATAAATGGAAATGCTACAGCCAAAGCGTCTGATATCTTAAATATTGTGATTGCAATACTTTCTATTTGTAGTCTAATGGTAGATTTAGATTATGGAAAATGCAACAAGCCGTCGTCAAGAACTGTTGCAAAAACAACTTAATCCTGTAGCTATCCCCTGCCATGATGTCATTTAGCAGTAATTTTCAAAGCCATCGCAGCAATCCCTGTACCTTACAATTTAGTTTGGTGTAAAATGAAGGACAGACATTTACTATGTCTTGATCTTCTACTTTCAAAAGGGATGCTGAAATTATTTCAAAGTACAAATTTAAAGTTTTTCACTTGTATACTGAGATCTTATGTTTGGAAAAAGTACATGAATAGATGACTCAATGCAACAGAGAAAATTAAAAAGATGTTTTGTTATAAGTACTTACCATACTAGGATCTCTGTAGTCTCATAACTATCCGGCCAGAGGTCTCGCTGTCCTTGTCCATTGGCTGCACATTGAATCTATCAAACCCCACGCATTAGGGATAAAGTGAACTTCATCAATCTTCTCTTTCAAGAGCCATGATAACTCTTGCTTGACGATCTTGCTAGGCACAATAAGTACGCCTCAGCTTACTGCATCAGTTCTTTTTTTGTATTAGGGTGTTGCGAAGATATCAGCATGATGCAAAATCATAATATGGAGCTGGTGGTGTGATTTGATCCTGCCTGGTGTTCTGTTCTGTATGATTTCATCAAGGGGAATCTTGGCTTCAGCTTTTCTTTTTTTTCCTGTCCTTATTGCGATTTTTTTCCTGGGTGCCTCTGTCTTCTTTATTTGCCACTCTCTTCTGAAGTCCTTCAAAAACGCCCAGCACCCATACACACGTATCGTGTGATAAGTCTTGCAAACACTTGCTGGATGGTTTCTTCACTGAAGGTGTTATCCTGACTTGCAATATATGTAGTTTCAAACTGATATACAGGTCACTGTTCTGGAGTAATTGTTCTTGCACATTTTGCACCAGAAACTCTGCCTCAGTTGCTGGAAGTTGTGAATCTTCATGATTTTAATTTGCTGTTGCTCCAGGTTAAGAAAAATAAATATTTATTGTCAGTAACGTGTATTAAACCGTGTTTGGCGTATTGACGGCAATCAATAACCTTCAGGGTTTCTGGGTATAGTTACTGTCTCTATGAATTACACTTTCGGGTATGGTGAGGTAATCCAGTGCTTGCTTACACTGGTATTCACCTCTAGTGTTGTTGCACACTTTTCTGTCTGCAGATGATATACAGTCCGTATATACTTCCTACTTTTCTCTAACTTCTTCTTCACTGTCCATCCTGCAACATATCTTATCTTCCCTTTTCCATCACTTCCCATACTAACAACGTTGAGGATCTCTGGTGCTTCCTTTGGTGTTGTGCTTGCGATTCTTGTAGCAAGATTATGCATTTGTATATCGTGTATTTTTATCATCATGTTTGTGAGAAGTGTGCAGTGACCATTTCTGATTCAGAAATTTTGAACAGCAAGGCAGCTTCCTTCCTCAGACTCTCTTCATTCAGCAATGTGTGCAGATTGCCTGCCATATTTGTAAATTCAGTCCTCTTCATTCTGAGCTTGTCACAATTGTTTCAATGTTTTTCTTGGTTTCAACATACATTTTTAACCACTGAATTCTTATGAACAATGAGAGTGATTCCTGATTTCTTCCAGATGTACCGGTAGTTCATCAATAAGTGAATTGATTTCCCAGGAGAGTGTGTTCATTTCTTCTGCATATGGTGAGTTATCTTTACTGTTTAAAAGTCTGATGTACTGAAATCACATGGTAAGTCTTCTAATTCTTTTCCTCTTCTTTCCATGTTTGCAAAGAAGTCTCGAAGATCTACCACTGTAGTTTGCTCATCTTCATCCTCCCCTCCATACAGGTCTCATACTAATGTATCCTCGTCACGATCATCAACTTCATTTGTTTCTCCCATTATTACTCTGACAATGTCAGACTGATCTTCTTTGCAACATGAAAACTGTATGGGAATATTTTCATCTGTGGTGAGATAGCTGTAAAACAAAGTCACAGTTTCATTTACTGGCAGCATTCTCTCTGGTGAGAAACTAGTTAGCTGTACATTATCTGGTGATTTTGCTCTTTACAGAGCAACATATAACTGGCCGCTCACAAACTCACTGCCAGCATGAATTATCACAGCAGGTAGAGTCGCCCTGGGATTTGTGTGCAGTCACCGCCCAGCAGAGCTTAAGGGGATATTGCTTGCGTCTTCCTATTTCAAGTCCATCCTCATTTTTAATGGTCCAAATTCTGTGTTGTACACTGCATTCCATTCCCCTGCTTTGAAATGATACAAGTGGATTCCCATTTTCATCAGTCCCTTAGGTAGGTGCTATTATTTGGAAGTGTTGACTGCAAAAGGGTAGTAAACCAGTGTTTCCGTAAATGCAAAATCATGAGTATTTTATGCAAAATTGTTCTGAAATATGCAACAAAATCACGTCGGCGTAAACTAATATGCAATAATAATTGCCACCCCATGACATGGATGTACTTGGCCCACACTACACGGTCTGAATGTGGTTCAATAGAGGAAAAAAATAGAATTTATGCCAGTGCTTGCGAGTAAAGTTGTACGTAAGCAGACCTAAACGCTTCATGCAACATTGTATTATCTCATCACAAAACGTCATTTCAATCAGTTCTGTACAGACAATAACTCTACAGAGGCGAAAAATTCACAAATTGATCCTGTTTCCATTGTTGTTAACACCGTTATTTGGATAGTTTGTACGGGTGATGATTAGACTCTGTCGGGTGGCATTCTTGAGGGCCACTGGACTGCATTTTGTTGAAACTTTGAATACACTAAGTAGTCAGAAAGCATTTTCTTTGAACATGAAGTCATTAGGCTGCTAAATGAATATGTATGAGTCTTTTCATCATGGCATGGAAAGTGTCTACATTGTATGTTATGGCAGGTACTGTTGAAGCCCCCAAGGCTATTATTTTTAGTCAATAGAGCATGTGCATTAGAGGAAATACAACCCCCGCCCTGAAAAAAAAAAGTTTTACAGAAAAGTCCACCCATCTCACTTCCGAGGTACTTCATAGCAACGTATGAATGTTTGTTACATTTTACGTGAATAAAAACCCACTTGCATACAATCTTACGTAAGTTTTCAAATTGTAACAGAAATGCTGGTAAAGCCCTAAAATCCATGTGGTGTAGACTATGAAATGGTACATGGTACTTAAGACCTCTTTCTCAAAACTTTCAACAAGATTTCGTAAACCATCTTTTATTTTCAAAACCCAGAGGAACCCAGTTTGCCTGTGTGAAATTATGAGTAGTCTACCTTTGTTTTCATGTCCTGTGCACTACAAAGACAGGTCCTACACTTCATCTCTGCAAATGATACTGATTCTTTGAAACCAGCAATGAAGTTGCTACTCAAAGTATCTCCCATGAGTGTCAAGAATGCTCCATTAATCATCTTTTCTTCTCTACGTAGATTCATCATGTGACCCTGAATGAAGAATAGATACACAAAAAGAGTAATAAATATTGAAAAATAGCGTCAATGACACTGTCGCTCCCATATAATTATGGAAACAATTTGACAAATGCAAGAAACATAGTGGAATGACATTTCGCCCTCATTTATTGTCTGGTTTTTTACTAACTTGTGTATTGTAATTGTAAACCTCTGTGCAATAGGATATACCCCAGGGTGAATTTTCCTTATATAGAGATTTCAGTTTGAAGTAGAGATCTATAAAAATAAAAATACCGTCAAGGACACTATGTGCTCACATTCGGTTTGAATTGGTCCATTCAAGAAATATTTAAACCAGGAAACAAGAATGACAAAAGCAAATAAGGTCTCCAACTTAGGTACTGGAGGTCATCTTTAGGAACATGCATATCAACTTCTATAGCAATGGGAGAAGCAGATCCTAAATAAGCAAATGTCAACAACAAAAAACAGAGAAGGCTTGATAAAAAGAAAAGGTGGGAGTGGGCAAAATATGCACAAGGGATCTGGTAAAAAAGTAATGCTGCATCATGATCTTCTAGACCCCACCCCCTCCTGAATACCAATGTTCCATCCCTTGGTATTACATAAGACCAAATGACAGGAAGTACATTTACAACCTTCGGGATTTTTAATTAATGACATGAGTGTTATCATTCTAATGTAAACAGCACTTAGTTAAGTTAGTTAGTTACGGATAGTGAAATGCCTTCCACTGTGGGCGGTGATTACAAGATCTGGAATTATCCTGGATCCAAATTTCTCATCAGTTCTTGTATGTCTTACATAGAAAAGTTGCAAAATTCGTCCAAAATGAAAAAAAAATCACCTCAGCTTTGTTTTCTGGATCAAATTTTCCTACCAATTGGTACCAAATATGACAAAGTTATGTTCACAGCCTTCAAAATTGTCTCACAACATATCCTGGGTTAGTATAGGTCATTTAAGGTCACAAACTGAGAAAAGTACCTAAAATATACAAATTTTGGGGTTTCCCAACACTTTGAGCAGAAAATTTATCTAATAACATCTTCCGGACTTTATACCAAATTACAAAGCTATCAAACAAGTGACTTTATACCAAATTACAAAGCTATCAAACAAGTAATGTTGAGATAAAGTTTTCTTGACCAAAAATGACAATATTGTCTTAAAAATACAATTTTTACCTTCTCGTGTCTATTTATAGACAGAGAAGGTATTAGAGTTGAAAACCAATATGCTGCTGTCAAGAACTTCCGTCTGTCAAGACTTCCGTCTGTCAAGATCCGTTGACGTCATGCCATTGTGATGGGTCATATCATAAACTGGTGGGGGTGTTCGTCGCTCAGGTTGAGGTGTGGGAGAACGATTTTGAGCTGTGACAAAAATCAAAAGGGACTTAGCGGCATAGCCACAGTGTTAAGCCTTTCTCCAAGGTTTCTTAGTTGACTACAATCTATTACAGACTACTGAGCTGACGTTAGGGGTACTCACTTTGTGTTTGCTCACTCTGTGAGCGCTAGTGTTTGGTACTGAGTTGCGTGGATATCCCCTCATGGCCTCACGTGATCTGGGCCTGTTGCATAATCTGCAGAGGTGATCATATGCCAGCTCCGAGTCTGAAAACTGTCATTGTGTAAGCCTGTCGGCATTTTCCTTGCATTTTTTCTCATTTAATTTTGCAAAATATCGGCGAGTACCTCAATATTTCAAGATACCCTTTCTTCCCAATCGTTTCCTGGAGTTTCAGAGTCATATGAACGAAAATGAGTGAAAGTTTTATACAGGAAAATCGGACGTCGGCCATGTTCAATGTTTACAGTACAATCAGAAGTTTACGTGGAGGAATTAACCAACAAACACAGGAGTGTTCATGATGCCCGCCCTCTAGAGGCAGACCCTCCTATATGAAGTACCACATTTGATGCTTGTAGAAAGCTTGACCACACAATGGAGCATTTAAACTTTTAGAAAATGACAAACTGAATAAGAAGGTATTCAGAAAATGTCAAATACTGAGGAAAATGCGCAAATATTCAAAATAAACAGGTTAACTGATTGGATAGCTATAAAAAACAATGAAAATGTTTATGATCAAAAGTTTTTGAGATGCGCACATTTTAACAAATACAGAAATTATTAACATTATAAATATAAGACCAAACTATTTTTTCAGGGATGGGACAGGTTGGAAATGAGGGTGAGAGACAAAGGCACTCCTATTGCTGCATGTGGATGCAGCCACACCATTTCATTTACAGCATACTTATTCACTGTGTTGTGTTCAAGTTCCATATTGTACTGACTGTCATACAGGGATAACATAAGCAAATCAAATCAAATTAGAAAAGGATCAATGCTGTTGTGTGGATTTTGCTGAACATGGCTGATATTTCGCCCTATATATTTGGTATCCAGCAAAGGCATATTTTGATGTAAAGTCAAAATTAACACTACATTGCTGACAATATATTTTACCGTTTCTGCATGAATTTTTTTTTTAAATTATAGTATATTAGTACTTCAAACACATTAACAGTTATCGTGATGTCAACCCATAATTTTACATCACAAAGACTGTAATTCTGCCAATTTTTTTTGTTTTTCAGTCATTTTATAAATTTTGCACTGCACAAGATGATTGAACAAATTGCAATATTTGAATTTGTAAACTCAAAGAATAAAAATCCTTTGGTCACAAATTAAATTATTTTTTGAAAAGAAATTTACTCTTAAACACTTTTAGCATATGTTCTTTACACGGTCATGTATTTCTAGGAACATATGCCTATTAAAAACAGTAATTTCTTAACTTTCAATTTTTTCAATACTATGACAATTATCAGCCATGAGGTTATACAAACACAAGACCAGATAAGCGTTTTTCATCATTTCCACAGGACTCTTTGGAAAATCCATTAAAAACAGTTAAAAGTGACTGGAAATGATCACTTGGTATACATTTAATTTACAGATGCCAGGTTGTGTATTTCACTGCACTCAGGTCAGTAAGGAAGTGCGTCATTACTATTTTGGACTGTTAATTCTTATTTCTGAATTGTTTAACTTTTTTCCACATTGAACTATCTTTAGGCAGTTTATACTGTAGCTTAGAATTTTTTTGATTGATGTATTTAATCATCTTTTGGGTTCTTTGGTCCATATCCCACCTCATGCCCCTACATAATCAACTATTTACCAACAACTCCATGCCAACAACCAATTACCTGACCTGGCCACACATTAGAGAAGTACAGTGTCATTGACGGTATTTTTTATATTTCAGGACAATTTCCACATATCTAACTATTGTCATCTCTGTACGTCTGTGTACCAAATATGAAAGCTGTTTGTCCAGGGGTTTTAAAAGGAAATACTGTCTAAGATTTTTTGACCAAAAATGACAAAATTGCACAAAAATAGTAATTTTCCCAATTTTATCATAATTTCAACAAATTAGCAAATTAGAAGAGTAACACCCTTGCAAAGAGACAACCCAAATTTGAGAGCGATTGGGCCAGCGGTTTCAAAAAAGAAGAATTTTTACTGAAAATGAGAAAAAATCACAAAAAAATTCAGCAAAAATACAAAATAGAGGATATCTTCACAATATTCATAAAACTGTATAAGGTTCACCTAAGGTACTTGCACACAAATTTTCAAAGCAATCAAAAAAGCGGTTCTTGAGTTATTAATTCTTAACCATTTTCACATTTTGTAAGCTCATTTGCATAATTTTGGCAATGCAGACTTCATTTGAACAAAATAATATCTATAGCCCAGGATGCATCCACACACCAAATACCAAGCTGAAACGTGCAGCGGTTTGCGTGTTTTTGATGTTGACGGACATACATACATACATACATACATACATACATACATACATACACACATACATACAGACGCCATCGACTTCAGCCTATACGATAAACTCACATTGGTAAAACCAAATGTGAGCTAATAAAAAAATAGTGACAACATCACTGTTCGCTCCCATATAGTTATCAAAACAAGTCAACAATTGTATGAAACATGGACATACATACAGACAGACTGACATACACAGACTGGCACAGAGTGATGTTATTGACCCCAAGTGTGCCTTGGCCCATGGAGACTGATAAAGATATAACAAACAGCTGAATGTAATGATAAAATAGTTAAGTATAGGCCTATACAGGCACTGAGAGTGAATACGTTACAGCAATTTGATTAGTTTCTTTTCCTTATCTACTTCTGTGATAATCTTTAAGACAATCAATCTGCAAGGCAGTTTATGTATTGACAAATACGTTATCTTTTACAAGCACACAGCAAACTGTTCTTGATTTTTCATTTACAATATTTGACATAGACTGAAATACATAACATGCAACCAATGTTTACACTTTGCCCATACACCAATACATGGAGAAATTTCAACATGCAATCATCAACTCAGAAACCCTACAGGAAAAGTAAACATTGTTTTCTTCCAGAACAGCTGGTGCATCCACATCTGGAACAACTTACAAACTTAACCAATTACACAAGGATGATGACACAAGAGATAAAGTTAAACTGTGGTGAACTTGACTATTCCTTTCAAATCCTTACTGAACTTGACATCTTAAACTAAAATACACTGCATGGTTAATTGCGTGCAAAAATACATCGGGGTGGACCATTTGATAAGGGATGGTGTCTGGAAGATCGATGAGGTACATTATATTTATTCAATCCATTGTACATTCTTTTTTCCCCACTTTCCCACCTTTTCTTTTTTGTCAAACCTTCTCTGGCTGAATTTTTTATTGGCATTTGTTTGGAATTTTTTCAAAATCTGCCAGGATTTTTTTACCGCATTTCAACACCAAATACAGTTTAACACCTCAAATGCTTACTTAATCACCACATTATATTCTCTTAGTTCCAGGAGGTATAAAATTACCAAAAAAAATCTTAAAAATACAGAATGAAATATATCCCAGTAAAACTGACAGTTTCACAAAGTTGCCCCCAAAATTCAAAATTCCGGATTTCAACTTAATTTCATATATCTTATTAACAAAAACCCTAAGAACCAGTTTACTAAATACCAAAGCAATCAGACTGGTAATTTTGAGAACAAATTTTTTGACCAAAAATGAGAAAAATTGCCCCTAAATTACAAAATTGCAGAGTTCATCCTAATTTTAAATATATCTAATTAACATAAACCTAGGAACCTGTACACTAGATATCAAAGCTACAAGATCAGAAATTTTAGGAGAAAAAAAATCTTGACCAAAAAAGGCAAAAATTGCCCTCAAAATAAAAAAGAAATTGCCAGTTTCAACATACCTTCAATAAATTATATTGAGATTAATCTTAAATACCTGTATACCAAATATCAAAGCTATCAAATCGGTAGTTTTTGGATAAAAATTTTTTTATCAAAAATTGGGAAAATTGCCCTAAAATTACAAATAATATGACAATATAAATACAATTTGTACAACCATAACTGAGTTCAACCTGAGGGACATGAATATCAAGTTTCATAGCAATCAGACAAGTGATTTCAGAGAACAGAGATTTTTGACTAAAAAACGGAAAAAATACCCTAAAAATACAAACATGCAAATTTCATCCCAATTTTTGCACACATAATTAAGCGTACCTAAAGAAATCTGCATACCAAGTTTCAACCAAATCTGATCAATGCTTACTGAGTTTTAGCCATTTGCAGGATTATTCCTTTTTTCCCCTCATTTGCATATTTTTGGCACTGACATGTTCATTTGAACAAATTCACATCTCCACCCCTAGGTTCACCTGTACACCAAATACTAAGACAGCAGGTGCTACGGTTTAAGAGTTTTTGACGTGGACGGACACATACATACATACATACAGACGACATTTTTCCACCTTATAAGAATATATACCTCCCATTTGCATATATACATATGCATATATGGGAGCTAATAAAAAAACAAATAGCGTCAACGACACTGCAAGTTGTGTTTGCAGGAAATTGAAGGACTTGGGAAGATGGCCGCCACTCTAAGAACTTGTAGTATAAGCTACTGATGTGAAGATTGTGATAGTAGGGTTATGAATTGCGTTTAATAAATCAGGGAAACACTCACACAGTCATGACTATATAGACATACATAAAAACACATGGCCATGGATAATATGTTGAAATTAACATATTTTATTTAAAATAATGTTTAACAAAATACAAGAATATATCTTAAACTTTAAGATCCAAGACAGGAAAAGATCAAATCAAACTAAGAATTCTTAAATTAGTACTAAGATGGGTACCCCTATCAACTAAATACTGTTGGGACTCTAAGTAGTAATAAAGCGTCCTGAGAGTGCTTACAAAGGAATGCTTACTTAAGAGAAAAAAGAAATTACAACTTTGTACCGTACAGTTAACAAGGAATACTTTTGCCTTTTTGCATTGTTTAAGAAACCATCGCAAACTACAAGCTTACAATAGTCACAATAACAAAAACGTCGTTCAATTCATGATTTTATATTTTTTATGTCAGAAAATAATGATGATTTTTCAGTCTTTTCAAAGAAGAATATCATACATGTGGTGTCGAGGAAACAAAAAAGACAGTTTTCTTTAACTGAATGATGAGGGTCTTTTTGAAAAAAAATGAAAGAGGAGAAAAGAAAGATCTTTGTAACATAATAATTGTTTGTCATTGTAGAAAAATTTGAATGTACTGGGTTTGTTTTCAGGTTTACAAGTCAGGTTACACCTTGCACGTTGACTGCTGATGTTAAGCTGAATGGAAGTGACGCAATGATTACAAGTTAAATTGCACATATTATCAGCAACACAGCTTGTTATACAGGTACAACGTCGTCAGGAAATTGTCCGCTATCTCTACAAATAACTTAAAAGAAAACATGAAGAATATAGTCTTTGTTAGCTCTTTTCAAATCAACTAAAATCTTATTAATGAACAGGAAAAAAAAACACAATTTTTGAAAGATATGCATGAAAAAGAACAATAAAAAGTATTGGAATATTTACTATCACAAATGTTTGTCTACTTTCATTGTGTAAAATCATGTCTGTCAGATAAGTTTTTTGCGGTTGAATTATTTTTGTTATTAGGCACTTGAGAAATCTGAATGTACCGGGTTTTCAGTTTTACAAGTCAAGTTTCATCTTGAATGTTGGCTGGTGATGTTAAGCTTAATGAAAGTGACTCAATGATTACAAGTTAAATTGCACATATTATCAGCAACACAACTTGTTACACATGTACAAAGTCGTCAGGAAATTGTCCGCTATCTCTACAAATAATTTAAAATAACACATGAAGAATATAGTCTTTGTTAGCTTTTTTCAAATCAACTAAAATCTTATTAATGAACATGGGAAAAATTTTTTTGAAATATATGCATGAAAAAGAACAATAAAAAGTATTGGAAGATTTAATACCTCAAATGTTTGTCTACTTTCATTGTGTAAAGTCATGTCTGTCAGACAACTTTTTTGTGGTCGAATTATTTTTGGGTTATTAGGCACGCAAGGGATTTCTTTGGCGTATGTATTTACAGAACACTTTTTATGGCTGTAATTGTGTTGCCTGGCTTAGTTTTAAAGGTAATGCGTCTTTTGTCACACACGTTGGCCATTTCCGCTTGGAGTTGTGCCTCTATATTAGTTAGGACATCTATGTTGCATTTGTTCAGGAGTGTTTTTGCTTCTTTAGGGAACAGCTTGTAAGCTGTGGTTGTTTTATCTTGCTCAATCTTAATGGTCATGATGACTCCAACTCGTGTTGCTGGCCCTTGTGCCTTTTTGCAGAAGTGGCATCTGAAAGAAGTGAAGAAATGTCAAAAATACCATCAAGGATATTGTGTTTACATTTGGTTTGAATGGATCCATTCAAGAGATATTCAACAAGATAAGATTGACAAATGCAAATATCTTAAAGGCACAGTATCTGTAACTGTTGGTAACATTTTCAGTATTTTTGTTCTGTGTGTGATTTACAATTTGTTACACTTTACATCTTGTTGACAGCCAAATATTTAGCTTGTCACCAGTACATTGAAATTTGCTTAGTAAGAAGGCCCTATGGACCAGAAAAATTGTTCCTTACAGAGGGGCGTCCTTACTGACCCTAATTCTAAACAGTACTAAGTTAAGTTATAGATAGTGAACTGCTTGCACTGTGGGGGTAATTATGACCTGTGGAATTATTCTGCATCCAACTGTTTACTAGTTCCCATGTACATAATATCATGCAGCGGTCAAGCTTGATCGCTGGTGGAGAGCTTAAAGTATACTGCCAGTATAGCTAAAACAGCACTTTCTCTTGATGTTTCTGTGTATATTTCTATTGACACCACTTATCACTTGTAAATATGATTCAGCCTGTTTAATTATGGGACAGTAAATCACATAAAGGAGACAATACAACTTGTTGAATTGTTTTATCATGAAGACAGTGGATACATATGAGGTGAATATTCACCATGCTGTGTAATAACATACTAAAAGTGGAACTTCTAGAGTAACTTGGCATTTGAATTGTTCCTATTAATGTCATTGTTGTATGTAAAGCCGTTCATAATAAAACATTACTATTTGTTATTTACATCCATGATATACTTTACCATCATTTTGTTACAATGGAAACCAAATTATCAGGCATCCATTTAAAGCTATTGAACCATTCATTAAGACAGGCTGTGATTGCTACTACCTACAAAATTTACATGGTGACCCCTTAATTTTTGAAATTGAACTACGTAATTTTGCACTGAAAAGGACACAGAATGATGATGTAATGCAAACAAATATCAATTTCGTTATTGGAACGTTTATGACAGGTCTTTTTGATAATTATAGGAAAACATGATTAGACAGCCAAAATAATTATTTTAAAAGCCGTTTCCAAAAGGTATTTGGAAATATGTCCCCACTGCAAATAATGGTCAATAGAGGGCACTATATCTCAAAAAATTTGATGGATGACCCCATATTTTTATTATATAAACAATATCTGTGGGTTATATTCTATCAGTATCATCAATTTAAAGTGATCCGAAAACCTTTAATTTCAAGGTCTGACTACCTTAATAAGGAATTCTTACGTTTTTTGGTCATTAAAGTACCCATCACAACCTTCGGCTGGACAAAGGTGCACACGTTTCAATTTCGAGACGGCCATCAGAGATCCAGTGGACCAACTTAATTCCGAGTCAGAATCTTCAGATAGGTAGTCCACAGTGTGTACTGGGTCTTCATCAGTCAGAAATAGGACATAAAATAGAGATAGTGTACATCTGATTTGTTCATCAAATGTAAATATTTTTAGTCTTTGAACATCTGTGCTTTGGTAGGCAGTTGATGTGTATTCAATGTACACATTGAAAACATCTTTCTGGCTTTAACGTTGCATGACATTGATGTACATTTGATGTACACATCAAACATACATAATATTACTATGCTTGTCCGTCACATTTTAATTGGCCACGCCGCATGATGTGACTGACTGCAAATACACAGTAATGGTTGGTTTACATGCCTGTGAATATGAATAAAAATATTAACAACTCACTGCAGTATTGTAAACACCATAACTTTACATCTAAAGTGTAAATTTTGATTTATACAAAGATAACAATCAATCACAAAAACTGGAGCACTTGTGGGCGGATGTTAGATACTCTTTTCAATAAATCCCAGATTTTGCAGCTTTACTCCATGCCTGACAGTGCGACGCATATTGCACTACTCACAGACATACAACGCAGCACGTCCTTGTTCAGTGAATACAACATTTGTGTAATACAAGTGTTGGGGCCCCAATGTATTTCCTGTTTCAATTTTTAAAACTTTTGATGGTTTCCTTAGATTTGTTGATAATGTAATGAATATAACAGACTGCCCTGACCATTAACGTTTATGTATGGGTGCAGGTGAGAGAAAATGCTTTTCTCTTATCCTTGCCAATACATACACATTAAAGGTCAGGCCGTAGCCCTTTATTTTTATGTTGTTTTGACTGAAACTTTATATGAGTTTTGCAGATTTGATGCTGTATATAAACATCATATATACAAACTTGGATTTCAAGTTTATGTTATCAAACAACTGATGTAGATATATTAAATACATGTATCCAGTATGTATTTTCAATAATTTACAAAGATGCAGAAAGAAACTCTCCTCAGAGTGTAACTTTTGTGGTGATACCCAAACCTTTGATCATCTTTTGAATGGCTGCAAGACTATATAATGCTTAATACACTGAGAAAAAATATTTCTTTGAAATATATCTTTGAAACTTGACAATATGCTTTTTACATCGTCTATTTATGTCGATTTGCTAAGTGTGTTATATGTTTTTGAAGCAGCCTGATTGAGCCAAGATTTCACTCTGTAGCTATATTACTCTATGTACTGGTTATCATCATGGTTGTCCGTTAGGCAAACGTTTGATAGAATCACCTTCTGTGGCTCTGTACATGAACAAATCTTAACAAAATGGCCGCCTAGCGGCCATATTGAATCGTATCGCAAAAAATGTATGATATTGGTCAATGTCCTTGTACCAAGTTTGAATAACATCGGTTGAGATATGCCTGAGTTATGGCTCTGTACATGAAAAAATCGTAATAAAAATCGTAATAATCCATATTGGATTGTATCAGAAAACAAATCAACGTGCATCTGTATGACATATGAAGTAATCCTTGTACCAAGTTTGCATAAAATTGCTCCAGGCATCTCTGAGATATCTGCATGAACGGACGGATGCACGCACGCACGGACGGACAGACATGACCAAACCTAGAAGTCCCCCAGGACGGTGTCCGTTGGGACTAATTATCCACTCGAGGAAGCCATATTTCCTATCTAAAGCACCGTCGACTTGCATCAGTTAAAATACATACATAACAAACTAATTGTTGTGGTACCCTATTAGTTATTCAAGTTTGGAGTGAATATATTCAGTCCTCATCTATTACTCTGATATTTTGTGCGAGGAAGATTTAGTCAAATTTCATTTTTTTTTGCCCATGTCAAAATGAGTAGGAATAAATGTAAACGTGGTGCCAAAAATCAATTACATTTAACACCTGGTTATAGGTATTTTAGTAAACCCAATGCAGTTTTGCAAATTTGTGTAATACTTGGAAATTTATATTGCAATTTTGTAGGTGATTTTCTTTGTGTTTGGTAAAAATCATTTTCAAAACATGCCTGCAATAAAGCTCAGGGAATGGCCACCTCAGTTGAGCAGTTGCATTCTTCTACATGTATGTCATTTGTAGTACCAGCTAACAGCCATTTCTATATTACAGGTTGTCTGTATTAAAATTCATTGTCAACAATAATGCTGTCTCAGTATCTATAAACCCACATGCCGAGGTGACTATTCAGCATTTCAACATGCTTTAGGGAGTAAACAATCCTATTGACACTTTTGGGCAATTTTTTCGCTTTTTTTGAGTATCAAGTACAGATTCAGGTTTAAATCTCTGAATCACAATGATATACATAGTAAAGCTTATCAACAAAACCGATATGAGTATAATCAGCATTAAAAAATAGTGACATGTCACTGTCGCTCCCATATAGTTTTGAAAACAAATTGAGATATGTAAGAACCATAGCGTGAATGACACTTTACCCACATTTAATGACATGTGGTAAGCCAGATGGGTCATGGAATTTGTAAATTTAAAGTATGTAGTCCAACTGTCTGTTCAAAAGGATATATCCCTGGGAACAAATGAATTTTTGAGTGTGTCTTTTGAATTTTTCTTATATGGAGAATTCACTTTGAAATAAAGATCTATAATAATAGTAATAATAAACAATAATAATTGATAGACTGACATACACAGACTGGCACAGAGTGATAATATAGACATGGAGAGTGACAGCTGGATGTAATGATACAAGAGGTAATTATACTGGTACCCAGAGTAAATGTGTTACATCAATCTGATAAGTTGTTTTCTTTTCTTTTATAGGTATGCGATAATTTCAGACAACCAAATACACACAATAAACTTTTCCTAATTTCTCATGACACTGACTGAATACATAACATTCAACTAATGTTACATTTACACTAGATACACAGAGAGGTTTAAATATACATGTAGGACCATTATGCTGCCACGGAAGTACCTAGTGCACTAAACTATTATTTTTTAGGGGTGCCCAAAAGGTGTCAGGGCCTGAATTTTGCCGTTAGACAGCACTTTTGCCAATTTTAACAATGTGCAAGTTCAATAAGTCATAAAATTTGTTTTCTCAACACTTTGAACTAAGTTCAACAATGTATTAATTCAAGAAATCCTGCATGGGAACATTGCATGGAGTGAATATGTCTTTGACATCTTCAGAAATGGCACAATTTCTCAAAAGATGTCACTGATCTCTTGGCGTCCACCCGGTGGTGGCAGTCCCTGGTTGGTGGGTACCCATGCGCGTTACCAAATTCACGGAAAAGGGGGTGTTTTTCTTCAGTCATCTCGGAGATTCTAGGTCCGTGAAATCGAGAAAAAGGGGTACTTTTTCAGAGTAACCTCCGAGATTAGAGGTTGTCCTTTCATAATCTCCCTAGGACACTAAATCTGGTCTAGTCTCACTCACAAAGAAAATGAAAAACAGTACCGTACGTTTGTTTGTATGATCTGGAGTTCTCTATATGAACTCCAGATCCAAACGGATAAGGAAGATGATTGTGTATGAATGTGACTAAAATCAGGTGAGGACAAATGTATGTACATGTATACAAAGTCAACCTCCAGGGTCAACCCTGGAAGTCAACATACTAACCTCCTAGATTTCGAAAATAAGGGTATGTTTTTTACAGCTAATTTCTCCCAGATTTGCCACAAATAGGGGTGTTTTTCTCAGAAATATTCTAGGAAAGGGGGTACTTTTCAAACTTGGGTAACAAGCATGGGTACCCACCAACCCGGGGACTGCCACCGCCGGGGGCGTCCAGTGCTAGTGGTATTCTTGCAGTAATTTGAAAGAAACAAACTGTCCTATGAATTACTGGTAGTTTTCAATCCTCCAAAAAGTGATATGCCATTAAAACAGCTACTGTCACAAGCGCACTTTGTCTACTGCTAGTCCTCTTCCATAAATATGCATATCCAGTCTCTCACAACTATCGACCACCCCTAAGAAATAATGGTACACTCTGCCAGTTACTTAGCTGGCAGCATACTTGAAAAGGTCCTACATGTACATCCATTAATTAGAATCATTGTTTTTTTCCAGTATATCTGATGCGTTCACTTTTGTAACAACTTACAAAACTTACTTGCACAAGGATGATGGTTTTGAGATCAACCTAACAATTGTAACTGTTGTGAACTTCCTTTAAGATGAACTTCTTGACATCTTCAATTGAGATACACTGCACTGTTTGTAGTTGTATGCACAACTATTTCAGGGTGGACCATTTGATTTTAGGGTGTCTTGGAAGATTGATGAGCTAGCGTATTATGTTTGTACTCAATTCATCGTTTTTTTTAGTCTGCCACTTTTTTTTTGTCAAACTTTTTCTGGCTGTTTTTTTCGTGAAATTTGATGAAGTCTTTTTTTCCCCCCGAACATCTTTCCCCATTCTTGTATACCGAAGGTGGAGCTGTATGTTACCAATATAGTTATTTTCAATGCTCACTATTTCATCATAGTGTAAAAATCAACAAAAAAGACCTTTCTTTATTTGTGTAGTTTAGTATTTTAATGAAGTATAGAAAGGTGGGTAGGACTGTTGGCATGTTGGTTGATTTGTTGTGGTTTGAGCCTGTTGGTGTTATATTTATAAAATGTATATAATGCATTCTAATTTGAATGTACACACACAAAACAACCACACACAAGTTATGAAGCAGTAATGTAATTTAATATATTTATTACAGCGCTTGTCTTTTTAGTGTGGAGTTTCAGGGTTTGGCACACACGGTTTCTTGACTGTAACGTACAAGTTGTTGTACTCCGACACATAACATCAAAGGATGCGTCGATTGCCGCACGTTCTCTTATCATGCAGAATGTTACGGAGCTATAACACTGTAGCAGAACTTTTACCTAAGAGTGACAGTAATCTTTCCCGATACAGGCGTATGATTGGTTCAAACCTTCGCAGTCTCGGTCAAACACACCAGAAGACTATTCCATTTACATCAAGGGATGTGATTTGCACTAAAGGGCGTGATTTTTACCGGGAATATTAAAATAAATGCAAAAATTGAAACTATTTGTTATGAAATTGACTAAACATTTATTTGTATTGTACCCTGAGGGTAACACTCACTCGGTGTAGCCAGGTTTGACTTCCATAACGGAAACCACCTGTGTATTCAGTGTTCATCAAAACTTGCACATGAAACTTGTTCCCGCCAACTTTGCTCTCTGAGAGCAGCGGCGCAGATAGGCAGGCACAGATTGAACTCATTGCAATAAACAGCATGAGTCTAGTACCAAGTCAAGTCCAATACAGGGGAAAACGCAGACAATTTTACACAACCCTTTGGACTCGTACCACGAGTCCTAATTAACAGACGTTTGCATGGATGTGGCTAAGAAGTTTGTGCACTGGCATCTCTGCTACACGAATAAAGTGCGCCGCGTACCGGAGTTCAAATCCAAACCGTGCGGGTAAATTTGACATATGTGTTTTGGTTATTTCAGGGGGGGGGGGGGGTCATCAAATTTTTTCGTCTGACAAAGGGGGGGGGGGGTCATCTTTTTTCACGAAAAATGCAGGGGGTCTATATTTTTTTGGACACCGGCGACAAGATTTTGCCGGCCCCCAAGGCCGTAAAAACTGAACGGTCCCTAACGGAGGGCTTCTCAGATTTGATGGCTTCTATGAACTCAACTTCAACGTCCAGTAACACTCTTTGTCGACTACGGCGATAGTTTCTAGGGGATTTACTGAACCGGTCTTGCAAAAATGAACCCAAATCTTCTTTTAATACGGTCGTTGCTGCCAATCGCAATTTCTTCGCTGTTTGTACATATGATCCACGAGGTACAAAACCAGTCGCCTGATCACCACCTATCTCCTCTATTTCGTGAACTACTTATTGCCGGAGACCACTGCTGGTTGCCTTTCCACGGGTGTAGGTTCTTCCCCGTGTATTTTGCATTATTTCGATAGATTACTCCAAGGCGATAGCTATACGAAGATACGACGATCAAACGTGGGTCCTTTTCTGTTCAGACCGACAGTTGTGACCGTTAAAACAACTCGCTTAAATTTGCATGCAACAACACTGCACTGTGCAGCATTCTCAGACGAAGACAGAAATGAAAACGTGTCGTCTGTCTTGGATAAAATGTTGCATTTCCGTCTGGTATTTCTTTGTGTCGAACTGTAAACCTTGGCTGTGCCAAACAAAAATCCGTGTGTGCCAAACCCTGAAACTCCACACTAAAAAGACAAGCGCTGTAAACGATGCAAAATTGAATAACAGTGAATTGTAAAAGAACATTGGCCGGAAGTTGTATGGCTTCACAAAAAACACTGGTATAAAGATAAATATATAATGGCAAAAATAACAATAAATGTAATGTAAAAATAATTTGGAAATACTAAGTACACAAAACTATATAGTCATAAACTGATAATATTAAATAGAGCATCAATGAAACTTGGCTAACATTTAGTGTGATGTGGTAGAACAGAATGAGTATACTGAAGTTATACTCCTTGCAACATGTAGACGACATTCGCCTATACATACACACACACATACATACACTATATGCGTGCATGCATACATGCATGCATGCATACATACATACATACATACACACATACATACATTATACACACACATGCATACATGCATGTATGTATACATACATGCATTGAGTTGCATTGTCGTTGAATGTTTTTGACCTTGATAGGCTTATTGTTAGCCGATGAAGATGACGTAGAGTTGCGGTCATGATTATAACAGGTTTCGAATAATGCTATAGAGACCTTTCTGTCACAGGACTCAATTGGTTTACCGATGATAATTTGCCAGCACAATATCAATAAATTGACAGGCTAACGCTGGGAAAGTGGGATACGGTGAGCAACTATCATTCGATCAAAGGCTCATAGGAGCGCCGCGTCCTGTATCCTGCCCGTTTTTATATCTACAATAAAAGTTTAGGTAAGAACAAAAACAACTTAGGCCAGGAAGAAAAATAAATTGTACCGCATTATAAATATTTTTAGTACTGCCGCTAGTGGCGCCCTACACTTTGTCGGGTTTTCGCGGGCACAGGATTTTGAATGAGACTTCCGACGTGTTTGGACTTAGTTGACTGTCAACACGTTGTTGTGATGTCTGAATTTGGCGAATCACGACACAAAGTGGGTCGATTTGGCCAGAAATTTTCTCGTTTTGTAAAGGTTAGTACATGTCACATCATGAGTACCGGTATTAATTTGATTGCCAACATTCGACATGATGGCCAACAGTTAGTTTCCAAAGACGTTATTCAGTGTTTGTCCTGATATTACGTTCGGTGATTTGTTCAACAAGATCGTGACAGCAGATGGACGTTGTGTCCGATTGAATGACATTGCATTGAACGTGTAACAGCAATGACAAAACACATGATTGCGTCGATGTTAATGTACGATCTGAGGTGTCAGTCTGCAGCGAGTTCAACATGAAATTTGTAGTGTTCAATGCAATGTGTCTAACTCAGACAGTCAACGTGCACACGAGTACAAGACAGCCTTCTGAATGATGACTATATAACTTCACTCCGATCACAGTACAGTGTTGTTAGAGGTCCATATATCTTTCTTTCATGAATTTGACTTTGTTTGTACCGTCTATTTACTGTCTGTTCTGTGCTGTTTTGTGTCTATGTTTACAACTATTGTCTTACAAATTTGACCTAGTGTTATTGGATTATGGATTGGTATGATTGCGATTATTTTTTTAGACCATTGTGTAAAATGTGTAGTGACAGTGGTAAAGAGGCCAAAACATGGGGCCAAAGTAAAATGAAAAAACTCAGATGCTAGGTCCCACCAGGACAATATAAAGGACAATACTGAATTGTTGGATTTCAGTGATTTGCTATACATTTCAGTTTTATTCTGAGAGAATGTTGAAATACTCAGAATATGATGTGCAAACACTATCTGTGAATGTAATGGCCTATGTTATTGTTGGGAAATATACTGTATTGAATTCAGTTACCAGTATCAATGTTTCTTGTCTGAGATATTTCTGGTAAAAAGGGAAACAATTATCTTGCCTTGTCTGCATCTGTGCAAAAATGCCAGAGAACCGCACTAACCTTCGGCCTTAAAAAAAAATAAAAACAATTTTCGCTCGTTGCTCCTGGAACTTGGTCCAAAAAATCTGATGAACAAGATTTTTTTTGTCTGGCCTTACCCATAATATCGTTTCTTTGACGTTGTGAAATATCGTGTTTTCCACCAACGCGTTGGCCAAAGTTGTAGTTGTAGCAGAAGATGCCACTTCACCAAGCGCTGATTGCAACTGTGGGGCACTGTTTAACTGCTGTTATGGAACATCGATCAGAATGGAGCTGATGTTGAAACCACTGTCCTCGACCCATTATCACCGTCTTTCTTTCGTTCGATCGGAGTAGGCTCAATGTATGGGGTGTTGATATCCTTAAATAAACAATTGTAGCGGCCGTGGCATCAGCAACCACGGCGCGCCTATTGTTGTTATCTTCATCGAAGTGCACTAGTCGTGCATGGACAACAACTGTGTGATATTTCCCAATGTCGAGTTGAAGAACGTCTCGTACTGTAATTGCTTTGGCCATGTTCTAAAAATGAAAGTAAAATCGCGTTATTTCGGGCTGACTATACAAACAGCGCTGGAAAATTGCCAAAAGACAGAATAAGCAAAATTGCATGTAACTGCTAAAGATCTGAATGAAGGGTTTCAAGAGTTACAAGCTGTGCATGGAATACGTTGTCGTTAATTGCAGTAGGGAGCAGATAATCATAATCAAGTACCGGTATATGGTTTGCAGCGTATCAATAAAGGGGCTTATGTTGCCTGTGATTTTGAAATGTGCACAATGAATGGTGTAAACTGGATTAATATAATACATGCGAAATACAGAAAAGCAAGTTAGTGACTATTGAACCTTCCGGTAAATACCAGTGATAGCAATATCTTGTTTATAAAGAGTACAAGAGTCATTTTATTAGGTAAAAACAGAAAGATGTAGAAAAGTATGCAATCGTTGGTCAACTGGCAAAATAAGTACTCCATTCTGTTTTTGTCATTTATTTCGCAGTTATGTGACCGGATTGCCGCAACAAAGCTTTCCACCTTGGCCAGCTGTCGACCAAAGGGGTGGTGGAGCCGTAATACCATCAGAATATGTTTTATCTGTCAGTGAAGAACATCTTAGCGCAGCAAAGAGTTTAATTTGTGCAGCCATCGACAAAATGGAAGAAAAAGTTGTTCTGAAAATTGAAGTTTGCCAGAAAAAAAAGTTATTTATTGTTGAAAAAATATATTTTCTTTGATACAAACCTTTTGCCAAGTATCATTCCCAAGTATGTTCATCCCATGTTTTCAATTGACTATTTTGAGCAATTTCTTTTAGATAACATACAGGGCACAATAGATGACGGTTCAGAATATGTCAAAGTTGGGATTCAGGAAAGTTGCCTTTACATGTTTTAATCCTCCAAGATGTAAGCATTTCACTATGAACTGTCAAAAAAGGTGAACTTTCTGATAATTCTACACTAAAATTATTTTGGCTTTGATGATTTCCTAATTCAATTATTTAAAATCATATTAATTATTTTTTCTGGGTGAATTGATAGGGTTTATACAGTACAAGAATTACATATAATGTAAGTCAAGTTTTGACCAAAATGACAAAAAAATAGCGTCAATGACACTGTAGCTCCCATCCTGGACTATTAAGTGTTTGTTCTCTGGTCAGATATTTGAACATGTGTGAAAGGGATAAAGTGCATGAAGTGAAAATACTTAAATGAAATGTACTGGAGACAGTGAAATATGTTTAACGTAATTATTCAGAATATAAAATGGAAAAAATACAGAATGAGATATATCGAATACTGTGATACAACCATTAACTCAACAAGTCATTTACAATGACATAGTCCCCACTTGTAATAGGAGTATTAGTCTTGATGGGGCAGGAAAATATGGTCATTAAGAATATCACTGGAGTGTATATGTTGAGATCTATGGGCACATAGGTCTATGTCGTTGTTCCCAATTTGAAACACATGAGGCATGTCTAAGTTATGGTTCTAAATCGGGAAAAAAGATCAGACCTCTAGCAGTATTGGCCAGCCAAGAAATACATATGCGCATTATAAATGAGGTACAAGATGTGACATCTTAAGGTCTAATATCCTATCAAAATTGGAGGGTATAGAACTTGTGGTTACTGAAATATGCATATATATGTATAATCAAGGTCAAAGGTCATCGAGGTCACATGACATTTTGAAAAAAAAATTATATTGCTAATTAATCCCTATATGCCAAAAATCAGATCTCTAGCTCTATTAGCTTGCCCAGAATTAGATGTGTACATATTAATGAGGTAAAGCGTGTGTTGTCATAAGGTCTCCCATCCTACTAAATACAAAGGACATAGCACTTGTGGTTACTTATTTATTGACATAAACATATATTTTAGGTAAAAGGTCATCGAGGTCACATGACATTTGGTCAAATAATTTCTCTCCTATAGTTATCCCTATATACCAAAAATCAGACATCCAGCTCTATTGGCTCGCTCAGAATGAGATATGCGCATAATTATTAAGGTACAGTATGTGGCGTCATAAGGTGTCCAATCATACCAACATGAAGGGTGTAGCACTTGTGGTTACCGAGTTATGGAAAAATATGTATATTTGAGGTCAAAGGTCACCGAGGTCACGTGACATTTTGTCAAAAAAATTGTTTTGCTAAGTTATCCCTACATACCAAAATCAGACCTCTAGCTCTATTGGCTCGCTCAAAATTAGATATGTGCATAATTAATGAGGTACGATATGTGGCGTCATAAGGTGTCCCATCATACCATATATGAAGGCTGTAGCACTTGTGGTTACTGAGTTATGGACAAATATGTATATTTGAGGTCAAAGGTCACCGAGGTCACGTGACATTTTGTCAAAAAAATTGTTTTGCTAAGTTATCCCTATATACCAAAAATCAGACCTCTAGCTCTATTGGCTCGCTCAAAATTAGATATGTGAATAATTAATGAGGTACAATATGTGGCGTCATAAGGTGTCCCATCATACCATACATGAAGGCTGTAGCACTTGTGGTTACTGAGTTATGGACAAATATGTATATTTGAGGTCAAAGGTCACCGAGGTCACGTGACATTTTGTCAAAAAAATTGTTTTGCTAAGTTATCCTTATATACCAAAAATCAGACCTCCAGCTCTATTGGCTCGCTCAAAATAAGATATGTGCATAATTAATGAGGTACAATATGTGGCGTCATAAGGTGTCCCATCATACCATACATGAAGGCTGCAGTATTTGTGGTAACTGAGTTATGGACAAATATGTATATTTGAGGTCAAAGGTCACCGAGGTCACGTGACATTTTGTCAAAAAAATTGTTTTGCTAAGTTATCCCTATATACCAAAATCAGACCTCTAGCTCTATTGGCTCGCTCAAAATTAGATATGCGCATAATTAATGAGGTACAATATGTTGCGTCATAAGGTGTCCCATCATACCATACATGAAGGGTGTAGCACTTGTGGTTACTGAGTTATGGACAAATATGTATATTTGAGGTCAAAGGACATCGAGGTCACATGACATTTTGTCAAAATAGCTTAGATATCTGCGTGAACGGATGGACTTATGGATGGACGAACAGATGGACATGACCCAATCTATAAAGCCCACTGGACTTCATCTGTGGGGACTAAAAATGTGTCACTGCGTCCTTTTTGCAATATGAATACGATGAGAAACTAAATTTTTATTTTTCGTAGCCTTATACATGGGAGTCTATGGAGATCTGCCTTATACATGGGAGTCTATGGACGTGTAAACTAAAAATATGCAAATTTCACCACGATTTGCCCAAATTTGGGAAAAGTCACTCCTATGCACTTCCATACCAAGTTTCAAATCAATCGGACTTGTGGTTTCAGAGCAGGAGATTTTTTGACCAAAAATGGGAGAAAATTACAAAAAAATTCATGAAAAATAGCAAGTCCAAGATACTGACCCAAGATGTGCACAATCATTTCATGTCAGCCCAAAGTACTTACATGCTAATTTTCATGTAATCTGCTCAGTGGTTATTGAGTTTTTCAATTTTGACTGTTTTTACATTTTTTCACTTAATTTGCATATTTTTGGCAATGACAACTTCATTTGAACAAAATCTCATCTACAGCCCATCATCCATGTACACACCAAATATCAAGATGAAATGTACAGCGGTTTTGGAGTTTTTGATGTTGACGGACAGACATACAGACATACAGACATACAGACGTACAGACGTACAGACATACAGACATACAGACATACATACATACAGACATTTCCCTAGCCTATAAGAATAGCTTCCATTGCCATATATACATATGGCTATGGGAGCTAAAAATTCCTTAAAAATACACGTTTGCATATTTCATCACAATTTTAACAAATCTAAGTTGGGTTGTCCCTAGAGACCTGTATACCAAATAACAAAGCTGTCTGACCAGCGGTTATGAAGGAGAAGATTTTTTACCAAAAACACCTTTTTTGGCATTAATTTGCCTATTTTCAACAACATCAAAAAATTAAAAAAAATAGTTTCTCAAAATCATACTTTTCATCTACACAACAAATATCAAATCAGTAAGTACTGCGGTTCTCAAGATATTTGAGTGGACGGACGCCTCACAAACGGACATACATACATACATACATACATACATACATACATACAGACTGACGCCGGACGGATACCCATCCCAATAGCTTCTATAGACTATAGTCGATAGTAGCTAAAAAAGTATCCAAGACAAAACTGCCTGTCGTGCTCCCACAAGGTGACAATCAGGGTGATGATATAAATGACCTGGGAATTCCTTAGGCAGATGAAGGCCAGATGCCTTGTTGGAACCCATAACGTGATGGTGACTACTTTACTTCTCCCATTGGATAAACACAGAATTCGAACAATAAATCAACAGTATGTTGGTTTACTGATGCAGGAAATGGAAAAACGGTCAGTTGATGTCCTTTCCCAGCCACTACTGGGGCCATGGGCCCTGATGTGACAGTGATTAACCTTCAGAGCAGACAGAGTGAATAGTTACCAGATACATGTGATTGGTAGTAACCACAGACGGGAGGCCTTGCAACGTCTGGCGGCAACATCTCCTAACAAGGACTTGTTTAAAGAAGCACAGATAAGTCTCTAAGGTAAAATACCCAGAATAATTTTTATATCCGATCTTACACTTACGGAGTTGATACTAATAATATATTGCTAAGTGCTTGTCAGTCTGCTACTGAATTGTTAAAGTATTGAATTATTGATGTAGTGAGGTAATTCACAACCCAAGGAAGCAAAAACCGGTGAAAGGTGTCGCACAAATGTAAGTGATCCCTTGGTAGTTTATGCAAAAACAAAAAACTTGATGTTTACTGTGTACACAATTTTCCAAGATTTCCAAGTTTTCTTAGAATTTTAGCGATGTCACATCACTTGTGGTTAGTGGAAATGACTTGTACTGGCCAACAGCCTTCCCTATAGAATATCTGGCTAAAATTACTCTTGCTTACCCCTCTTTTTGAGTATTTTTTGTTCACTCATACTAATACTTACCTTAAACTGTATAATATGTGCAACATGGAAAGTGAGGAATCTTTCTTTCAATATTTGTCCCCCCCCCACCATACGAATACTTACCTTAAACCTTAACCTGGCTTGAAATTGGCAAGTGCTCATAAAAAGAGAAATGAAAGCATGAAAGAAAACACATGAATGAAAAATGATAATGGATAAAAGTACATGCAAAGTGCACTCAGCGTGGTTAAGCCCTAAACCTAAGCATTCAAGAGGAAAGTACTTGCTTTCTCTACTGAAAATGAGGTCATGTGAGCAAAGCGTGAATATGAAAGTGCGTTTTTATAGATCCCACGTTTGATGTCGTCTTTATGAGTTGAGTTGCAAAGTTTACAACAAACGAACCCACCCTAATGCAGTGGTTAATTATCATCTGGTGTTTGGAATTCCTCATTTTTGAGTTATGAATTGTCACTGGTATACTGCTAGGGGGCGTATTAAATTACCCAGATGTGGTTGGGTTAAATGATACCATCGCACCATTAGTATAGGTTACCCAGACTCCTCTGGGGTGCTTCAATGTGGAGTGCAGCAGAAATACCCCAGAGGAGTCTGGGTAACCGAGACTAATGGTTCGATGGTAGCATTTAACTCCACCACATCCAGGTAACTTTGGCATTAAGATTGAAAAACTACATTCAGGAACAGGATGAGTGAGAAGACTGTCAGACAGCTGCTGTTTGTTGCTGTATAGAAGGACCAAAAGAGTCAAAGTTTGACCAAGTGAGAGCTGCTGACAAGTGGTTTGCAATGAAGAATCGACGTATTTGACAGAAAAAATTGAATGATTGCTGTTCTCTGTGTATGAATTTCATGTAACTTTATCCTGCATTTTATTAATTGATGTAGCTATTTTGATTACTGAACAGATGTAATATTGAATTAATGCTTCAAAATGAAATAAATACTTGAAAATGACTAAGTATTCTTTGAGAACTGTGTGGGAGTGTAGTGTGTGGTTAATTTACATATGTGCAATTTAAAATCGTTTTTGTTATGCAAATTAGCCAACCCTGTTTCAGAAATTACTGGGGAGAACACTGTCACAGTAAGTGAGACTACCCACAATCCTCCATGATCTGTACACACGGAGATCACTCACTGAACTGAAGCAAATTTCTTCTGTACACAGAACAACTCGGTCCATATTTCAAAATTCTGGCAACATAGTTCTGATCATCATAATTTTCTGATTTCTCACTGTGAATAATGAGAAGATCAACCCCTTTTCCGCGGAGGAGATAGCAATTTCGTAATTTTGTCGACATAGATTTTTGACAGCCATACACAATATTTTCAAGGAAACTAAGGGAATAAGTTTCATCTGTGTTGGCAAAAGAAAGGGTATTGATTTTTTTTAATGTTCGTAACAAAGGAAATTTGCATGTCTGACAGATGGTATGATGAGACCATCTTAGTTGCTGATAACTTTATCTTCACAAGTGTACAATTTTTAGCACCTCCAAACATCAACTTCCCATTCAATTTTCTCTTGAATTTTAAACATAATCAATAATTTCGGAACATAGTCTTAACAAATAATCCTGAACTTGAATTGTAAGTTAAAATTGTTAAGAAACTGATAAAATTGAAAAAGCTATTAGCAAAATATGTCTGAGTGAACAAATCAAGGGGAATTGTGGGTAGCCTCACTTACTGTGACTGTGTTGGGTCCATACACCTCACTAATGACACATCTACCTCAACCATATCCAGACCAAACACAACAAAATCTATCTTCTCCAAAACAAAAAACAGATTAAAAACCCAATTTAGTTTTCACACAAAATCAACTTACCTTTGTTCCTACACAGTTGATATTAACTTCACCACGTTTTAGCTTGCCACTCTCAAATAACTTGCTTGCCTTTGTACCTGTAAACTTGGTAGAAAATGTATTAGCTTTACATCATCAAGCAGATAACTTCACATCTTTTGTACCTTCCCAGGTGGCATAAACTTTATCTGTATTTGTTAGTCCTATCGACACTGTCCAGGGGATTTAGGTTTGGTCATGTCTGTCCGTCTGTTCACGCAGATATCTCAGAGATGCCCGAAGCGATTTCATTTAAACTTGGTACAAGGATTACTCCTTATGTCATACATATGCACATCAAATTTTTTTTGCTCCAATCCAAAATACCTGTTTGATGGCCATTTTATTTTAAAAAGTAGGGACTTTGTCATTGACAATGACTGTTTGAAAAAGAGCTCTTTTTGTAGAGCAACTGCACTAAATTTCTTTAAACTTTGTGTTTTTCTTTGTTCTGGAGAAGATGTTTGTTGCACAGATCTCTGATAGCACACAATGGGATATGTCAGTGTTGCATCAGTTAATTTCTAATTTGCATATTTGATGATTTTTTTTAATTAGGGTGATATGTCCAGAAATACAGCAAATTTGACGAAATTTGCTACAGATCTTTAGCTCACTGTCTCATAATAGTGTTCACAGACACTTAGCACTGTCACGCAACATAATTGCTAATTTGCATATTTAACTTTCCTTATTAGTGGGCTATCTCCAGAACCACTTCATCAAATTTGATGAATATGGTACAGATGTACTGTACTGTAATACTGTGTGAAGACATTAAGCAGTATCATGTAAATTGATTTCTAATTTGCATATTTGATGAATTTTCATAATAAGCATGATACGTCTAGAAATACTGTATCAAATTTGTCAAGAAATGGTTCATCGAATTTCATGAAACTTGGTACAGATGTTGAGCTCACATTGCTGTAACATTTGAATGAAATTTATCAATACCATTCAAACCAATTACTAATTTGCATATTGAATGAAGTTTCATTATTAGTAGGCTATGTCCAGAAATACTGCATCAAATTTGGTGACACTTGCTCTTTCAGAAGTGTAATACTATGTGAAGACATTGAGCAATGTCATTTCAATTGACTGCTAATTTGTATACCGGTATATGATCAACTCTCATAATTAATATGTCTAAAAGTGCTGTATGAAAAGTGATGAAACTTGGCACAGATGTTGATCTTCCAGTAGTGATATGGCATGCAAAGATATGAAGTAGTATCATGTAAATTAAGTGCTGATTTGCATATTTAATGAATTTTTGAAATTAGGGTGAAATTTTATGAAACTTAGTACAGATGTTGAGCTCACATTCCTTTAACATTGAACAAATACACTGTGCAGTGTCCTGTTAATTGTTAATTAAAATATCTATTGAACTTTCCTAATTACAGTAATATGTCAAGAAAAACCATCAAATTTGATGAAACTTTGTACAGATATTCATCTCACAGTCTCATTGACACTTTGCGGTATCGTGTATGAAATGTGGCGCTGTCGATTTATTACTAGTTGACTTTTGTAATTAGGATGGAAGCACACATTGTTTTAACATTTTCACAACCATGGAACTCATCCGTAATCACAGGGACTTGTAATCAAAGTACCCATTAAACAAATGGGGACTGTGTCATCAATGATGACTTGTTCCTTTGAGACAATATTTACCAATGTTCATAACTTCCCAGTTGGGTAAATACTTTCGTAACTTTTAGATGGCAAATATGTATTGCTTTTACCTTTTCAGTTTTGTATCTTGTCAGTTTCAACATAACTAATATTTCTTGTGTTTATACCTTCCAAGTTTTGACATCAATTACTCAATTGTCAGCTTCCCAGTTGCTAGACAAATTTACAACTTTTGTACCTTCAGTGGTACCACAAACTTTAATTTACTTGTATTTGTTCCCATGAAGTTGATATAAAGTTCTCTTTTACCTTTCCACTGATGTTCATAGCCTCTGACTTGAATAAACTTTCATACTTTTGTACCTTTCCAGTTGGTACAAATGTATTGCTTTGTGCTCTTTAAAGAAAACTTTGCTTATAACTTGACATAGACTTCACTTATTTTGTATCTTGTCAAATTCAACAAAACTTACTCATGTTTTACTTTCCCAGTTGTGACAAAATTACTCATATTTAACTTCCCGTCGGCAGATAAGTTTACTACGTATATACCGTAACAACTATAAGCTCAGTTATGAACCAATCTCTATTTGTAATTTGGCCAAACACTTTTGTCTGTTGCTTGTCAACTATGTGACTGGCTGATTTATGTTTGTGTGTTTATATGAGTTTTAAACTACGGTCCGTATTTTGAGAACACTATCCTACACTAACATATGTCACAAACTATGCATCCTGTAAGTTTCCACATCAATAGACTATTTCAGAACCATCACTTCATCCCTGATTTTTGCTTTTGCTATATCTATGAAATTACTAAGCCGCTTGGGCCCCGCCAATACTGCTTGCAGCTTTAATTAAAATTGTAATTTACACATTTACTGGTACGCTTGATGCTGAAATACTTACCCCAGCTTTAGTTTTAAAGAGTACTGGTTTTCCTTTCCTGCCACCATCTGTCATGGCTAGTTTGCTCTTCACACACTTTGTGGCCAAGTCTTCAAACCAGGTGTATTTTTAAGGTTGCTTGGGGCAGGAAGTATTTCCACTGATTTCTGTGGAGACAGTGGTTTGTTGTGGCTTGGAGTACATTATGCTGTTATGATGATGGCGTGGCACTGGACTGGACTAGGGTTTCTTTTCTTTGTCTTACTTGTGGGAGGTCATTGTCATGTTCCACATTCATAGGCACTGGAAGGTACTAAACAGCACACTTTTCAACATGGTGCCGTAGTTGACTGAGTGGAAGACCACTTGTACAACCTTTCCAAGAATTAGTCACATGACACTTCCAGTTCACTCAGCAAGCTCATGAAATGTTTAGGCACGCACAGGCATTATACGGTACTTGTTTCAGTGATATTTTTTCTACAGGTAGGGCAGGTTGGTGAGTTTTGCACCCACTGGATTAAACACTGAGCACAAAAAATATCATGACCCCCACACATTAGCTGAACAGGCTCATCCCTAACCTCTTTGCAAATCAACAATCAAAATTTGTTGTGGTATTTGAAAATCTATCTATAGATAAAGGGGGCGTTGTTTTGAATGACTTTGCAGCCTTGAGTTCCATGAGACGTGTTGGTAACTTATAGTCCATGTCAATTAATCATTCAAATTCTTGTGTCTGGGATCATACTCGCCTTTTACACCACTGCATGTTGTTGAAGGTTTCCTTTCTCTTTTTGTTAACCTTAGGCATACCATGCATTCTGTCGTTCGTTGATGTTTGCACCAATGCGCGAGTTTCAGTTTGCTTGTACAAGGCTTTCCAGTCAGATTCGCTGCTTTCAAACGCCAAAGAACCATTTTACATTTGTGGCACAATTTCAAGGGGTAAACATCACAATCAAGCTCGTTAATTCCAGAATAAGCTGATAAATCGTCTGAGTAATCAGTACACTGAAACAGTGGAGACCGCTAATTCTTTTCTCCACAAACACGGCAACTATTGCTCAAAACGTGCTAATGGAAGTCAAAATTGTGTGCCATACTTGAAAATAATTCTTTGCGGAGCAAATTTTGACACTGACAATATTTGGATGTAAACAAGAGCCAGCTACCGATCTGTCCTCAAAATTAAGAAGGGCACCAGAAAATTACGTCACAGGTATTAATCAATTAAACCTTGTTACCATGGAGTGAGTACATGGCCGTAGCCTGACCAAACCGCCAAGGGGGGCAGAGTTTCAATTTTGTCATGGTGCAATCATGCATTTAAAATTTCGAAAGATAGCTATAAATTAGCATGTAACTTACATGATAATATCCATTTAAGCGAATGCAATTACATAATAATATGATCACGTTTTGAATGAAGCTGTAGAAAAATGTCACACTCAAAGTAATGAGAAAGCAAATAGAAAAATGGATGATGCTTTGTGAAATATTAATAAGTCATAAGTATGATTTTAACTCCGTACAGTACCTAGTTTAACAGCTTTCTCCAGTTTGTTTTCCTCGAATACACTTCCTCTGGAGTTGGGATATAACGCAAATTTCTGTGCACTAACAGCATCCCAAGTGCACTGAGGCGATCTTCTGCCATACTTGCCCTTGTCCATAGCTTAAGGCGACGCAATGCGGAAAAGGAACGTTCGCAAAGAACACTGCCAACTGGGGTGGTCAGGAATATCACCAGTATTTTGCTAATTACAGGAAAGTATTCTGGATCACAGGCCACCAATGCTTCACTAACATTCTGTTGTCTGGACTCTATTTGGGTTTTCCAAATTTGTGATCTTCATCAGCGAGATGTTGCTTATAGTTTGCTGGGTCGGTATATGGGTTACTTGAGTCAACAACGTCATCGGGCCATTCATTTTTACAGGTTTCTACTGGATCATCCGCATCCGTAGAGCTGAAGTCTTTGCTCTGGACAGTTTGCGTACTGGTGGATGGGGTCATCGAGTCAGGCTGATGATCAGTTTGGCTGAAATTGGAAATATTGTTTAAAAAAGTGAAACATTTTATTTGCAATTCTGCCACCGACTCCCACATGTAACGTAATCTTGTAGCTCTTGGATAATTTCGCCTAATTAAATGAACACCCACCCATCATTTCAAGAAGCAACAAAAACTTCATGTTAAAAAAATACATTTCCGCAATATTTGTATCAAATTTAGTCTAACTTGAAGAAAATCTGGCAATTCATTGCATTTGTGAAAACCTGAAATACGAGTGTGAGAATGATTTTACGGATTGCGTAGAAGTGGATCAGTGAGTGTAATTTTCAAAGCTGACAACAATTTTCATCGTTACTAGTGTGATTAGCATTCATGTGATGTCATACTTGTTGCCGTTATTTTTGTGCAGTTGCAAGGGCTTTACTTTTGGGGCCAATGAATAAAAGTTCACGAGAGTGATTTTTCACTTGCCTATAGTATAGTCGAAACCCAGAATCGGAAAGTAGGGGTAATATATTCCATATGAAATATCGAAAATGTCATTATAAATGTTGTTTGGTACCGAACTGATAACGTGTGTTTGGCATTCAGTCTACAAACCAGTACATTTCACTAAGGCCAAAGTAATTAAATTATCTGCCCCCCCCCCCCCCCGGTGCGCGTGTTTTTGAAGTTTGACATGGAAACATACTGTGTTTTGAATAGGACTTTACCAGTCCACTAATCTCTCCTGTTTGCAAGTCTTTTGTTACGAATGTTGTATAATGTACTATAAAATTAATGTTTCTGTTATTTTATGACTGCATACCATTCAAAAGTTTGAGGACGCAATACTTATGAATTAATCCCTGTGGCGGCATTCATGACTGTTACAAAGTATTACAATTCGATGATGCGCCCAATGACGTATTTACTATTTCAGCTATAGTGGCGCGAATTGTCACAGTTACTGTTCAGTCACTAAACCGTCGACTTCAACATGAGTTTATGGGATAACGTTAATGTGATATTTTGCGTTCCATTTCCCATCGACCGGCATTTGCTAGGTGCGCTTTCTTAGAACGTGTTCTGAATGACTGTACACTCAGGAACACCAGAATTCTGCAAGAGCTTCATGATCAGCTATTTCACCTCCAGTTAAACCACATGTTCGGGAGATATTTGAAGATGTTTGGGGCACTATTGCTGCATTAATAGAAGCCTACTTCAAAAATGCAGAAACGTTTCAGTTTGCCCGTACCGAACTTGAACACTTAGAAGAGGCTTCAAGCTCTGATTCAGAGTGATCATGTTGATCGCTCACAAAACGAACGGCCCTTTTCATGCGTGCGACCTGACGTCACGTTGAACGCCTCGAACTTTCTCCCTTTGGCCCACTACAAATGGTATGCTTACCCTGCCTGCTTCCTGACAAATGTCAAAATAGATTGCTGAACACGACGTCGTTTCTTCGGAATTTCACTATCTGTCATTTTTGGCAAATTGCGAGAGCTGACAGTGTGTGAAGGCGACTAGTCGAACTGCCGTGTTACTTGACTAAATACAGTGCATGTGCGTTCGTGGTTCTTTTTGTATTTTCCCGCACAAAGATGTTTTATTATTTGTTTAAACTGCAAAAGAGTTACATTTTATTAAGAGCGCTGGAAAAAGTAACACTTGATTCAATTAATCCAGCAGACAATAAACTACAGCAAATAGCGAAGAGTCAGTAGTGAATAACGGAGACACTTGACGTTTGTAAATCATCAATTCAAGGCATGTGTGCTTGATCATCATTTCTGTGTATTCGAAAAATTTCACTTTTCACCAAAATTCCAGGAGGGCAGCTGCCCCCCCCCCCCCCCCCCCCCGCAGGCTACGGCTATGGAGTATGGCAAATACATGATCGCAGCGGCAAGAAAATGATCGCCGCGGCTGGGCACAAGCATGGTTCTAACTTGCTCACAATAAAAACATAGATCAGACGAAATTGGAATGACAATGAAATTCATTTAATGATAAATTAAATATATATATCAAAATACATACCAAGCATTGGTGATACAGGGTCGTTTCTGAAGGAAGTCAACGTGACAATGGCAAAACAGCCGAATTTCATCCAGCATACATGCGATGACAACTGCTCGGCCTTTGAATTTTGACCGATGACGAGAGAACTCATATGTTCGGGGTTCATGTCGCAACCACCCCATAAAAAAACAGAGACAGCATACCCCACTTTTTTATCAGCATGCACTCAAGCCCTTCCGTGTATAATCTAAGCATTACAGCTCAGGGGACAGCACACACTGACTTCCTGATAAGACTGAGAATTTAATGTCCTCATCAACAATGTCTACATTGAAGGGCCATTATTTGTAACTTTTGACCATTTTTTACTCGGAAAAATTCCATGTTGGAGGCTCATATTTGTTGCAAATGTTGTTTCACGAAGAAATAAACATGATTAGTGATGTTTATAGCCACAAAAACTGCTAATTTTGTTTCAAACGTGTTGCCCTTCTGAGCTCGTTTGTTGACGTCTGGCATGCTCAGCGTGCTGGGGAGAACGCAGATATGGTGACCCCGCGATCACGCGAGATGTACAAGTTCACGTTTATTGCGGGATCAAAACAACATTGCGCCGTGGATTGCCAGACATCTGGCTACGCAACATGCTCAGACAATGGACTACGACGTAAGTACCGGGCATAAGTAATGAATATTTATTTTGAAATTGCTGTAAATGGCTCGCGCAGGTGCAGAAGAATGCCTACGTTGCAATCCTCGTGTCAACAGAGTTTGTATTTCTGTCCGGACAACAATTGAAATTTTCGTTGTAAAATCACATGTTATTTAGTTGTAGGGCACGTAATGTTTCCGAATAATATGCAATTCTCTGTTATTTGACAGGCTATTCAACATGAGCCAGTGATTATTTCGATCAAAACTAACGGAAAAATCGCCAGAAGATACAGCTAATGGAACTAAGTAAGTGAATCAAGTATGCAAATCTGTTTAAGGCCTGGGAAGAATTCTTTCATATTTTGAAGGAAACTTTAATATTTTAGGGGGAAATTATTTGAATTTATCAGTCTATTCTGGAGAAAATAATAAAATATCTAATCCACAAACAAATTGATTTCCAAGTTAAGTAGTAAAAACAAAATCCATACATTGGCCAGTTTGATTACATGTTTTAAGTGGTGTGTTGTATCAGTGTGCCCTCTAACTACCATGATTGCAAAAACTTTAGAGTCAATTTGAAAATTGCCCCTTTTCTTGACAATTTTCTTGTGTGTCTCAGAGAATATTTATGAGTTATAACTAAAAATAGGCATTCACAATATTTAGTTTTGGAGACGATTTAATTTGCAACCTTTTTGTGAGAGACATTCTCTGAGAAGAAGACAATCTGAGACTTTGATGTACGTACTTCATTTACTTCCAAATAAAACACAAAAATATTCCTGCCCATATATATTTTGCAGTCGTACTCAGTCTCAACAGCTGCAAAATCAGTGTTGATCCATGGCTGAATGTGTACATGGATTATGTAACCTTTGATTGTATTGTTTGTGTATTGCATTAACTTCCCAACCAAGTAAAACTGATTCTAGCCTAACACGGGTGTAAGTTTTAATGGGGTGATCGCGTCATGTCCTCATATGGCTTTACTAAATTACAAATATGATATATTCGGAGATAGACCAAGAAAGTAGTGTTGAAGTAGTAGTGTAGAAGTCATGTACAAGTTACATAGAGTCTCTACACTGAACAGGCATGTAGACAAAGGATCATTGTGAACCTGCCTGTATATGTAACTTTTCAGTCTCCAAGCAAAACATTGACATATGATAATCTATACTACCTAACCTTGCCATAATGCAGAGAACAAAAGCTGTCAAACACCTGGTTATGCTGCTACACAGTCATTTTGTAGGGCTGGAACTGCCTTGTGTCTTTTTACTGCCGCCATATTGTTTTGATGATGCCTACCTATAACGCATTGGAGCCCCACAATGCATTTGGAGCCCAAAATGCACTCTTGGCTTAAGGAGCATCTTATAGAAGACTTCAAAGTGTAGAATACAACTCCATCATGGCAAAGATGGGTGGAGAAACAGAAGAAGCATGAATGTTAAAACTTAGTCTAGTTTTGTGCGTGCACGTGTAGAATTTAAAAGAGTGTATGATATGTTATTGACTGCTTTCTATACTTTTTTGTGAATAGTATGTATAATTATGTTACTTGTATGTGCCCTGCAGGGCATAATATTGCTCTATAAGTCAAGTAATTGCGCTACACAGGGACAGTGTAGGGGGCCCATTGTGTAAAATACTGCTGCATGCATGCAACATGTTCCAGTGGCCAACACAGCAAAACATTGTCTTCCATAAGGTATGTTTAGGGGCCCTATAGGGCATGGCTAAATGCCCTGTAGGGAATAAAAGTGCCCTATAGGGCATAGGTAAAGTGCCCTACAGTGTATAATATTGCCCTATAGGGCATGGGTAAGTGCCCTACCAGGGAATAAAAGTGCCCTATAGGGCATGGTTAAGTACCCTACAGAGTATAATATTGCCCTATAGGGCATGGATAGGGTTGCCCTATAGGGCAAGCCTTGCCCTGCTGGTACCCTACTGACGCCCTACAGGATTCAGTTCTGCCCTATAGGGTTTTTTTGTAAGTGTAATAGGTATGGCATTTTCAATTGGTTTCACAATCTGATGCAATATTGCTGCCTGGTGGCCATTGAGTTACATTTTTTTTCATCTACAGAGCCATAACTCAGACAATATTTCCACTAATATCATTCAAAGTTGGTATAAAGGAAATTGACCTACGTCATACATATGCACATCATTTGTTTCACGACATGTAGTATCATGTCAATTATTGAATTTTCGCATTAGGCTGATATGTCAAGAAATACTGCATTAAATTTGATGAAGCTTGGTACAGATGTTGATCTCATAGTGTTGTAAGTACAATTCATGACACTTAGCAGTATCATTTAAATAAATTGTCACTTTGCATTTACATGATGAACTTTTGTTTTTAGGATGAATGTCCAGAAGTACTGCATCAAATTTTATAAAATATGGTACCAACGATAATCTATCAGTGTTATGATAGGATGCAAAAAAATGTTTGGCAACTTCCTGTCGATTATTACTAATTGACTCATTTAATAACCTTTTGTAATTAGGAGGGTGGCCTACATTGGTTTTATATTTTCACCACCATGGAACTCATTTTCACTCATTAAAGGGCTGGTGAAGAGTAAAACTGAATTTTTTATTGCTTGTTTATTTTAACGAATAAAATGATCAAAAAAAGATCTGCATTGGAATTTTTCAAAACTGCGCTCCCAGTTTCGAATAAAGGCCCTAGCGACGCCCTTGGCAACGACGATGCAAATCTTCGGCAATCTTCGGTAAATGTCGGGTGTGACGTCACTTACAGGGTATTGACCGCCGGCGCTATTCACTGCAGTGCTTTGTGTACATTCTAAATCTATTGTAAAAAGTTATAACAATGCCTAGGCGTTGTGTCGCGATGCATTGTTCCCATTGCGAATCAAAATTGTTTCAATGGCCGAAGGATGAAGATCTGGCCAAAAAATGGACAAAGTTTGTAAAAGCAAAGCGGGTTAATTTTACTCCCATAGCCACGAGCGTACTTTGCTACAAACATTTTACCGACGATTGTTTTGCCAACCTCATGGAATACGATCACGGATTTGCCAGAAGGTAAGCCCTAATTTGTAAGATTATTGATAAAAGTAGTGATCGGCTTGATTATTTTGGTGCTGTTGTCCTAGCCCACGAGTTCGAAACCGATGTGAGCGAAGGACTGCTGTGATTGCTTTCCAGGCATTTCTACGTGGCAAAACCATGTGTTGCGCAACGTCGTATAATGATGTACTTCGCGTCAAACGATATCGATATCAGAGGTTCACACTTGGCGACGTATATAATTCAGTACAAGTTACATCTACAACAGACCTAAGCCTTAGTTGCCGAAAAAAAATCACCCTTTCAAATCATCCAAAAATCATGAATGTTCCATTGATATGAATGTTCCACATGAATGTTCAACTGTGCCTTAGCTCGTCCTGCGTGGCGGTGACTAGTCGTTTCGGCCCAAGTCGTTTCGGCCTCTCTATTTCCGGCCCCGAGTTGTTTTAACACTGCAACTCAAGACGCTTCGGCATCCTGTTTCGATATTTTTTGCAAACTAATTAGTAATTTACTGAAGCGTCATATTCGTAAGTGTGACTTTTGCGTTGCGGCCAGTACTTTTATGTGCATTTTGTGTGACTTTTGCCGTGCCTTTTCGGCACCGCCGTCAAACTTTTGTAGAATCAGTAGAATCAGTCCGTACTGACAGTGATAAAGCTTTTACACAAATTGGAAAATGATATTACGATTTTTTTTGGTACGGTTTTTGACCACGTTCTCGCAAGAAAGCGTGTACGTGAATGTTGAAATACGACTTACGTCCAGAAATTGGGAGTCCGAAATGACTTGGTGCCGAAACGTGTGCATTAACCTGCGTAGCAGGCCTGCATGTCTTACAGCTAAGCGTACGTCTCCTCGTGGACGTGTAGCCGGGCCGAAAGACTTTTTTATGATTTCCGTGCAGGTTTTATTTCCCTATCTTTTTTGTAGTTAACAATATTCATTAATACTCTTGTTCACTGGCTGTAACTTTCTTTTCTATACCAGACTGATGCTCGTTGCAGATGCCGTTCCTACTATTCAACTCCGTCCACCTACTCCCCGACCTACTCCCACCACTCACCAAGATCAGGGTGCTCACCTCAGCCCACACACTCCTAGAGCTGCAGCTGCTAAACGTGAACGTAAGAGATTGGTGGCTCTTGCCGTCAGTTCATTACAAGAAGCAGCGAGTGCAGAGCCAACAGTTGAGCCAGAACCAACTATCCCAACAGATGAATCACCAAGTGTCATCAGTCAGCCAGAACAATTGCGATCATGTGAAATGACACATCCTTTGTCAACTGACAAAAGTAAGTTACGCTCACACAACAGCAAGACACCATCATATCAAATACAGGCACGTTACGTTTCATCGGACCTTAGTTCATTCATGATTGTTCTGTGCAGTTTTCCAATTTTCTGCTACAATTTCATAGAATTGTTTGAAACGTTTTTTATAAAATTCCTTTAAAAATGTAAGGATTTATTTCCATTTTTTCCCTTTGTACAGAAATACAGACACTGAAGTACACTCCGCCATGTGAAAAATGCAGTATGAGACCCCGTCATAAATCCATTGGTGTGCAGTGTGACTTACCGGTACCTCTGCAATCTCAATACCCAACAAAAAGAAAGAGAAAAGCCGGATCCGCTACATATGATCAGCCTCTGTCTGACATTGATGAAGAAATGGAAATATCAGAGGGAGAGGATGCAGAAGAGGAAGATCCAAACTATGGCATTGAAGAAACTCATGAAGATGGAGACATATCAGACTCTGAGAATGACACATCCGGAGGAATCAGGTTTGATGAAGTCAGGTAAGCTCATCATGTGATCACTGTGAAATTTACCTTGACCTAGTGAAATAAGAATCACTGTCATTTTACTGAAATGCCACACTTCATAGTGAAGGATTTATTTGCAATTCCTGGTTTCCCTCTTTCCAATATGAAATTTAATGCAAATATGCATATTTCTGTGACATGCGAAATTGGCATTTTCAATCAAATGGATTACATCTATTGAATTAACCCTTGAGAATGACTACAATAAAGGCGCATTACCGGTATATGTAATTTATGATCTATGTTTGATTTTTTTCAGGAACGATGGAAATGAAGACTTACACAAACAGAGGAAATATATTGTCTTTGAGTCTTCACTGATGGCCCTCTTTGCTCTTTGTACAGTGTGCAGAGCCACAAATACATGTCATCGCTATGTGTGTGGAACCCTGCTAAAGGTCAGGGCTGTATGCAACTCCTGTGGTAATAAGCAGGAGTGGTGTAACCAGCCATTCATAAGAAACATACCAACCCTGAATCTGCTGCTCAACTGTGCAATTCTCTTTTCTGGGAGCTTACCAAGAAAAGCTTTAAGGATGTTCAGGTATGACACATTCACCTCAACCATGGAATATATTATATAAGGACTAAACTTTTGTTTTAAGTGTGAAAATTGTGCAATAACCAAGGTGTGTGATGGTTTTTACTCTTTTGCATGATAGAGTTTTAATTTGCAACTTTCAATTTACTAACAAACAGGTATGTTTTTTTCAGCTTTCTAAATATCCAGTGCCACACCACGAGGACATACTTTCACCACCAGGCATCCTACATGTATGATGCTATAGCCACTGTCTGGAAAAAGAAACAGGATGCTCTGTTCACTTCCCTCAGGCATAAGGAGTTGATACTTGGTGGTGATGCAAGGTGTGATTCCATGGGTCACTCTGCCAAATATGGAAGTTACAATTTAATGGAACTCAATGTTAACAAAGTGTTAATCGTCCAGTTGGTCCAGGTAAACATGAAATTGATGACAGAACAAATATACACGTGTGTATGTGTATGTGTGTGTGTTGGGGGAGTGACAAAATTTTTACCATTGCAAACTTTCATCACAAATGAAATTTTATGTTTCATTAAAGTCACATATAGTAGTACTTGTTGTTCTTGCATCCATAATATACTACAGTTGTTATTGTCATTTTTATCATCCTGCAGAGTAATGAGGTTGGAAGTAGCTATGGAATGGAGCTGGAGGGCTTGAAAAGGTGCCGCCAAGAGTTGGAAGCGTACAAAGATGTTGAAGTTAAAGCTATTATTACTGACAGGCATCGTCAGGTAGCAAAATGGATCAGGGAAAACTGGACCAATGTCACCCATTACTTTGATTGTTGGCATATTGTGAAAGGTCAGAGCATTTGTAAATATGAACAGTTTTTGTCAAATATATTTCTTTCATGCCTGTACTGTATCAGAGTCAAGTAAAGGGAATTGATATAATTCAGTATCTAGTACAGTATGTAAATAGAAATGAAAGTATCTGTGACTTCCATTGTTATCCAAGATGCACTGTATGTCAACATGCAATGGAAGCTTCACCATCGCCGAACAGTAGGGTCTCTTGCCCTCGATAATGGAACAGAGTAGTACATGAATGATTAGATTAAATGTCACTAATTACAACAGAAGTGCATATTGTATGTATTGACAACACAGTATAATTTTCAGGTTTATGCAAAAAGCTGATGGCACTGGCCAAAAATAAGAACATGTCTGTCTTGAAGGAGTGGATCATGAGCATCAAGTGCCACTTGTACTGGTGTGCGCTGTCATCAACAACAGCAGAGGAGAAGAAGAAGAAATGGCTTGCTTGCGTTGACCACATACAGAATGTTCATGAAAACTGTTCACATCCTCCAATTACCAGGGACAAGCTGTGGCTATTACCTGGTAAGCTTTTTCACACCAGTGTCAATACACATGGTTTTGAGACATGCCTGTAACTCTGAGAAGTAATCATACATTTTACTTATTAGGAAATGGTTTTGCAGTGTGCGCATTCCTCTTCTTTCAGCTATATGACAGTTTGCTATAAGTTTCATTCAATGTAGCATTATATGCATGTGATCGTGACAACTGTAAATAGATGGACATTTAGTCATGGACCAGCAAAAAAAAACATTTTTCTCGAGGGTCATGATTTAGTTAACTCATTAAGCTTGCATATTTTATTTATAGGTACTGAAGTGAATGTCAAAGTGGTAGAACTCCTTACCAAGACCATGTTTGTAAATGATGTACAGAAGATGTCACATCATGGGCAGACCAGTGGTGTGGAGGCTTATCATAGTATTGTTAATCATTTTGTACCCAAAATGTACACGTTTTCCTACAAAGGAATGTGCAGCAGGTGGGTGGGTTGTCTCTTGATGTGTGGAAGTGAAATCCCTACCGGCAGTACCAGTACATTCTGCCTTTTTCTTGTTTATGGGAGCAATGCAATGGAATAATTCAAATACCAGGTAGTAATTGTGAACTCTAAAAATGGACATGTATTCCCAAGGAAAACATTCAAATAGTCTCGTCATTTCAGATTCTAACCCAGAACTACCAGCAGATAATTTTCTCGACCATGTTCTTATTTGCTTTTGTTTTTTTGTGCTACTTAATACAGAGTAAGACTTGCTGCAATGCATTACAATGAAAATGCTGGGAGGGGACAGAAAGTAACCAGGGAAGGAGCTAACTGTTACAGCATTGCATATCCTAAGTACAAGAATGGTGGCTATTCCCTCAAAAAGGTCCTGGTTGAGGCAACATATGGTAAGTATTTCAGTGTACAACCATGCGCCAGTCAACGAAGAAAATATTAATAGTTAAAAGCACATTGCCTGTATTGTTTTGAATTATTATTCGTACCATGATTTCAAATAAAGAAACTCATTTCATGATTCTTTCCACCGTGTGGTTCACGGTGTGGGCACTGAGTTTTCAAATACTGGTGATGAAAATACAAGTTTTTTTTAATTATCAATTTACAACCATGTGAAATTTAGTGATCATATTCTTTTGTATTGTAAGCAAACCTTTTATAATTTGTATAGGTTACGTGCACGACTGCTTCTCTGAGGTATTGAAATTGGCTAAACACCCAAAGAAACGTAGGACTGATGTTCCGAGAGTTGAAGACCCACCGTTCCTTACTGCAGCTCTTTCCAAGCCGGACAAGGAAACTGTCATTGCCGAACACTGTACACGCTTTCGTGAAAATTACATCTAATTAAACTTGCAAGACAGAGTTTGATACACAACTGTGCTATATAACACTTTTATTCAAGCATTAAATTGCACTATTTTTACAATAATGACAATAAACAGCTGGCTCATAGTCTTTTTTCACCTCCTTGTTTGGTTGACGTTACATGACCATTCAGTGGGTACAGTCTGTGGTTTCCCCATTACTTTGTCAACTGAAACTCAGTGTGCAATTCACAGGAAAGGTCAATAAAGTTTAAAAATACCCAGTTACTCAGAATAACAAAACAGATTCATCTTGAGTATGATTTGACACTACTAATTATGCAGAATGTATCAATGCAGTTCTGGAAGATTGTCCTCAGCAACAAGAAACCCTTTAAAAACAAAATTTTCTTCTTCACCTGGAGGTGGGAAGTGTGCCCTGATACAAGACACAGCACAAGCTGGTAGTACAGTCCGGTTGTCTTTACCAAGGAACTCCCAGCACCAGCGGACAAACTGTCTATACGCAATGTGTCTGTACTTGGCATCCTGGGGTCCATTGAATGCCTTCCCTTTGTACTGCTGCTTGTATGTTAGCCACGCCACCTGTAATCCATCAGGACAAAGGCACACTGCTTGCATTCCAGGATGGTCTGTAATACAGGTTAATTTTCGATGAAACCGCTCCTGCCCTGTCATCCTTTTATCCATCACTTGTGGAATTTCAGCACAGCAAACACACTCAACAGCTGTGGGCATTGTTTGGCAGTGGCTGCACATGCACCTGTGAAAATAGCATGGAATTGGGCTTCAGAACTGAAGTTACATCATTTTGAGTATAGAGGGGATGAGCTTCACTTCACTTCACTTTGACAATACTATAAGTTTTTAAAAATGGCAGGAATTTAAAAATGAACACAAACAGAACTTCTTGAAACACAGATAAAGGCTACATCATTTATTAGGTGGATTGCAATAAACATCAGAGAAAATCGGATCATATCTTGGGGTGACAAATTCTACAGAGTTACAACTCTTGGGGCTTTTAAAGGAACGATTTTGTGTTTGTTCGGCCCTGACAGCCTAGCCATTTCGACCTTTATCGGCGTAGCCTATATAGTCTATATCGTTTTGTCAGGAATGACATGAGACGACAGTACGATAATACGAACAGTGCGCGAGAGCGGTTTTGTCAGTATGACTCACACAAATTGCTAGAGACTTACAGCTACCACCTTAATTTTCTACCAACGGACAATGTTTTGTAACGGCCTCAAGTGTACATGTACTCGGGGCCAAAACGCATAGGGCGTCGGGGCAGACACAACCGGGATCGTGAAAATTACCGGCCGACACCAACAAGTGCCGAAACTACTTGTTGCCCTTAAAAATGTAGAGACGAACAACAAATGACAGTGACTTTCTACATCGCCCATTTTCTCCCTCATGTGTTCCTGACTATGAAGAATTTGCATTCATGTTTGTTTGAGACGGCGTTACATAGCATCTTACCATTCTGGTAGCCTTGCTGGGTCAAGCCGCCACAGTCGATCGGGTCGTTCTGGTGCAATGTATTGGGGATTTTCGTCGGCATCTGGTTCATACATGTACGGACCGACGTACATGACTTCTTGTACTTCTTCTTCTTCTTCATCTCCTGCCATTTGTTCGTCCTCAGAGCTCGAGCAAACACTGTCTTGGTCGTGACACTCGACAGATGCAGAAGCCGCCATTTTGTTCCAGGCAAGCAGGCAAGCACGCATACAGGCTGCGCTGTAAATGACGTCACACTTCCGGGTTTGATTTTTTTCGCGGGAAAATGTGACTTACCTTCGGAAAATGCACTTTTTTCCCCATAAATACGCACTTAAACCGATTTTCTGCTGTAAATTTTTTGTTAGTACCTTTCCATGCATTATTTAATGAGTGAAAATCACCTTTTCAGCATTTTTTTTTTTACTCTTCACCAGCCCTTTAATAGCTCCATCTTTATTGCAGTATTTGTAATCACAGACCTAATTAATGAACGAGACTCTATATTCTCTCTGAGGACTTGTAATTAAAGTACCCATTAACAAGTGGGGACAGTGTCATCAATGGTGACTTGTCATTAATGTTAAAGGTGGCCATTAAGATGAATAATAATTTGAAGTTCAAAGTGTTTTTTTCTTTGTTTGCCATAGCACATTCATAATAGTGGCGGTGGCTTGGGATCACACGGGCAATTTGCAATACCCGGTACTAGTGTGCCCAACAATGTTGATAGTCATGTAAGCATTTCATTCAGTAATCGGCAAGACAGTTTGATCGCTTTTTGACAGCTGTGGTATTGCCACTTCTATTGTTCCTCCTGCAATCATTTATGATATCGCAGAATGACTATCATTATGGCTTGATAAATTGCTAATTGCCTGTCTGTTCTCCAGCCATTGCCACTGTAATCTTCTAGGTCCCAAATGGAGCAAAGGTCTGCAGGCAAGTTCTTGGATGTGAACAGCAAGTTCCATTAGTGTCTTCAACCAGGGAGAAGGTTATCAAAAACCATATAGACCTTGCATTTATTGTGGAAAACTCCAATCTAAACTTTCTCGTCACATCAAAACTGTTCATAAACATGAGAAGGCTGTGTGAAAAAGGTGTTGTCATTGCCAAAGGTAGAACAGAATTGTGAACTGGATGGAATGAAGAAAAGTGGAATCTTTCATCATAACCAAAGTGTAATCCAAAAATCAACCAATTTGACTAATGTGCAACTTATGAAAAAACGTAGTCAAGGTAAAGTGCTGGAACTCTCTGTCTGTGGATATTGTAAAAGGTTTTCTAGAGTCGCATCATTAGCATGGAAAACACAGGGCATGTTGTGCAGCAGCTGAACCCTCAACACTCGAGTGCCCTTCGTATCCTGCCAGTCTCTTAACATGTGCTCCTGAGTATAAAGCTGAAATACTAGATCGTTCCCTACATGATGATGTTGGTGGAATACTGTGTAAAACTGATGAAATGATTGTATACACAGGAAGTAAGATATGGCAAAAAAGTCCTGAGCGGCAATCGGCTGTGATGAATTCAATGAGATGTCTTGCTAATCTGTTATCCCAGTTTAAAAAAAGCATCATCTAATGCAGCTATGACCGGAGAAGACATGTTGAAAAGACAAAACTTCCACTTCTTTGAAGAAGCACTCAAGAACTGTACCACACATAAAGATGGCTCTACAAAGGCATCACTAAAATTGAGGCTCGGTTATTGCCTTAAAAGTGCAGCTACATGCATGAAAGCCAAATACATCATAGAGGATGAAAAAAATGGAGTTGAAAAAGCTCATGAGGTTGATCTTTTTGAGACATGCAGTGTTATCTTCACAATGGGCATTCTTATTCAGAGAATCCAAAAAAACACTGATTGAAAACAGAGACCGTAAACTACGGAGACCAGAACAGCTTCCACTAGAGAGCGATCTAGAGAAGTTGCGTAGCTACACAAGCACGTCTACTTGTAAGAGAATGGGTGGACTCCCAAAACCAAGTTTGGGTACATAAACAAATGGTGGAACAAGGAAAAGACCCAGCTATAAAAACACCTGATCAGTAAATTTGATCTCGCATACAAGTCTGGTAGAGGGAAAGGTATAGTACCACTACTGATCCCAAAAGATCTAAAACCAGCTATTGAAAAGTTAATTCAGGCGAGAAAGTTGGTTGGTATCGCTGAACTTAATCCCTACTTATTCCCATACACGAGAGGATCATGCGACCAGTGCAGAGGATGGGACTGTGTTACTGAAGTAGCAAGGAATGCTGGTTTACGTCAGCCAGGCTTGGTTACAGCAACAAAAATGCGCCACCGAGCGGCTACATACTACTCACTTCTGGATGCCAGCAGTAATCTGCTAGAAATGCCATGCTGAAACATATGGGCCATACACAGGCAATCAATGAAACCATTTACCAGTGTCCACCTAGTTCAATGGAGCTATGCCATGTGGGGAGTTTCTTCGATAACCTTGATTCTGGAAAACATCCAAAGAATATCGGTTCTGTACTGAGCTCTCCAGGCATACAAGGTACAGTCATAATATGTCTGGTATTCTCCACTCCCCTAAAAGGCACATGAGCTGCAACTCTGCGAAATTTGTCCAGCCTCAAGATAGGTTCTAGTTTTCTCACATATATTCATTGCTATCTGCAAATTGTATGATTGATACATTAACTATGCCTCAACAATATTTGCTTGTGGTAGAATAGGCAAGAAATTGAACAGATTTTGTTTGTTTTAAATTTCCCACCATTTTCAAAATTTTGCAATATCATGTGAAAAACAGATGAAATTTTTGTCAAAGTTGAGTGAATCCCTTTCTCATCCCTTCAGTGGTTTGCACCATGTTGTATGTTTAAAAATTCAAATGTGTACATGCACCATTTATGCTGTTTATTAAGTAGTGGTGTGGAGGCAGCCATATTTAGGTGTGGCACCTGTTTTATTATTTGTTGTACTGAATCCTCCCCATGTAGTCTAACTCAGTGGATAGTTATACTTGAGTAAACGTCTCTGAGTAAGAAAATTTCTATGAAAAATTTTAATCTTCTTGTAAACTCATTACAATAATACCAAATTTGCAACTCACTTGCCTTTATCTGAAACCAGCGACATAACTATATTAATTTACCTGTGTCTCATGATTCACATAGAGCACCATTTGTTTCATTTGGCACTTTCAAGTGGTAAAAGGCATATATTTTATGAAATGTTGAAAGGCCACTATAGGGAAAAAGTGCGTGACTAGAGCGAGAAACTGACCCTTTCTCACAATTGGTGAGAATCTGTTCTTATTCTCACAGCTGTCGGTGAGAAAATTTTATTCTCCACTGGACATTGGTGAGAAATGCATTCCTTGGCGAGAATCAAGTGTGAGAACAAATTCTCACCGGTGAGAATGGAAATTCTCACTAATAAGTACAGCGAGAATTGAAATTCACTGGCGAGAATCATCAAGACTCGCCTTTCGGAGTCTTTATGATTCTCGCCAATAGTAAGACCAACCAGACTCTCTTCGTTAGATCCTAGGTCAAGAGAGCTGACCTGTGCCTTTGCTTTGTTATGTAAATATTTTCCTGCCTTTACAATGGGCTGATTTCATAATAGTATAGCCACGCATTATTCATTTGAACTTTAGGCAGTCAGCAGTGAACACCATGGCTCTTGTTAATGTAAAGTACGACTCCAAATTCCATGGAAAATTAGGATCAGAGGTCCATTGGCAAGATTCTAACAGTGTTATGGATAAGGGAGCTCACTAATATGTTACAACTGTAAGGATTGACATTGCAGCATCAACTGAACTGATCTCTAAATTATGTGAGTTAAGATACACAACAGTTTAATTATGCACTTTGCTGAAGGGACAAGTCAAAATTGCTAGACTGGAGAGGTAGGCCTTGCATTCATATGTGTAGGTGGCTTTATGTTTTGTAGTCCCTGTATGTTTCATCAAGTTTTGATCGATTGTTAATCATGATGCCTTTCGAAATATACTACATGTATAATACTTGCTGACTGATTTTTTTTGAGTTTTGCAGTAATTCATTGCATTGGTATAATCTATGGCAGTATCATAAGGTGGTATTCCCTACTTAACAAAAGTTTAAAACATATTGTTGTCATACTTTCTAAGAGATTGAACTCACACAAGACAAACAAACTTCTGTAAAAGAGTGACGAAATTAAATATAGTTCTACAAAAATTCTACATAAAAATTCTGTAGAACATGGTAGAAATTCAATAAATTTGTACAAATTTGTAGAATGTGTATTGAATTTACATAGAAATTATGTAAATTCTATAGAAATGATACAGAAATTCTGAGAAAAAGGAGGCAAAAACTCCATTAAACTCTATTAATTTCAATAAAGGTTCAGTAGAATTTCTGTTGAAATTCTACACCACTTTAATTGAATTTTGTCATCAATTTCAATAGAATTTCTACAGAATGTTTTCATAAGGGACCCATCAACTATGATGCTTGCGTACAGAACAGAACTTATACTGACACAGTAAGTAAATCTAGCAACATGTGAAAACAGATGATTTTTAAACTGTCAACCGAGGGCCCAGTTTTAAATCTTACAGTTATGTATTAATCATTAAAATATTGCTTGAGACATAGTTATAATTGTGTGCGTTTCACAGCTCCAGAAGCATGCGCGTTGAACATGGTAAATTTTTATATGAAGATGCATGTAATCAAAATGTTGCATTTTTAGTTTGATTTATGACTAAATATGTAATTGTTCCTTTTTTTCAGACACCAACAGTAGCACACACTGTGTATTTGAATAGGAAATTTTAGGACATTACCGCTTAGCTTTTCTGAACTAAAATTTTGTTACAATTTTTTATTTGCTGCGATCAAATTACATTGTGTTAATTTCCTTGTGTGTGTTTTTCAGCCGCTTAGCCTCGTACCTTTTCTCATTTAGAGTGAACGCAAAACAAAGAATTTAATTACTTTGGCCTTATTCTATGATTTGAATTGATGTCGAGACTTCATCCTGAAATGCATTTTTATGCATTTCCATTTATCCTGATAGTATACTAGGCAAGTGCAACACAAGACAAAATAATTGTTTAGGCATTTGGTATTCTGTAGATGCCGTGTTGCTAAATCCTAGATGTATGTGTATAATACTACCAACTATGATTAATATTGTGCCGCCTTTCTTCATTTCACAGGCTAAAATCAAAGAAGCCATGGGTTCTTACACAAAAAGAAAAAGGGACCTAAGCAAGGTAATGGTCCTAATTAAATGCCTACATGAATGTCAAGGAATTGCATTGGGAAATTCTGTTTCAACTCTCCTGTATGCAGATTGTCCCAATACAATTTGGAAGTGCAACTATATCAGTCACTTGCCAGCTGTTCTGAAAATTGTTGCTGTCCTCAACAATGTCATGATGATTTGACATTCTGATTTGTTTTTGTTGTTAACACTTCCATTGAATGTAGTATTAGTCAGTTTGTGACTATTCAAAAGTAAACTGGTTTTGGTTCTCAAACTTAAAATAGGCTTATTTCTTTTACATGAATATTTTGACCACTTGTGTTTTGATTTGAAAATGCACTGCAAAATGTCTCTTTATTATGCAAACCATGGCTCACACCGGGATCATAAGCCATATTAACCCTTTGAGCGCCAGTCTATTTTTGTCACCTATATAAAATCAACTACAGTCAATTTTCTCCTAAAAGTGTAGCCAAGGAAATGTGATGTCCAAAAATTACAGAAAAACTCATAAAAATTTGTAAAATTTTGCACTAAAATTTTGGCAGGTAAAAATTACAGCGCTCAAAGGGTTAAGTTTATTGGGTGAACATTAATCACTGTAATATTTAATCAAGTATGTAAATTTCACTTTGTTAACAGAAACCTGCCGGGAAAAGAAGACTTCTTAGAATGATTACTCAGGAAGAAAAGTCCTCAGCGGTGAGTCATTTAATCAATGGACTACTCTTTGTACTTTGTTATTTTGAAGCATACATTTGTATCTTTCAAAATCGTTTTTTAGTTAGTCCAGCTGTCAGCAATATAATGCTTTTTCACTCGGTGGTTGACAGTTCATATATGTCTGTCAGTTTTCTCATATTAAAGGTGATTCCTAAAAACGGCTTATCCATTAGCAACAATACTGGGTATACAGGTCCCAAGGTATACTTATTCAGCCAACATAATCAAACTATATAGACATTATTTAACTAATTCCAGCAATTTTCATTCAAAACCTGCTCGACGAGTTCATTTTTAAAAATGTTCTACAGATCATTTATTTGACTCTCTTTTTTTTTTGGGGGGGGGTGATAATTTTCGTTCGTAAATCAGTCATCTTCAAAACTATGTCAGACAGGTGTGATATTGGAAACAAAACCCTGGGTAGCAACATTCATATTTTCAATCTTACACAGCCATCAGGAGTCAAATATTATAGCCGAGCTGTAACATCTGCTAGGTAGCTTGATTATGAATACTTTAAACATACGCTAGGCTAATTAAATTCCATTGTGTGTATACATTCTGCGAGCTGGAATGTTTTTCACAGAAATGTAAAAAGAAACAAATTTCATGTAATTACAAAAATACAACATACAACATGAATTAGTACTGAAATGAGCTCATATTAATATATTTTTGGCTTTCTGATTAATTGGCCTGTTAGTAGGGTAGACAACAGATAAGTTTGCATATGACATATAAACAATGATATTCATTTAGCTGCCAAACAAGAATTTTTTTATATTCCCATAATTTGTATTGATATTTACTGTCATTCACTCATACAAACATTCAGAGTTATTCTTATGACTGAAAACTTTGCGTACAACTTTGGCTCATGTGAAAGTGTTGGAATAGTGATTACATGTGTACCTTAGTACTTTATTTCACCATTTAACATAGGGTCTTTTTCCATTTTTTAGATGAAAACAGTTATGACGGAGGAGATGGTAGAAGTAGGAGAATGGATCGTTACCGTATATGAAGATCTCTGTGTCGGAAAAATACTGAAAATATGTTGGAAAACTGCCATGGTTCACTTTTTAGAGGAATCAGGGATTTGCCAAACCAAATTGAGTAGAAATGACAAACAGAAAGTAAAGCAGCAATATATTATTTGTAAAGTGATTGTTAATTTAATTGGGGAGGGAATACAGATTGATCATTTATCGTGAGAAAGGGCACAGAAATTTGGGAAACTTTTTGTTGATATTACATGAAGTAATCGGTTGAATAAATGAAATGAAAGATACTTAATGCAATATGTTTTTTTTACCTCTCAGGGTTCATATACTACTGGAGTCTTCCAAATTCAAACCACTCTACGGAATTGATCTTATGGGTGTTGCATTAGGGTGACCGAAAAATACTTGTGAAAAAAATTGTTTCCCAGCGTGCAAATACTAGAAAATCAGAATTTTCCTTGAAAATTACTGACAAAACTATTACAAAAAACAATTTGGATACACTTTGAGTGTGTAAACCCTGGAATTTCAGTTGTAGGGAGAGGGCAGTGGGGTGGGGGTGCTTGAGACATTGATGGAATTAAGTGGTAGAACGCACCTCGGGACAGACATTCAGACTCTGTAACTTTTACGATTCTCTTCTGATATACCTCATGTCGGGGCTCATTTACAGCTCTGACATATATCTAATTGTGGAGTTAATTAAGGGTTCATTTGCATATTTAATAATTAATGAATAGTGATATTACTCCAAAATTACAGCATAACATTTCATAAAACTTGCTACAGATTTTGATCTGATAAATATTTAATTGTACTGAGAAGTTAGCATTGGGCATGTCAAGTTCATAATTAGCTCATTTACATATTAAATGAAGTTTAGCAATTAGTGATTTAACTCTGAGAGTACTGCGCTAAAGTTGATGAAACCTGCTACACGGATGTTGATTATATTAATTTGCGAATTAGGTTTATTGTCAGGATATTGAAAAACATAATACAATTAATCTTCGTCAGAGATGTTACTCTGGCGGTAGACCGTATACACGTCTAGTCTTAATTATCCGTAGTCTGTCTGCCATTCTGCGTCAGAGCTCAATTGAACTGCAGTACGAATATACGATGACTGTCTATGTTCTTGTGTTTTGTTTAGGTCAATACATGTCGAGTCATCAGCAGTCAATTTCAATGCTTGATGACTAAGTTTGTAATTTTGGCAAACTCAAAATCTGTACACGTCCTTCCTTCCATTCAGAGGTCATATTAGCAGGTCAAGTTGTGTTGAGTAAATGCTAAAATTTTCTAGTCTATTTACTGGATATCCAACATTCTGTGAAGCGTAATACTATAATTAATGAACCTGTTGTAAAACATGTGAGCATATTCAGTTCATATCTGGTACTGTATTTGTTTTAACTATTGAAGTTTTTATCTCCTGCCTCTTAACAAGTATTGTATTTCCTGCTAGTCGGCCAATTTTTTAATGTATTAATTTTCACTTGCTGCAGTTTTGCCCTCTTTTGAGGTTGTTTTTATCAAGTAGTTTATCAGGTAGTTGAGGTAGTTTTTATAGCCTGGTATATATATGGCAGAAACAAGAAGATCAGTCTTCAAAGAACAGGATGAGCATTTTGGCACTATAGTGACCTAAAAACAACCAGTAGTCCTTTTGACAAGCGCACTGAACCAGAAACCCTCAATGGGGTGCAGATTGCGGGCAAGGCATTATCCAGGGGTGGAATGATATAACAACAGAAAATCTCTAAAATCATATCACAAACAAAGTTCCTAACTGGAACATCATCGAGCCAACGAACTGACAAACGACACACTAGTGTTCACACAAAAAAGATAGCCCATAAGCACTGTGTGAAACTTTGCACACATAGAAAAGGCCAATCATTGCATACAAACGAAATCCATACATCAGCCATCCTGAGGCCTAAGTCCACGGCATGAGGAATGAGGTTACAAGGGTTAATGAACAGAGTCAGCCACCCTGCAGAGCCACCCAGGAGAAGAAAAGAATAACAACTGTAAAAGGTACAGGGTGGAAGAACCTTGTCCCAGCTCATCCAAGCAAGCAGGAAGTTTCCACGCCGGACGGCCGTCCCCCTGCCCTTTCCCGAGATGCGGTTTCGAATCGAAGGGGATGAAGGAGCACATCTTCCCCGATGCCTCCGTGAAGATCCAGGACGCGTACACTACAACACCATCACTGATCTCCTGGAGTTCCTGATGAGAAGCTGGTGGGGCCTAACAGCCAATTTTGGCACTTTACGATCACCTGAAGGCCGCCCAAGCCCATGCCAGAATACCTGAAGGGGCCAAAGTCACCTAGAGACCAAAAACATGGCTAGTTCACGATCTCTACACATGCAATGAAAGTTTGAACCCCGTCAACTCTGAGGCAGCAGACAATTCACCAGCCCAAGTAGTGGCAAAAGACAACAATGACTTCCCCATCGACTCTGAGCAGGCAGACAATCAAGTGGCAGAACCAGGCGAAAGCAAAACTCCTGTCAACTCCCCCGTCGACTCTGAGCAGGCAGACAATTCACCAGCCCAAGTAATGGCGAAACCAGTTCGACAGACATATAGCCGGAAGAAATCAAAATTGGCGAAACCAGTTAGAAAGACATATAGCTGAAAGAAATCCAAAAAAGACAACGACTCCACCATCGACTCTGCCGAAGACTAAAAATGGCAACGAACACATCCTTATGATGGGTGACCAGTTCACCAAGTGGGTGGAATGTATACCACTCCCATCTCAGGAGGCAGAGGTCACAGCCCAGACGGCAGTTAATGAGTTCTTTGCCCGTTTCGGATGTCCGCTTGAACTGTTCACTGACCAAGGGAGGAACTTCGAGACCCAGCTTTTCACGGCAGCCTGCGATCTCTTACACATTCACGAGCATAGAACCACGCCATACCAGCCGTCAGCGAAAGGACAAGTTGAACGTTATAACTGTACGCTGATGAACGCGGTTAGATGCTACATTTGAAATTCGCAGAATGATTGGCATATCAACCTACCCCAAATCGCAGTAGCCATGCGAGGATCTGTGAACCGCAGTACCGGGTATACGGCCAATCGACTGATGCTCCGGAGGGAAGTTAACCTGCCCTCAGAGCCAGGTATGTAAGCGGTCTGAAATCACCAAAGTGCGCCGGCAGTCTGCGCCGGCGCATTTCAAACTGCGCCCCCATTTTGCGCCGGTATATTGCGCCGCCCAAACTGCGCCCTTACTCTGCGCCAAAACACTTTCTCCAAGTGTCACAACATCGAGTAGTCGCACTTGCGTAGCAAGACGCTTTCGCAGTGTAGACTGTAGATATTAATATTCGTGCCCTAAAAAATGCAGCTCGAAAAATGACGTGAATTTGTTTTGGGACTACGCACATACGTACGTGGACCAATGGAGGTAGTTAGCGGACGGTACCATAAGTTACTTCTCAAACAGGAGCTTGCAGTAAAGAAATTTTCTTTCAATAAGGTGTGAAAATATATCTTTCGCCAGTAAGATTTTCGACATGTTTTCAGAATGGAGTCTCGGAGGTACGAGACCATGTTATGTTTGTATGGGACGGATTACACTCACTTGGCGGTATCGTGAAAGGACATGGCTTCCGCAGCAGTCAAATTTGTGAATTTTGCATCGCCATTAAAGGCCAGGGACTTGATACCCGGGATCAAGTTAATCCCTTTCACCTTTGACATTCACGGACGGGATCGAATGTTTATGTCTGTGTAAATTACGGTCACGATTAGTGTGCACTGGAGGTTGTACACAGGCCAATGTGTTGACATGCAAACAACAAATTATACGACACTGAATATAACGGCAAGACCAGTATACATGTACAGAGAAACAACGTTTCATGAAGCCCACAATACTTGTAGCAATAACAGGTGTACTTCAACAGAAATGACAAAGGTACAGTCAATCCACGACGCCGCTGCAACTGGCGTTATTACGTTCCGAATTCGGCTTACCCGGGGCTCTGGCTGCAACTGTACAATTATTGCAGCTAAACGATAGCATAGATGTCGTGCCATTGCCAAGATACTCTGCTATTTCCGATCGTTTCGTCTACAGAACTACTAAAAACTCTCTCAATTCGAAAAGAAAAAATAATTATAGTTTGAAATCGGTGCATTAATTTATATTTATAAAATAATAAAATGTGACATCACCGATCATCAGAAACGTGGTGTTGAAGAACATATATTTTTTGAACAGAAGACTACGGCGACCATTTTCTGTAAGTATACATGTAATCTAACTTTAGCAAACTTGCGAGTCAAACATCCGAAGAGTAACGTCAATATTTTTGGTTTTGTTCTACTCATGTTATAAAATAAGTCAAATTTCGGGAAAAAAAATATATGTACATTTTCGATATCTGTGCAGTGCAAATGTGTAAACCGACCCTGCATTTATCCATCCTAAAGACCATGATCAGTTCGCGACTGCATAAACCCCTCCCCTCCCCCTCTCTCTCTTTCCCCCCCCCCCCAAAAGTTTAACCATTTGATGTTTTATTTTGCCGACATTTATTTAACGGTTCACGATCACCGCTCAATGTTGATGTCGATTTTGATTTACGAAGTTTCTTCGTAACTAGAGACATGTCACGGCCTGGAGCTAGTTTTCACTATAAAACATTCTGTAAACGTTTTTTGCTTCCGAATGGAGGTGACAGGTGACTTCGTGCGTAAAATATGAATGGCAATATGAATTTCCCCGTTAAGAAAGTCTATGACTTTCAAACTAGTCGTACAAACAACAATAAACATAGCGGAGCAACGATACCGACGTATTTTTTTTCCTCGACCTCTGATGAGAGCGACTAGCTCGCTGAAATTTTCCAACTGGTATTGGTAAGTATTTGGCTTTTCCTCGTGTGCTGGGTTATGTACACGTAAACTAATTATACAAAAGTTGTATTCACTGTAAATCAATAAGCCTTTCGAACACGAAAGATATTCGGATATCTGAACCTCAACATCGGTTACGCAGCTCGAAGTTATCATCCGAAACAGGACAGGAACATGGTCAAAGCGGATTTCGTATGGTATGATAGTTATGGAAACAGGCGGCTCATTGTTAGAAAGCATGCAATGCATGATGCTCCCTAGCTTGGTCCTTGGATTGTTGTTGCCTTCCGTCTCGCCCCTATACACCGTCAATTGTCTAACAATCAGAGGGTTCAGTCACATGTGTCTTCAAAT